>NW_015373934.1:517819-548601 GCF_001272555.1 Dufourea novaeangliae
ACACCCCCCTCTCGCCAACAGCCGCCACCCACCCTTTGAAGACGCCTTCACTCCGCTACTCGACTTCCCGTTTCTTCCACTCCACCTAGAAGGCGCCGCTGTTGTTCATTTAGCGGCTGAACCCTCCTGCCCCCCCCCTCCTACTTCTCAGACGGCAACCCAGAGTGCCGTGTCCCGTATACTCCTCTGGCCTCCTCGCGACGTTCTTTTCGTTTGTTCACGGACCGCGGTCGATCCTTAACCCTGACATCGGCTGTGGGGTGGACTGACTCTCGAAACGCCTGGTTCCGCGTGCAAGATCCCCCAATTTGCTATCCAGTGGATCGTTGCTCCTTGGGATCTTTCGATTCCCGTCAGAGTGGAACGCCACCCTCTGCTTCGAGACCACCTTCTCGTTTAGGAATTGTGGTCTGGGTGGTTTTGATGACAGTATTTAGACTCGCTATTAGCTGGGTCGAATCCTCGGGGGGTTTGTCCTCGTTCGAGGTCCGACAACCTTTGGCCTGTCGTCCAGAATGTTCTCCCCAATATTTTCTACCGTATTGTCTCGGTTTAGGGGATCTGCCTGCCCTGGAGAATCTCTCCCTTTGATGTATCTTTCACGCTGGGGTTGTATCATCAATTGGGCTAATTCGATGTGTCCCTAGTATCAATTTATCCTCTTTGTGATCTCAATCCAGTGAATCGTATCGACGTTAAACAACCTGTCCTGGTGAATCAAACCTGGATATTTCAACAGAGCGATCGGAAGTACACATTCTACAGCCACACTCTGATCCTCTATCTTCATCAGCTACCAACTTTTAGCCCCACTGCAAGAATTTCCGTTCTTGATCGTTCCTTTGACTCGAGAATTCATCGTTCTTCGCACACCCTTTCAGTGATCTCCAGGAACTGGCCAGCCCTACAATCAGGCCAACTCCAAAGACCAAGTCTTCTTCTGGATCCTCTTTCAGGACCATCCAACGAATCCTCTTTCCTTTCTCTAGCTACCTGTCCCTGATGAGTCGGACCCAGGTACTTCTCGATACAGAGAATAATACATACATGTTTATTGTCAGGTTTGCGATGTAATTGTCAATTGTAACAGTCCATACAAATTGTAATTGTCAACCAGCCAACCGGAAAAATCCCCAAAGGAACAGGTTACGCCAAACGGTCCAGTTCTGGATGGTTTCCAGGTCGGGAAATAACGATAAGCGCGAAAACGATCTCGGTACACGTGTGACGTGTCTCTGATCGGCGATGTTGTCTCAGAAGGGGAGGGCGGGATCGCCAAGCGTCAACCACTCGATCGAAAGCCCTCCCGGATTGACTCAGTTCTCCAATCTCTCGCTCGTTTCCTGTCGATCGATAGCCTCCCTTTTAACACGGTTATCCACCCGTGGTTATTTCAATCTACGATTCCTTCGGACGGTAGTAGGGGCAATAATTTCTTTTGCGTTTATCGGATTTGCGAAACAGCGAATTCTTTCTTGTAGAGATCTTGATTTCTTTCTTCGTCTACCCAATCTTTCAAAACCCAAGTTTATAGTGTTTTGTAATTACCACTTTTGCTTTTTCTCTCTTCCATTTCCCAGTTATATATGTTCCATTAATTTCATTATTCTTCCGATTTATATAAAACATATCTACATATTTCTTTTTCTCTTGTATTCTAACGGGAATTACCCCGTGAAATAAATAACTAAAATCAGTCACCAGGTCCCACGGGTGTGTAATTTCCCCCGAAACCGTTCACATTGTCGCTTCGCACAGTTTTCGGGCACGCACCTTAGGTTGCGCGAGTTTTCCCCTTTCTTCCGGATTGCTCCCTCTCCTCTCCCTTTCAGGGAAGAAGAGAAAAATGATTATCAAAGGGTGTACACCTTCAAAAATTTAATGTCACCGCGCCACCGGAAGCTTCTCGCTGGAGAACGGTATCAGATAAAACTGTTAATCCTAATTCATCTTTCTACAGGTATCGTACGCCCAGATTGACCCCTTTCCCTCCACTATCGACCGCAGGGACTTCACGATATAAGCTAGCGCGTCGACCACTGTGTGACAAGGGGTGGCGGCGACCACAAAGCAGTCACAGATAAACCGTTAAACCGTCCCCCACCCCAATGGAAGCCAGGATCGCGAGGTCGTCAAAGATCCAGCCGATCCTCGGCACTGAACTCTATACTATTCGATAACTATAACTATTGTGGGTCGAGTTGGCCTGCTAGACTGAGAAAAACGTGTGTTTCACTATTAAGCTGCGTCTACACTATACAGGAAAACAGTGTTATACAACAAATTGTTGTATAACCTTGCTATACAATATGTTTTTCTGACTTGTTACAATAAAATTTATATAACACATTATGTTATATAGTGTAGACGCAGCTTTACACGCATCTTTTACAAGGGAAGGCACAAAAGTGTCCCCCTTCGATTTTGATGAAACTTCGTATGTCTGTTAAGCAGTAAAAAATAAGGGATACATTTTTTTTTAAAACTATAGTTATGGTATATAGTTCAGTGGTCACCGGTAGCATGGTCAGGCTCCTTCGAACCCGTTTACAATCCAGACGGTCCGAATCCGAAAGGTTGGCATCCATCCCACCCATCCCCCCCGGAGGTTAGTTTGCACCGCGACCAAGGAACCAATGACGTCCTCTGGCCCCGTTCTCATTGTATCCCCGACCAAGTCTTCGACCCCTGACCCTCTCACTCTCTCTCTATCTCTCTATCTCAGTATCGCAATAATTGTCCACGGTTGCTGTTTTTCCAGGCGTCGACGGCTGTGTCCCCCGGCCGTTTCTCCATCGCCCGTTCGTTCTGTCCCCTTTCAACCCTTCCCCGTTTGGGTCTCAGCCTGGCCTCGGGTGAATTTCGTCCGTCGGCTGGCTCCTGACACACATTCCGCGCTATCACGAGCAACAAAAACAAATCGATATCTACCCTACCCGAAGTATCCGCCCGCGGACACTTACTTCGTTCTTGCCCCTTTTTCTTGTCGAGATTATTTTTCCTGTTCTCCTTTCCCTCCACCCCCTGGGTGGTGTCCCTTGCGGTGGACTTGCCGTCTCCTTTACCAGTGAAAACGCGAGTCTGTAACGTCCTAGTTAGCGTGTTTCAACGGACACTACGTGCGTCATCGGGACACCAGATCCTCGAACCTCATCCTCTATCTAGATCGGTTCTACTTTTCCATTGGCTATATCCCGCATCGGCGAACGAAACACCGGACACGGTGACTGATTTCTTGTCTGATTGCACCCTGGGATGACGAGCTCATTAGGCTCGAGATCGATCGGCGGTTAGGTTCACGGGGCAATGGTAACACACGATCGAGACACGCGACTAGGCTGTTCCCTTCGGGGCCACGTTTAATGGACGATACGCTGCATCGCGGTTTACCCTTTCCGGTCGGTGTATACACGTAGACGCCGCGGTCTTTGACCTCGAGAACCGGAGGATTTCGGTCTTTGGTCCGGAGAACCGGAGGATTTCGATCTTTGGTACGGAGAACTTTTCTTTTCTATTGCTTAAAGAAGTGTCAATTTTAATAAATTTCTGCTTTATACAACTGCCGTTTTCTTAAAAAATTTTAGTCTGTATCATTCTACTAGTTTACGAGATGACCACTTTTTAATCGTGGCAGTCATGAATACTGATATGTCGCGAGGATCGTACGATAATTTAAATAACAATACAGATAATTCCATAGATATGATACTGTGTTATCTTGTTTATCTTGAAATATAACCAACCATGTGTAGAAATTTTAAAACCCCTTACCTGATAATAACGTGACCATTTTTCATCTCATAAATTGTCTAAGATTCACGGCTCTGAATATCCCCTTAAATTTAGATCGAGAACAGTTAACATATGTTAATATATTATTTATATTTTCTCAAAGTGTTTGTTTCATGTATATGTTTTATAATTTATTTTTATACATTATACTTTATTTGCGGAACTCAAGTGGGTTACTTGAAATTATCGAATGGGTCATTTGGTGATCCGCGGGTCATAGGTTGCCGACGCCTGGTCTAGAATGATTTATAGACGATCACAGAGAAACCATCTGAATGGGACATTATACGATGTTCGGTGGTATTGTTTTTGGCGGACGATTTTCGATGGACACAGAGGGCACTTTTTCCCCTCTACCAGTCATCCCGAAGCGCCCTCGTGCCGACCAACTGGAATCCGACGAAAACTCGGCTGGAACGCAATTACACATTCGCGCTCTAATTAATTCGGAAGCTCCGAAAGTCCCGTTAACTTTTCGGGACCCCACGGCCCCCCGTTCGATGCACCTCGAACGACCGGCTGCATTTTAATTACGCCCGAAGAAGCGAGTTCTCCCTCTGTTCACGGTCGGCATCAAGGTTCTTTTCAACGGGTGGCGACCGGGAAAAGTCGAAAGTATTTTAAACTGTCTTCGAGCAGAACTCTCTAAATTCGAAATCGATTCATCGACCGTAAAACAATCGAAAAAACTACGAGTAGAAAAGAAAAAAATCACGTTAACCAACATGTTCCTGTACCTTTGTCGATTTTTCACCCTTTTGCGATCATCGGTACCGTCCGCAGTGGCGGCATTTAAAATTCGTTTTCCAAGTTGGTGGTCGCCATTATTGTATGATCGAAAGGTGTAAATATATATACTTGCTTCGACTATATCGATGAGTGTTCGAAGGCTATAGTTTTATTATAATTCCTTATAGGAAATGTAATCTTTTATTTATCAACAGGAACAAACTTAATCTATCTTTTACTAAATGCAGAAATCGCAGGAAATTTAACCTTTTATTTATTTAACTGAAACTAACCTACTAACTGCAACCTGCAAACCACACTTAGCTGAGACGTCATTCACCTCCAACATCAATCGAATATCAAACATGAACCCCACGATGTCATTTAGTGGGTTCGAAGCCAGTTTAAGTGGTCGAAATTCCGACATAATTTATTTCCACCTACCTCATAAACCCGTAGTTTCCGCACGAAACCATATACGTTATTCGACTCCCGTTTGCATGTAGAACACATGTATGTTACACCACTGCTTGCCAATGCCGGGGATCCTTCGAGCACTCATCGATCATTCGCTCTACTTTGGTAATACCACCAATGAACTGTGCCGATCTCAAACGTTTAATTTCTAAAATGATATCAATTTTTCCCCATACAATACCGTCGTACTACCTTGTGCCACTAAATCCCCTCTACTCGTTCGCGAAAGAAAAAAAGAAAAAGAAAGAAAGAGAACGGGGATCAGTTTGACGAACCGTTTATTCTCGAGAACTATCTCTTATTCCCCTCGGAATAAGACTTTTGACTCGGATGGGGGGAGGAATGTCGAGTCGAGGGGCAATCACCGCTTACACCTATCCTCGAAGGACCCCTCGAGAGGGCACGGGGAGAGAACCCCGAATCCTAATATTCAAGCGAGCGTGTCTGGCGAAAATTCCGTCGGAACCAAGCTTTTTTAAGCGGCCAGGTTATCGTCACCACCCTCTACCACCCCCTCTCCCTCTCCGTTCTTTCACCGTACGCCGCGTCTGAAAACCCTTTAGAGAGGATGGACGCTTAAAAGCCTCGGGTACGAAAATTGCCGACTGACCTAAATAACGATCTCTCCACTTCATTCATCGGTACCCGCGGAAAAAGTCGCATGGCAGCACGGAATCTGAACGTGTTATACCGTCCCATTCCCTCTCCGTGGATAATAATAATTAGCTCTGTATCTGGACCATTTTCAGGTGCGGATATCGTACGTTGTCGAATCGATACCGACCGGCGGGAAGGGCCGACGTGTTTGGCCGCCTCTAAATCTCCGCCACAGTTCCCAATCCTCGACGTTCCACCGGCTGTATCAACCGCGGGGGGTAACAGATTGTCTGCCTTTGAACCTGTTTATTCTACTTCCCCGGACGAACGTCCATGGAATTATCCGACGATCTTTCACCCATTTGGCGTAATTAGGTAGGGTTAAGTTCGTGTTGCTGGTTAATATCTAACTTTTGTCAGTAGTTCCACTGATGTGACGTTGATCTCTGAATTTTCAGTTGAGAAATTCAAATATTCCTCCAAAAATAAGTAAAAAAAGGAAACTGTTTAATATCGATATTTTCAATTTCAAAATAACAAGGTACAATTTTCATATATGTATGTATCAGTCTCATAATTTTGAAATAACGATACAAGGGTCCAGGCATTAAAGGGTTAATGCGATACAGTAACTCCTCGATGAGTGTTCGAAGGCTGCCTCGGGCAGTGACAAGGAGAGCTTCCCCGTTGGTAACGCTGACGTTTCTAATGAGGTTTAGAATAGTGTAGATTGGAATCTTGGTCATTGTTTTACGAAATATTTAATGTTCATTCCCGAGGAGCCTTTGATCATTCATCGAGGATTTACTGTACCTCGGTGATCTAAGCTTTCGTAAACGGAATCGCAATTTCCGTTATCCACAAGTGTCCGAATAAGTTTCATCGTGTCCATACGTATTTTTGTGAATCGTACCCCTTCAAATACTCGAAACATTCGATCGGGATTCGGAAAAGATCGCAGGTAACGGTCGAGGATCGAGCGCAAAACTCGGTCGATCCCCCCCCCCCAATCATTCCTTCCGGATCGCGTGTTGAAAGTCGCTCGGAAACAAACGCTTTTCACGTGACAGAGAGGGAGACAGAGAAACAGAGAAGAAGTGGGACAGACAGAGAGAGGGGGCACGAAAGAGTACCGGTTAATTGCGAACGCGCGCGATAGTTTCGTGTCTGACCTAGAGATTCAGATAAACCAAGGTTATCTCGTGCAGGAGGCCAGATCAAGGATCAGCCGTGTTCTACACAGCTGTTACGAAGACACGATCGAACATCTTGTCCTTGATACGGACCTTACGAAAGAGAGAGAGAGAGAGAGAGAGAGAGAGAGAGAGAGAGAGAGAGAGCATTTCTTCCGGCGGCGACGGCAAGAATCCCTCACGGTACTTACTTCAGTTCTCTAGATGATCCTCGCCACCGGGCAACTGATCTGGATGCTGCTGAACGGTGTCCGTTTAACAATCATCTGGAACCACTTGTGAATGTGTGTGTGCCCTCGCGGTTTCCTCCCCGCACGTGTCTACCCCCTCCCTAGCGATCACACGGAACGGAAGTTTATCAGAAAGGTCCCCAACTGGGATCCTCTCCTTTGTTTACCACCGATACAAATACATCCGCGATCCGTAAAGTCCGAGAGCAACCGGAAACGGAACCACGATCGGTTCGACAAGAACCAATCGGCCGGCCCCACAAACTGTACCGTATACCCGTCTGCTGCACCGTATTCGCGGCGAGGCGAATTATCAACCACAAGGACGATCCCACTGACGCGATCGCGGTAACGGAGATTATAACCAGATATTTTAGGCGTGGATGCAAGGGGGATATATACGGGTCCAAGAGCAGAAAACCGTGCTCACTGCTGGATGTTCCTGCGCATCCTCGCGAACTATCCCGATCCCGACGCGATCGACCCACTCTCTCTCTCTCTATTTCTCTTTCTTTGTTTCTTTCTGTCTGTCGATCTGTCCCTCAGTTCATCCGTTCCGCGGATCGGTCCTCGACGGTGTCCATGGGACGATCGAGGGGGTTGTTTGGCAACATCCCAGGGATGAACGTGGAACCGACTACGCGCGTCCGTGGTTGCCGCCACAGCACGACTGACCGGCCGGCCGAACCACCCTCTCTCGGTGATCTCGCCATCCCCCCCCCCCCCCCCCCCCCCCCCCCCCCCCATCCTCTGACAGCTCCAGGGCTCATACCACCTCCTCCTCATCATCCACCCTCCTTCACCCCCGCCTTGAGCAACCATCACGGTCTCTATCCTTCTTCCGCGTATCACGGTCAGCCCCGTTCATTTAGAATTTCCCGCCAATTTTTCGATCCTCGACGATGATAATTATAAATCGTCGATGGTTCTTTCTGGTTCGTTTAGAACAGTCGTCGGCAGCCTATGACCCGCGGGCCACTAAATGACCCATTTGATAATTTCAAGTGACACACTTGAGTTTTCAAATAAATTATAAAACATAAGCATGAAATACACACTTTGAGAAAATATAAATAATAGATTAACGTTGACACCGCGGGTCATAGGTTGCTGACGCCTGGACTAGAACTGCACAACCCGTAAAAATGACACTTTTATCGGAATGTATGTTAATCTCCAATTTTTTATACACTTTATATTATAGTATACTAAGTTATAGTGGATTATATATTACATGTATTAATGTATTACACAATTTAACTTATCATACATTCAATCCTGGTAGTTCTAGTGGTAAAAGTTAAGTAGAGAATTTCGAAATATTTTTAGTTTTCCGCGTGCTGTGTAAATATAGGCCCGCTCTGAGCGTAGCGATCTTAAGTTAGACTATCACGCTAGGATAGTGTTGATCTTGGAATTGGCAATTAGCTGACCGTGAAGGAAAACGTCAGAAAATGGGACTAGCTAGAATAATGCGAACTTGACGCGTTTAAGGTGGCTTTCGGAGATTTATAATAATTAGAAATTAGGTTGAAAATTTAATAGAACAATCTTGAAAGCTTCAGCTGTCGATTGCTACCGAAAAATCGCATGATCAATGATGAAATTATTAAAAAAGAAACACGAAAATTTCTTTTTAACACAAGCCATATGAAACTGTAGTTGATAGCGAAAGATGATAGTGAAGTACGTCGAAGTAGTATAAAATCTTAATCATTTAAGTCAAATTGGTAAAACGGTTAAAAAGTATAAAGGACCACACGGAGCAAACTGATTTTCCACGCGAACCACGATCCCGTTCTTTTTTCCATTTTTTTTTTTTTTCATAGCGGTCCAAAGACCTGATATAAACCTCTTCTCGTCGCTAATCTTTAACGCCGTTTAAGTGGGTCGTTTAAATGCAGACATCCGACGGACGTTGATGCAACGGAACCGGAATATCCGAGCGAATCAGAAGCCACCCCTCCGGAGGTTCCGCGCGGGGGCAAACCGGGTGGGGTGGATTTTCGTTTTAATTAATACGCGCCGTCGCAGCGCTTTCTGATGAATACCACGCGCCCGCGTTTAAGGATATTATTCCCTCCCTTGCCGGGAGTTTATCCTGGACAGAGTAAATCCTGCAGGGCAGGTCAGGCTTCTAACGGTGACGCGCGGGACCTTGTTCAGGCCATCGCGCGTGCAAACGCGGGAGAATCGCCGGAAGGCACGCCAATAGTAAATTGTGTCTGCTCTCCCTGTGTGTGTGTGCCTTGACGTTCGTGACAGAAAAATAAAAAAGAACGAAACGAAAAAAGGGAAGCGTACCAACACGGTCGACACACAGACGTTTAGAATATTTGGTAGCTCGCGTGTAAGGGAGGGAGACTCTTTTGGGCGATGTCAAGCAGTTTGCTACCTTTCCTCGAGGCCCTTTTTGGTCAATAACCCTTGAATCTGACGGTTTATCTGGATTAGGTACTTGGTCAGCGATAGTCCCGCGACGGGTTTATGGACTATTTCAGCGTTTCCCGAAGGGGAAAAGACTGATGGGACATTCCTGGATGAGCCCTACCCCCAAGAATAACCACGAAATAGGTCGAACCGTTGGACGAATCAGTTCGTCTTTTTGATCTCGAAGATGTTTCTCGATATTCCTCGAGGTTCAACATTTTTATTTCGAGAGTATATCTTTTCACTTTGGTCTCGTGTCTCTCCTTGAAAAGAACGCGCGTGTTTTCATCTTGCGAGCGAGTCAGATATTCACCTAGTGTTAAATGGCACCGCCGTCGCATCTTGTCGTAATTAATTCTGCAAATTAGACGTTACACCGCACCGCCGTCTGTGCGGTATGTTTGGCGAGCCTATTAACTTACCGCCGTAACAATATTAACAACCGGCGTTGCCGGTGACGCCGCGCCGTGTCACGTGTAACGGCCACCTGTAAATAATGGGCGGTGATCGTAATTCACGAAGCGGCTGCGGGACGCATGACGAAGAGGAGGAGCTACGATCGTGCCTGTATCATCGGAAAACAGAGACGACGGATCGAGTAGATCGTCTCAGGCCTAACGATGAATCGATCCAAGTAAATTCTGCCAAATTTTGGTTAAAATATATTATATTAATAAAAATGAACTTGGTATAAATTTTCATTGGATAGAAGTAGCTATTGATAGTTTTGATGCGATACTAAGTAAATATCGATACTTTTTTTCCATACAAGTTGTGAGTAAAAGTATATACCTTGATGATATCAGTTTATCCCTACTCGGGCCCCGTTTGGTGACTCGAGGGAAGGGGGAGGTGGAGCAATTAACGTTCTCTGGACAAAACAGTTCTCTGTATTTTCTTTTCTATTCAGGTGTCTTATTTGTGTTCAACGGGAACTTGAGCATCCGGCGACCAGTGTCTCGAAATAGTCGTCGTTGACATTGAAATATCTCCGTACCACGCGATATCTACGTTCGAACGACGCCGTTCGATAGAACTAACAATTTTTATCGCAAAGAAAAACGCACCTGTAACACCGATAGATCTTACAGTCGATACCGTAACTAAAAACCACGAACAGTAAATGGAATAATTACACACGATAAATTAACCCTGACGGATGATAAATTCATTTGTCGGTCGAGGGTGACGGGTAATCAATCTATTAGCGGACACAGGTAATCCGTTAGCGGTGGCAACCATCGTGGTCAGAAATTAAATCGAGAAAGAATATACGGATTCGTTTTCGACGCTGCACAGTGGTCCGAATCGTGTTTCTAGCGCGAAAAAAAGTCCAAAAATAGAAATCTTCGTTTATTACTTTTGGGTATTTATTGGGATTGCAAAAATCTTGGAGAATACCAGATATAACATTTAATTCTAACGTATGCTTGATTACAACGAAGAATGCCTCGTTCTATTTTAACATCGACCTAATTTATATCCGCACTTAGTGCAGTTTGTAATAAATTTCAAAAGAAAAACCAAATTTCATTCGATTATTTTTTCACATAAATGGAAAACTTAGATCGGGCCCACCCCTGGAAAGTGGGGCCCGGGGCTGCAGCCCTATCTACTCCCCCCCAACCCCTTAATCCGGCGCTGGCTGGGCGAATCCCGGAGCGGAGTGTTCGCTTTTCGAGTTATATCCCGTTTGTCCCGTTTTCTATTCCTCCTTCGAACTTTGCCAATCTTTCTCCGGGTTCTTTCGCCGGCGAAACGGTTTTTCAGAGGCCGCGCGTGCCGTAGCCAGCTGCGCTGGATATTAATCAATCGTTCCACCCGGCGGCGGCTCGCTAGCCGAGTTTCGCGAGTTTGTTTTAACTTGGCCGTACTTATTCTTACACGCTTTTCCCCTCGAAATCCCTGCCCGTGTGTTTCACGAACGATTTGTCTTCCCCGTTCATTCCCGTATATACGAACGGGATCAAAGAGAGAAACCGATCCAAAATGGCGCTCGGATCAGCGGTGGCTGCAACCCCGGGCCCTATTTTCCATGGGAGCCCCGATCTAAACCTTCCATGTATGTAAAAAAAGATAACCGAATGACATTTTCGTTTACCCTTTCAAACAATTCAAAATTGCACTAAACGTAGAAATAAATCGAACCAAAGTTGTTAAAATATTACGAATTTGATTTCATTTTACTCAGGAACAAATTGTAATTTTTGCAGATTTATGTATTTTATTGTATGTTTTATTACAAAATCTGTAATAAAATTCCCCTCCCCCATATTTATAAATTTTTCTACACGTCAACACATCTAGGGAAATTATTTCAAAAGAGATTTTTTCTCTTCGAAAATACTATCAGTGGGGGGTGATCTGTGCCTGGGAACTGTAACAATTATTTGAAAAGAGAATACAGATCCAGCGCGATTGCCCTTTCCTCCTGATCGAACCGTGACGAGATCGAGGAACGCGATAGACATTTGATTGGTGGCACACAGCGCGTCGAGGTTTCCCGCCGGATGTCGGGTCGATTTATCGATCCCCCCGTCTGCTAATATATCTATCGCGCAGAACCGTGTCCGCGTTTCCGCGTTTCACGAGCCGTGTGCATATTTGCACGCTTGCTGTGTCCTATGGATGTATAGCTTCTCTAATGAGTCCTCTCTCTCTCTCTATCCGATGGGAATTATCATTCGTGTAACGACGATGTTCCCCCGTATGAATCTTTGGGTTTTCGCCGAGGGCTTACGGAGGCTGTTGATAGGGGGAAGATGGTCGATGATGAAGTCGTTCATCCCCCCACCCCCCGAAGAACTTTGGGAAGAAAACAGAGACTCGGGGGAACAGTTTGTTCTGTGTCGTGCGCTCTCTTGGCTCTTCCATTAGGGAGGTTCTATTTCTGATGATGCCCCCCCCCCCAGGGGATGAAATGCTCCCTCTATGTTACCCGGCAGAAAGGATGTACCAGAAATTAGGATACAAATGGTGGGATTCTAGTTGATGATATTACCATAATATTACTACGAAGGCATCAGATTTCTTGGTGCAATTAGACGTTGGAGTACTCGTTTGAAGCAGGTAATAATTCAAAGGCGAAACAACTGAACTTGAGGTATTCATTGTTGGAATTAATCGAAGCGATAGCAGTAGACTGCGGAAGTTTATGCAAATTCACAATTCTAAAAAATAATATATCGAAAAATTATAATGTTGTAGAATTATGGTTCTTATACTACGTTCAGAATAACAGATAAATAATATTAAACTATATTAGTATCTTTATTTCACTTCATTTTCACAAGTTAAGGGATGCTATAATATTAGTAATACGATTCTCTTAGTTACCGAATCGTGAAAAATAAATTTTTTCATTTAGGGTTTAGTTTTCGAGAAAATCGACTTTGAAAATCAACTGGATACGGGGGCAATTCAATAGTACTGGGTCAGCGCGTCTGTTCATTGCATTCCGTTTCTACTTACTACTATATCGAATACACGCGTTTCAGATTAACTTTCGAAGTCGATTTTCTCGAAAACTAAGCCTTAAATGAACAAATTTTATTCCACATTTTGTTGTTATTTTTTCATAAGGAATCACCTCGTACCCGCTAGTATATGTTATTCGGCCGTACCCTGTATGTATCCTCGGATTTCTGAGGAACCACTGGTCCCCTATTTACTCATTCTTATCTAATGCCATCTCTCTCCACATTTGGACCGAAATTCGACCGCCCAAGGCCATCGAGGATTCATCCACCAGCATCCGTCCGGTTAACTCCGAGAAACGGTCGACCCGAATTTCGGTGGATCGCCGGAACATTAAAAGTTAATAATCCTTATTCGCATCGTACAAACCGTGATTACGTCGGTCCGTCGATATTCTTGCATGACCTAATTCCCGACCTCCACCCTCGCCCGACCCGGCCCACCCACCCAGCGAGCATCGGGACAACAGTGGATTCTATTCGCTGCATAAATAATTATCCACCGCTATGCGTGTCCCTTTGTTCATTTCCTACAATCGCCGAATCTTCGATTAGCATCGTGCACACGGGATTTGCGCGTACATCACCGTCAAAAAGTTTCGGGCTCGCATGTAACTAATGAAGCTACAAGCTACAGTGATTCCTCGACGAATGCCACACGAGCAACGGCATTATCCCCACCACTGGGGGGATCCCTCCCTGGAATCAATCCGAACAGAATAAACAGAAGTGAAAACTCGGTTTCCGCTAGGAGAAAAAGTGACGTAGGGTAAGGGCCTCCTACCGTGCTCCTACCACTTGGTATTTGAAATTATTGAAACTTATACCAAATTAACCTTCGATTTAACATTTGTTTCAGTATCTGAAATAAATTTACCAAGTGATAGGAGGCCCTTCCATTGCGTCACTTTTTTTCTTAGAGGAAGCCGAGTTTGCACGTCAGTGTACAATCTATGGTTTCGGTGAACTCGAAACCACGAGTCCTTTAGCTCCTTAACAATCACACTGTACTACCACTTCCATTAAGAATACAGTGTCTGCAACTACAAAAGGATATACGTAATAGATCGCTTGTGATAGAACGAGCTCCCCTAACATCGTATCACCCCACCCTATGCATAGCTTTAGGGAAACATCCTTACCCCTATCTTTCTTCGTTCTCCCCCACCCCCTCCCAACCCCTTCAAAGATTTACCCCCAAGCTTTTCAATACACCTGCCAGGGGTGTTATTGTTAATGCAACACAAGCAGGAGCGAGATTATTGTCCTGACAGCCCAGGGTCGCTCCATTTCCTTCCATCAATCTTCCGCGACGGGTGCTGCTGGGTTGCCGGCCGTGATCACGCCGATTCATATTTCGCGACGACAACGGGCACAATGCGAAATTTAGAACGAGCGGGAACGTGGTAATCAATGAGGTAAGCCGGGATACGCGTATCTCATTGGTTATTCCGCGACAAGACGCGCATGACAGTCACCCCACCCCCATCCCCCTACCCCCAATGGTTGTCTCTATTACACACACGGTACTTACACACCGTCCGTTTCACTCTCTGTGTCTCTTCGCACGGACCATCCTTCCATCCTTCGCTCCCTCACCATTTTCCCTTTCGGATCGACCATCCCTCCACACCCGATTAAAGTGCATTATTGCGCCACGTCGAAAGGGGATAATGTACCCCGGCTGCGCTCTATTATTTCTTCGTTAATCCTGTTCCCACCAACCGCGGTCCAGAATTTCATTCCACTTTTCGGCGGCGATTTTATTTACGACCGAGGAAAAGTCGTGACTGGAACGAGAATTTCACGGTCCCCGTTTAATAAAAGGAGACACTCCTTTTTTTCTAACGGAGGAATTTCGAGCGACATAGAGTTTTAATTAAGGGGATATATGTTTGTAAAAAAAAAAGGATTTGATCCTGTTGGAATCACTCGTTAAATTAGGATTGTAACGAATGTTAAGAGGTCGGGAGTAGAGTCGACATTTTTTTCATGTGTGTCGAGTGTTCGAAAAATTCGTAGTTTAATTAGTAATTTCATATAATGTCGAGCACCCACCGACTCGGTTTTATCAAGCTCGTGGGATTTTTAATTCCGTGTGAAAGGGGTACGCCGTTTGTTAGCCTCTCGACGGAAATGGTATTAATTAACGGAATGGCGGTGCTGTTTAAGGAGTACTCAAGATCAGTTTCTAGTGGCGTATTACGGGCGATTAAACAAATTATAAATTTCAATTACCGGGAATATATTGTAGAGTTTACGATGCGAATGATTAAAATAATGAGAAGTTATAAATTAAGGAAAAGAATGACCAAACTAATCTGGCCCAGATGAAAAAAGATACAACTTTTGTCAAGCTAATTAATTATTTATTTAGATTAATTGAACAAGACAACAATTCTTCAGAATAGAAATTAAAAATGCGGCTTAAGGGGAGATACAGCGATATTTGTTATTGTTCTCATAGAAATGTAGAATGATTCACAAGACAAATGTATACATGTACAGTACTCTTATCTCACGTTGAAGGAAAAGAAAAAAAAAGACAGAAAAAATTCAGCAATAATATCGATGGTTTCTTCTTTTTTTTTTTCATCTTATTTATTGCACGATTAAGAGCTTTTCGAGTATGTGCACAGTCTGATAAGATAATACGATTTCGAAATCAGATTTGGTCATCGGAATCCGTGCGTGCCACTGATGCAATTCGCGTGCACCTTGTCAGTGTTCAAATTTACCAGCAGACGGCGGCAGTATCGTTCTCAACGGGCGCTTTAAATTTCACATGCGACGCGTCTTTGTAAACACGCGTCCCTTTACTACCACGATCCACACCTCCGCACTGTCTCTTTAAAACTTATTTTCGATACTGTTCGCCTCCGTCAGTCGTCGCGTTTATTCACGATCCGTCTCGCGTTTCTCAAGGCAACGGATCTTGTTTCTTTTTTTTTCTCCGTTTTTAGTGTTTTACGGAGCTGGTATTTCACTTTCGCCGAAAGAATGCGACGTCCGTTTGACAGCGAGGTTCCGTGGTGAACGAGCCTTGCGCGAGTTTGGCCGCGTGCATCCGCCGATGCATAATTCGCGTTCGATTATTTTCTCCTGAACGAGGTTTAAGGAACGAAGCGCACGAAAATGCGCGGAGTTGCCTCGTCAGCGTGATCCAGCTCTTACGAAAATGTGATTGGGTTTCTTCTTCTTCTTCGTCGGCGGTACTTAAATGTGTCGGAGTGCATGCTTTCTAAGATTTACTTGTTGGGCATGAATGGACAGGTGCAGCCCTCCAGGGAGAGGTTAGGTAAGGGATTTCATCGCGTTTCGAATTCCAACTTGGAAATACATTCCTCGCTCGGTTTCCTTTTAAGGCGTTAAAAGGAAATACTAAGAACTAATCGTGACTCACTGGAAACTTTCTTCAGCGAAATCGTAATTGCAATTCAAGGACTGGTGAGTATAAACAAATCTTGGAATATTGGACGTTAATGGTCAACAGTTTCTACTAAAAATAGTCTTAAACGGTTATATATCCATCTTCCGTTGTTATAACAGATATAGAAGAGAAATGCAGGAATATTTTTTTATATTTTTTTATGACATAGCTTAAAAGAAAAACGTTGTCAATTCAGTGACTTTGTATTTTTGAAGCCATTTCTTATGAATTTAATTGACATGTAGCTCATATTCCAAGTGTTGTTCATAGTTACCAAACCGTGCATTGCAGATCCATTGTCATGTAAAGATTGATGGTGATATTCATAACATTCTATTGTTAGGCCTAGATATACATATATGAAGTTTTAGCTTTATCAATTATGATAGATCAAAATGTTGTCACAACTTTTGTTATTTACATTGAACTTATAACTCGATTTCAAAGCATTGTTTAGCAGTGATTGAACATTAAACAGGTGCATCTTAGAACACTAGGAAGTTTCTGATATATTGGTGTATCAAAAACCATTCTGGTTCGTAGGAGGTTTTAGTAGCAGTACAACAGGATTGTTTTCTGGAATGGTTGCCACAGACCGTGTCCCAAACATACAGCTAGGCACTGCAAACAATGGATTACCCATGGATGATTCCAATGTTGCAACAGAGGTCGATAGCAAAGTCAAGACAAAACTGTTATCTATGTGGAATAATGTCAAATATGGTTAGTAGTACTAACATCTGTTTCAGTTGAATGGTCAATAGAAGAAAGTAATAGTTAGATATACTTTATTACCTTATTTGAAGGCTGGACCATTAAAATGGTGAAACCAAACTTCTCCAAAGAATCTCCAGTATGTTTACTTGGGAGAATTTATCGTAAAAAACCAGAAGAGTTTTTGGAAAAAGCTTCCGAGGCTGAGAAAACATTGGACACAGGAAGCGAAATATCTTTAGCAATGGATGCCATCAGTTTTGAAGATGGAATAGAAGAATTTAAGAAAGATTTTATGTCCCGGCTTTGGTTAACATACAGAAGAGAGTTCCCCATTTTGAATGGATCTACATTCACCACTGACTGTGGCTGGGGATGTATGTTAAGGAGTGGTCAAATGATGTTGGCACAGGCGCTCGTTTGCCATTTTCTTGGAAGAGGCACATATTTTCTTGTTTATATTTCGCAATAAATGTAACGTAATGATTGTTGCTAAGTGCAGTATTTCATCACAGAATGGCGATGGCAGCCAGATCAACCAATAAAGACAGAACAACAAAGACTGGACGAATATAATCACAGACTAATTATAAGATCATTCGGAGATCTACCTGAACGTATAGCTCCATTCTCGATACATACGCTTGTATCTCTGGGCGCACTATGGGGAAAACGTGCAGGAGATTGGTATGGGCCATCTTCAGTTGCACATCTCCTGTGCCAAGCGATAGACCATGCCGCGATACACCATCCAGTATTCAGTCACATGGCTGTTTATGTTGCTCAAGATTGTGCAGGTGATAAAGTAACACGAAACTTATTTCAGGGGTGGATGTACAAAGTTTTGTAATAATTTATGCTGTGTCTAGAGCTATGTCTGTAATGATTCCTATTAGAAATTAGACTGGCTCCCATCCCTGAAGTAGATCTGTATATCGTACACCATGTGTAATTTCGACTCTTAATTTGTATCATTCTCTTACAGTTTATCTGCAGGATATAGAGAATGTATGTCAAACGCCAGATGGCAAATGGAAATCTCTTATACTTTTTGTACCTTTAAGACTTGGTGCTGACAAACTGAATCCTGTCTATGCATCTTGTTTAACACACTTACTTACGTTAGACACCTGCATTGGAGTTATTGGTGGCCGACCTAAACACTCGCTCTACTTTATTGGCTTCCAGGAAGATAAACTGATTAATCTAGACCCACATTATTGTCAAGAAACTGTTGACGTATTAAAAGACAATTTCCCTCTGACGAGTTTTCATTGTACTTCGCCAAGAAAAATGTTGATTTCGAAAATGGATCCTAGCTGTTGCGTGGGATTTTACTTCGATAACAAAATGCAATTCACAAACTTTATGGAGATTGCTCCCTCCGTATGTATAACTGTTTCCTGTAAAGATACGCTGACCTAGATCAGTCGGTTCGAATATCCAACAAATCTGTTTTTGATATTACAGTATTTGGTGCCCGAAGATGAAAAGGTCGACTATCCTATGTTTTTGTTCTGTGAAGGGAGCGGAAAAGATCTCCATCAAAACATTGAAATTGCAGAAAATATCCCTCCCACTACCTCTTTTCCAGGTAATGAAACGTACGATGATGATCTTGACGAGTGTGAAGAATTCGAACTGGTTCAGTAAGACGTTTACCGAATAGACATTCAGACATTGAGACAGTCATAGTTCTCGGAGAAAGATGATAATGTTAAATTAATCATAATTCTCCTTTCATTCGTCCATGCATGTACAAGGAAGAAAATTCAGTAGATGCAACTTTGCATAATATTAGACGTTCAATATTACTTTACGAATTGAATTTTCGCCGCAAAGAAAAATAAAAACAACGGTTCTTAACATCTAAACGTGCCGATTAGACGACATGAATAAGTACATCAAATATTTTCCATTCGTGATAAAAAGCAGACTATGTAGACTTAAAAGAGCGTTATCTTCGTCGACACGTAATTCTGTGATCATAACTTAATGCGGCTCTTATATTCTTATATGTTGTTGCACAAGTTTTACTTGCGTTGTTTGATCTCAAGAAAAAAAGGTAAAATGAAGAAATGATTGCTTTTAACAATCGTTGAATATTAATATAGCGTACGATTTATAATTATCCTAGGATCATGTTGAGGGAATATTTATTTGACGCGTTCGTGTTGTGGATTGCGTCGAGACTTGCGTAGATCGTAAGTTGACGATTTTTGCTATGAAGAGTACTTTTTATAAACATTTCGTAATTGCTTAAGGAAGTGTTCCTGACATAACTTATTTTGTAATGCAGAAATACTATAATTCCTTGCAACATGACCGTATTTGATTTGTTCGTTGATCAACTCAGCATAATATGTACGTGTACACGTGCACCTCGCATACCAAACCATGTCTACGTTTAGAAACATTTAGATACACATGAATTAATTTTCACAATTTTTTTCGTAACGAAATATCCTAAATTATTTATTTATTTAATATACTAGTACTTGTCTCTGACGATTATCCTGAACTTATACTAAGTTCGCGTGCGTTATTGCGCCTTGTCATTGCATCTAGCATAACGTTTTATGTTATGAAAGAGAAATATGCGATTAACGGAATGTGTATGTATATAATTAACTACTTATTATTGAGGAACGACTTCATTTTTTTTTTGAGAATTAAAAGAAAATAAAAATGTGAGCATGATATATAATCTATATTATACTCATATTGTTAAAGGTCTGTACACGGCTAAAAAATTGTTAAAATTCCTATATCGGTACAGTTACAAATAAATTTTGAAAGACCTATAAGAATTAACTTTTAATATTTATTACCTCTTTACAAACGTAAATACAGTTTATTTTCTCTACAACACTGTTAACAGACTACAATTAGACAGATATAGTAGAACAGAGTATGCATTATATAAGCCCGATAATTGTTTCCTAGCTTTAATTTCTTTGATCTCTTCTGTATTACAACATACAACACTTATAAATAATTTTTATAAAAATATAACGAATTTAACTCACCTTTAACTTATGTGAATTAACGTATTTATAAGTGGCAACTTTGTTCTAACTTACTGTTCGATTTTTTTGTCTCTTTCATGATCACAAAATAACATGTCAAATCAAATATGACAGTGTCATTGTACGATCTGCATCTAATTACAGAAAGTTAAGATGTAGTGTCAAATACATTGTTTTACAAAACAAGTGGAAATTGTATATACTTACAAGCTGGAAAACTTTGTACTGTATTGATCGGAAACGTTTAAATTATATGGCAATCGTTATATACTTATATAAAAACATTACAGAAAAATAGTAACCTTTCCCGTTTTGCATATACATTCATTCAATTCACAGATATGTGTGCGCATGCAAAAGTGCGAATTATTGAATCTTGTTGTTAAACATATAACATCACTATGAATTTCAATTTCCATCTAATTCATCTTTCGTTGTTTTACAAAGTGATATGTTCTAGCAATTGACTAGCTATGATAAAAATTTCGTGATGGTATCCTTAACGTGTGGCCATAATTCGTCGGTAGTATTACCGCGAAAAGTGTTCAGTATCCCTAAACCTTCGTAGAAGGTTAAAATCGGTTCGTTTGCCTTTGCATACTGTTCCAGTCTTTTTTGTACAATCTCTACCTTGTCGTCGTCTCTTTTGCTCAACGGTTCACCAGTTACGTCATCCTTACCCTGTTAGAAAAGTAATGCTTGTTTAGCAAACACTTGATATTTAAGTTAAGAAGGAAGTTTCAGGCATTCGATTAAGATTCCATTGAGTACAGTGCCAACAATACCATCTTTGAGGTAGAAATGGGTACTTCCGGTTCCAACTTACCGGTACTTTCGGACTATTGAAGCCGACGTTGTAGACTCTGCCACTGGGCAAATGAACCCACCTGTTCTTCACGCGTTCCAGGATTGTCGGGATCGGCACATCAAGGTAAAGGACAAGGTTCACGGGATGAGCTTTCTGCAGTTCTTCAGTTTGCAGCAACGTTCTCGGGAATCCTGTACCAATGCCAACTATTTAGTCAAATTTGATTGCTAGCGCGTAGTGGTCCTACATTCACGGTCACCGCAAACACGTCGTGAATACAATTTTATCCTATCACTCACCGTCCAACAGCCAATTTTTGTCTCCTACTCGTTCGATTTCTATGTTTATCATCGAGATAATCACATCGTCGGGAACGTATTTACCGGTCAGCACGTAGCTTGCCACCGTTTTACCAAGTTCTGTATTATTGGAAATAAATTCTTTTCATTACAGTTACGGTTCAACTGGTTTCCTGTTAATTAATGCTACATACGTTGGACTTTGGCACGAACGATAAGAATACGCGTTCATGCATCGAAAGTGACTCGGTAGTTAACATTGGGTTTTGTTTTAAGCATAAATATTATTTGTTTTTAGACCAACAGTTAAAGAATCCTATCTTTCATAATTAAAAAGAAATGAAATTGTGTTCTTTAACCGTGGCGATACTTTATAAACAAACTTAATGTAACGTTCATTTAACTTCGATGTTTGTAAATAGGGTGAATGAATTGATAAGAACATCCTTCAAAATAATATCAAGAGTAGGGGACTATCTAATCGTGTTCAATTTAACTATCTCCATGACAGAGAGGCTTGTCTAAATGATGTAGTTTACAGTAAATCAAACGAAATCCCGTGAAAACGCCTTCGTCGATTGCAATTATCTACATTAATCGTAATTTTAAACAAGATTCAACTGTATGCATTACTTTTCATTCAAGAATCGAGGAAAAAATAGAGAAAAAAACAGTGTCACTTCTATCATAATCTCGGATTACGATTCGTAACTTAATATCGAATTCTCAAGTAAAACAAGAAATCAGTAAACAAATGAGTGGTAACCTGATAATAGGCAATACCGAAGGAACAATTCCAAGCAAGACACCTGCTTAGAACCCAAAAATGTTCCTCACAATATCGACAGTATTTAGGAGTATTAAAATCGTAGAGGCAACCAAAGACTTGTTCCGGGTTTTCGTTGACATAATTAAAGAAAGAGTAACGAACAGATTCATGATTTCTGCACGTACCGGTGCCACTGTTCATGTGATGACGCAACTTGTCACCACTAGAAATGTGCGCCACTTTAAAATGTTTGACAATTCTGGAGGACATGGTCCCTTTGCCAGACGCAGGGGCACCCAGTATCACGGCCCTGAAGGCCGCAGCCTTGAAACACCACGTGGATCGCGCTACCATTAAATCGTTCCTTTGAAGCAAGAAATTTGAAACACCAAGTGGAAACACGTCTCGTGGTTGAACTCCTTTATCCCCTTTTGATACGTCTACGTCGGTCGGCGAACGTTTAAACGAGAACAATATCTATCACTGTGCAAGAGAGAAAATATATTGCGGTCGAACTATAGTGGGTGACCTGAGTCGTGATTACACGACCAGTTACCCGAGTACACTGACAAGGCGATAGGCCAATGAATGAACATGTCCTAGGTTTTTTAATTGTCAGTGTGTTGGCTGCCTTGGGATAAACATTGAAGACCGAACACATGCGTAGAGAACTATGATGCAAACACTTTGTTGTGTTTCGCAATCCTGCAAATTGGCGCGAAACGCGTTTTTATTCTCATGGGAAGTGGCGATTGAGATAAACACTTTTCAATTGAATCTTATTTCAAGATAAGACAGATGAATAAATGTAGGTTTTGCTTTAGGTTTCGTATAGGTATATTATGTTTATGACAACACATTGAATTTTATTGACAAAGTAGCACTTTATTCATATGAAAAAGTAATACAACATTAGGGCCTGTGCTCGATTTTTTGTAATCTTCTTTTTTTTTTTTTTAATAATTATTTTCAAAAGCGTATGTAACGAGAGAACTAGAGAAGGCCTTATCTTACATTTGGACATCTTATAGGCATTCTATATAACAATAGATCAGGATTACAAATCGTGGATATCTCGTTGATGTCGAATGCCTGTCATTGAGTACTACGGGGTAGTAATGTCTTGGTTTACAACTTTCCAATCTGTAGTGTCTGTGACTCATCTGTTCGTCCCTATTTGTAAGTCATAGTTTCGTGTAATGTACAATTTGTTCGCTTTTTAAAACGTTTCGTTATGCGGCATACCCCCTTAAAATATATTTATAGACCTTTTGTAATCACTATCATTCTTGTGTACCTTAATCAACCATTCTTTGTAACGCTAAGCACCCAAATGTCACTCAACGTGTATTGCCAGTTTGATCCAATGCAAGTTGAAAGCTTAGCCTAGTGCTACCCGAGGCTATACTTACACGTATTTAGTCTTGACTTTAGAAAGACTATATCTAAGCTCTTTAACTGTTTCTGTTAAATTGCTTCCCCCATGTTTCTTCATCATGAAATTCTTCGATAACCGTTCATAGCTGCCTGGAAGACAGCTAGGAACATTTAAAAGATATTTTTTTTTAACTTTCGACAGTTACAAAGAAAAATAAAGAACTGTAAATTCAGTAAACTTTGATAAAGACAACGTATAATTAAAAGTCATTATTGTTATATATCACGTTTTTAACCCATGGAACGAAAGTGTAATCGAAACTGTTATGAAATGCGTTCTTCCTCAATACTTTCCTATCTAGAGAAAAGAAACTTTGTAATACAGTGCGCACACGCGTTAGTGCTCTGAATCCGTGAAGTGTTTTCATGTGTAAATGCGTGTTGTCCGTGATATTCTCTAAATACATGTCTGCGAATAAAGGGACGATGACATTCGACCCTTTACCAGAGTTCGCCGTCCTTCTCCTTAGCTGGAACTTCTATCACTCGCGGCTTATCGATTATTCTGGCTGTGCGGTTTCCTTTCTCTACGATACCGATAATCCATGCCTGATATCCTTCTTGTTTTTCGATATCTTTGCAATACGCCGCAGCCTGGAAATAATTTACAAATCAAAATTCGACGAGCAAAAAATGTTTCCAGGACAAAGTATTGGGAATAGTTCAAATATGTGTAAGAGAGTTGACAGCACCAAAATGCGAAAGTCGCAAATTGGCATGGAAATCTCTGTTTCTCTCCCTGCCGTTCTTTAAAGTATGCAATCATGTGTAACATACTTTACTGTAATAGCAGGGCTTGTACAGAACAATTTATGTGACGCAGAAAATAAATTCTGTCTCGTTTTTTCACAATTCGCTTAGTCTATCTACAAAGTACGATGTTACACACCTGTTCTCTCGGTAGGCAAATAAGCAATCCTCCGCTTGTTTCTGCCGAGTGACCTTGAAGTAATTGGAACATATTACCACACGCTTTCGCGACAGCTGCCATTTTAGCTATAACAGGTAAATTGTGAATAACAAAGGAGACTTCGTTCTTCTGGTGTTTGGCCAAATTTTGTGCGTGTCCCAAAAGTCCAAAGCCTGTGACATCTGTTGCTCCATGTGCATTATACTTGTGCATTAATCTGGCCGCTATTAGTGAACGAAAAAGATCAGTCAGTATCTCGATATTTTTTCCGTAACTGTGAATTTCGATAACCATTCACCTATTCTGTTCAACCTGGCCATGCTGTCCATTGCCCTCTGATAAGCTTTTCTCACATCGTCTTCACTAACCACAAGTTTGATTCTGTTCCAACGATCTGGTTGGTCTAACCACTGATGAGCATTGACAGCTACTTGGGTTCCAAGGGGTTTTGTCAACACAAGAACATCGCCAACTACTGCATTATCTGGGCTAGATCGATAAAGAAGATTATTCTGGAAAGATGTTGTGGAAGTTGGATGTGCAGTAACATATCTAATGTACATTATGATACATACACAATGTATTCGTTTGGCTGACAAACAGTGGATGCAACACCACCTATTGTACACCAAGGATTAACAACTGTTTGACCTCCTGTCACTGTTGTGCCAGCTTCCAAGGCAGAATCTTTAAACCCTCTCATGATCAAAGGAACAACAACGTCCCGTTCCTTTTCAGTCATCTTTGTACTGACTCCCAGCAACATTAACATATTGTCACACTCCGTAACACCCATGGCGTACAAATCGCTGATAACATTAGCGCATGCAATTTTACCTGGAAAAGTACTCCAATAGCAGTGGTCAAACAGGATGCCATATAACAAATTTTATCCTTAACAAAGGAAACATAAATATTACTCGGATTACAGGACTTATGGAACTTCCAAAGAAAGATTCCAGCCGTTGAAAAAAAAGTTCTTTACTAATGTTCCTTATTATGTATGTCTTACCCATCATGTATGGATCATCCACAAGTGGGTAGAAGAAGTCTGTGGTCTGCACCAAACTCAGTCCACCGTGTCTCAGTGGAGTCACGGAGGAATCCATACCAATACCTTAAACACAAAAATAAAATATATTATCAATTTGAGAATTATATGTCATAATCTAAATATAATTAGATTTTAGAGTAAAAATAAGAAATTGGGATTGAATGGATTAACAGAAGATATGTATAAATTTTTATGTGAAATGTTTAATTAGAAAAATGTTCACAATCTAGTTAGAGCAATACAACATTTGACTCTCACGAAATGTTTATTATAAGTTAATTTTTATAGAACTAATTTTTTGTTATCATGGAAAATTGGCGGGCGTCGTATATTTTGATTACGCCGCTGGATCTCAAGAAGTTGAGAACACTTATACTTCCGGTGGCGTGGGAGAAATCGGGCGGGAGACGAAAACATGGCTGCCGGTACAATAGGGCTGAGCATCGTGACTTTGGCGCCCAGAGCATTGTCAATTTCACACTAGTTTGTTTATACTTTTAAAATACTCTCGATAAATAAACAAATCCTCCAAATCAACATAATCACATCATTACAAAGAAAATAACTGTACTGTATAAATACCATCAAATACAAGAAATTACTTAACTGGTACAATTTTTACAAATGATCAACACAATTTTTATTTTATTTACATTCCGCCGGACTATCTTAAAAGTGCATTGAAACACCTGAAGAAAAACTTGTAAAAAAAAATGCAATGTTCAAACAGAAAAAAAATATGCCCATATATAAGAAACAGAAAAGAAAATAGACGCTCAACAGAAAATCAAACATGTCGGCTGATCAAGGTATCCGTGCACGCGTGCAATAAAACAGCAATCCGATATACTCACCGATGCGTGGAATGGCCATGTGCATAAAGTGGGCATGCTCATGATCCTGTGCGCTACCATCGTCGGCCTGTAGTCCCTCAAGGAGTTTCCCAAGAACCTCCTGAGGGACTTTACACCCTCATCCTTTTAGGTCGGCGAACCGCGTAAGGCGGAAGGTTGCGTCCAGATCATGTGCCACGGGGTCGAATGGCCTACGCAACGCCAAGGCGTTCGGATTTCCTCCGAGTTCCAACTGAGCCACGGCCAGGGCGTCCTGGGAGACCGGGGTTCCCTGTAGCTCCGCCATATCTTGCTAAAAGTGAATCTACGAACCGGGTACGCGACGTGTTTCGCGGCCCTGCGACAACGATTCTCCGACGACGGCTTCCGTTGGCGATATTCACTGAGTAACAGGTTCTCACGCGCGCGCTCTCTGTACTATCTCGTGACCGTGAAACCAAGAACGCCGCCGACAGACAGTCACTGGCCCGGCAACACGAACTCGTCGCGAACGGGAATTATACTTCGCACCGGCGTCGACTAACCGGGATCGTACGTGCTGGCAAAATGGACGTGCCTCCTGCTTCCACGGAATCGGAAGAACGCGCAAGGCCACCAAGAGCCCCCCCGATGTCCCTTCCATGGTGTTGCACTAATTTCATTGGTCCTTTCGAATCGACGCATGCGTATTCGCCGTATCGTCGTCAGGAACGTCGTTAGAACGACGCTTTCCCCGTGTCGCACATCGGCGTCTCCTCTACGTTTCGTCGCAACCGACGCGACAAGTGTGCCTTTGTGACGCATATACACTTTACTCTTGATAAGTTCGAGCCCTGACCAGCTATACTTCTTTTTGCTTCTGGTGGTTGAATCATGATGCACGGTAATTGACCAGGCAGTTACACAGTTTAACGCATGGTTAGCTTCGGATCGAATGGAGAAATATCATGATGATGTGAGATTTAAAGTAAATCTGAGACTTAAAGCCGGTATCATTTTACGTATTATTCGCTAAGCACAATACGAAGCTTGATATATTCTATATTCTGGTATGAAATCTTGTATTAAAACATTGTGAAATATATGTGACTAGTCACAGAAGTATGTTTATACGCATTTCTAGCTAGCTAGGTATTGAATTACATTTCCTCTACACTCTTGTTAGTTAACATGGTTAACGAGAATTATGCACCGCGAAAAATATTTTTGAACGTACGCCAATGAAGGTACAATCTGAGTAAAAAGTATTTAGTCGATCGAGGTACAAGTAGACATCTGTGCCTTCCAATTGTCATTTCTTTTTTTGTATGTATCTGAACTGCTACTGGAATTATACATGCAATTGTGGTTCAAATACGTATTTTTTAAAGAACAAATTGTGCAAAGGATGAAATAGACAATATTCCAGACGTGTCTCACTTAACGGTCATCAAATATGGTCATTCATATTTTATTTCCATTGATCCAAGGGTAGGTGGGCGATTCTGTTTGCGATTATTTTGTAGACACAAAGTATAGCTCAGTGAATGAAGATCAGAACAATTTTATTACATTTATAGGCGACTAGACTGCTACATAAATACATGTATGTAATTAATCATTCGAAACGTATACTGTTCTTTGTTACTGTTCTTTTTATTTGCACAATAGATTATTTCCCCATCTCTATACAAAGATAATTCATCCATAAATGGTAACGCGATTACGGACTCATTTATATCATGTGTGTACACCTGTGTGCAGAATTCTGGAACAACGATTCGGTTCTTTTCGTCTGGTTAACCGGAAACAGTCGAATCTTTTGGCGCAAACTACGCCTCATTTTCATTAGGATCTTCCGTTGACTCGAACGTACCGCCACGTCTTTGTCGACCAATGGACATTTCTCAGTGATTCTCAACCGAGACTAGAAAATGCATGGTATGTAAATTTTTTGTTTAGCTATTTTTTCAATTTCTTTCGCGAACTATGAAACTACCACAGAGGCAACGCAAGATGGTAGGGAGAATAAGGAAACATGACGGCGTCCTATTGTTCGTACATAAAATTGTATGTGTTTAGCCATATTTTAGGTCTGATATGTTTTGAATATTATGAAGACAGAGTTGTAGGAAAAGTTTTCGCATATTGTTATTTCAATATTAAAGAGACCATTAATACTGTAATTCAGTTTCTTCAATTCTCATTTTTACTAATTATTCTGTGATGTTGAAAATTTACATAAACATCCGCAGCAGTTTATTACGTATGTAAATACATTTGTCTTAAACTGCACATTTCCGACGTATGTTATAAACAAAAATGGGAGGTTATCTATACATACAGTGTATATTAAAGAAAATTACGTGAATTGCAATTATGTAGACGTTTTTCTAAGGTGATGTTTTGCCTCGGAATTCTCAAATGTGGTGTACCTTAATATTGATGATACTAATTGACTAGTAGCTTTGACGTTTTGCCGTAGATGGCGCCACGAATCATTTTCAGAACATATATACTTACGGGTACTCTGTCACGCACAGTAACCGTTCGTGGTGGGGGCTCTTTATCCGTGTTCGAGCCATTGGTGGCCCTCTCTCTGTGACTCGGTGTACCTTCACCAAGGGAAAGCCGAGTGTCCACGGTTTGACACGACTCCCGTTGGAGTCGATCGTGCCTATCGCACTGCGATAATCGCAGTTGTGCTCGAGCCGCAGACCGGGCATTAGAGGTTGGTAGTGTGTTGTTTGTACGGTGTTCGCGAGTGTTTCTTCGATTCCCGTGACAATTTTCTCGTGGTCTGTCAGAGTGATGAGGCTTCGGGGGATTCACCGTTGAAGGATCTCCCCCCGTGAATTGCCTAAAACGTTCGTCAGGATGATGCAGGAGATCACAGACCAGTCCTCCAGGACTGTGCTCCTGAACACGTTCGTGGTGAAAAAGAAACGGTGCAGGGTCTACTTTCATCGCGGCACGTTGATCTGGGAAACTGAGAAACCACCTTACAGTGAGTACACTGCTCGTTTCTTTTCTGTCATCGAGTAATTCGGAATGTCAGCGAAAGGATCACTGGCGCGTCGTTGGTGGAGCGCCTCGTAAACGATATTTAGGTTCAAACGTGTTTCTGTGTTTCTCGCGGTTTCCAGAGACAAAGGAGTGTCACGCCTGTGGGACAGCATTGCTGGATTTTTAACACTTCCTTCTGGGTCTTCTCGTACCCGCTAGTGTTTTCATTTACTTGAATTCTACGACGATCCTTTGGATCCTTTTGCGAGCTAATGAAAGTTTCATTTGTTTAAAATATTTTCTATCGTTAGTGACACATGTGCTTGTTTTATTCAGTAGCATTGTATGAAATGTGTAATTGTACTAGGGGGCGGAAGTGGGGTTAGAAAATGTTCGCATTGACGGAGTTTGAATTGGGGGAATTTCGAGGGAAATTTACAAACTTTCAAATGAGATTACGATCGGACATTGTAAAATATATATCTTACACTAGTTTATACTTTTTCTTGTTATGTTTTAAACCGCGAACATGATTACAGTAGCCAAGATATGATCGTGTTCGTAAAAGTAAATTTAACTCGACAAATATTAATTATTTTCGAATTGACTGTGTATGAGTTAGGTTAAGTGGTCTTAGCGATTTAGTTCGAAATTTGAATGATACTTCGATCAACGCACACAAAGCCACAGACGGGTACCGCAAAATATTTGAGCATACGTGTAATACCGAGAAGTTCGACAAGCTGTAATTAACGCGTTCGGAACCTCCATTAACTTGCAATTACAATCAGATTCCAAGGTCGCCATTATATTCGTGGTCTTACTTAAACTCGTTTACGAAAAATTAAGTACATATTTCTGGCTTATCGAAACACGTATTCCCAGGTTATCTGTCTGAGGTATACCTGCGGTTTTTTCTTTTGTTTCAATTCCAAACCGAAGGTACAACCAGAGGATACAACCACAATCACACTTTTTCCTGTTTATCCTTTCATTGTGGAATTCTTCGTAACTCCAACAGACGAGGAAAACAACGTCACAGCGTCCTTCAGTGTCCTTACGACGATTTATCGCGTGCGCGAAGGATGTTGGAAGACTATCGGGTCTGCATCGAGGAAATTCCATTTGGTTCCGTGACGGAATCGTCGCCACTGGTTAGACGGGAATTTTCGCAACGGAACGTCGATAAAACATGTTCGAATCGTTCGATCGCAGGACACTTATCATAATGAAATCGCGCAGAAATCGAATCCTATTTCGGGAGGGGGTGTGTCTTAACCATTTGCCCTATAATATCGAGTCAGACTGTTTCGATTTCAAAATCGATTCAACAAAGAAGAATATTATTCATGGCATTAATATATAACTTTTACAATGAAAATACAGTTGTGATAAATGCAGAATTCCTTTCGTTTCTCTGGAACTATCGACAATAACGTAATTCGTCAAGAAAATCGCAGGGCAAGAGGATAACGCAATATAATTCGTCTGGTCACCGTTTTTAGTATCAAGTTGAGTAACGTTCGGCGACTGGTTTCAAGAGAAATCCAGGATCGAAAGAACCACGGGAATCAGGGGGGGAAGCGTCGT
>NW_015373934.1:548667-572523 GCF_001272555.1 Dufourea novaeangliae
GGTGGGGGTAGGCGAGATCGTCGTTGTCTTATTATCAGCGCAACCGATCGAGTATCGGATGGATTGTTTGCTGTCGTTTCGCGACTGTAAAAGTTCCTTTCTTGTTTGCAATCTGTCCCACATCGCCATAGTTTCTCGATAGCCAGATCCCACTTTCGGTCTTTGTCTGTTTTCTCCGGTAGAATAGACGTTCCGATCGATGTTGCTTATTATAGAGCTGTTTTCGTTTCGCGAAATTGCATCTCTGTAATCATACTTCGTTTTGCGATCCATTCTCGATGCTATTAACTTTGTATTCGCAGCTGTCGGATATAATTACGGTCCGATTGAGACTTGACTAGACAGAGAGAGAGCAGATGTTCGAGATTGGGATGTTCAACCGAATCGGACGTGGTAACAGAAATTAGTGGGACCTGATGCAAAGTGATACTAGGAATAACTATGTCACTGTTTGTAATATTTAATCCAGATCTAATGAGCCTTATTCGTATCCCAGGCCTCTACCTTAATCCTTCGCCAACTCGAATGATACGAATATTACTCGAATAAATGCCTTACTCAGTTCGATCCTGAAAGAAAAAAGAAAACAGGTTCCTGGTTTTTTTTTTTAATGGATCCAGAGTCCAGATCGGTAATGACGTTTTTTTATCTCGATTAAAATCTACAGAACCCCCGTCGACCAAGTAAACAAAGCCCTGATCGAAACCGGTTTCTGTCAATTAAGTTAAAAACAAAAAATTTTATTTGCATCAACGTCATCAAGTCTACCATATCACTCTGTCATCCGTCATTATCGTTGATCCATATGGAACGCATCGATTACAGATGAACGTCGCGTCGATCTGAGCCGCAGAGGTATCGTTATCGGGGGGGGGGGGGGGGGGGGGGAAAAAAAACCGTCGGTTATTGTTATCGGGGGACAAACGACAGAAACTCCGTATTCCTCCTTGGATCAAGGAAATATCCTCTCGGACGATCCTCTCGGATGTCGACGGGAAACGATCGATCCCCGGTTAATGCGTCTATTTCCTGTCTTTTCGACGAGTTATTCTCCGGGACAGTTTGACGGCTTCCGAGGGGTGAATTCTTGTACGGACGACTCTCCTCTTGTTTCGATTGTTTTTTTTCGATCGCGAACACGAGAACGGAATTCGAGAGGGTTCGAAAGAGAGAATTAGTCGACAACTCCAGCGAAATTCTGGGTGTAATTTCGAATTTGTGAATTGAACTTTTTCTTGGAAACTGGACACTCGAAATCACGTCTGATTTTCGTTTTTTCTTCTTCGAATAAACCGTAATTATATTTTTTTATCGAGTCGAATCTCTTTCTTTGAAACATAACGAGACATAGTTCGTATTTAAGGATATCTGCATTGTTTTAATGTCACGTACTTGTTATCGTGTGTATTCATTGGACAAGTGTACTTGTTAACATCACGTTTGTTTCTTAAATTGAATATCGAATCCGACGAAGAAATAAAATTCTTGTTATAATTGGTTCCAAGAGGATAGTGAGCGAACGGTCGAAGTAGAATCGTCCACGTCTAGGTCAGACGATCCCGAAGAAATCAACTTCGAACGGTGTAAGAGGGAGAGAATAAACTGATGGTTATAATTGGTCTAAAAATTCTGGTTATCGGGGTCAGATACGTAACGTGATTTACAAAACAAATTATTATATCTTCGAATCTTGATTCGTCGTACAAGATAACCCAAACAAATGAAATTCTTTGGTAAACGGTATTCCGCATAAATTCGACATAAGACAGTTTTATGTATTGTATTATTGTTTTCACGTGCATTGTATTCAGATGCGGCCGCCCTCGTCGAAGAGAATACGTTACATCGAATCGAGCACATAATACGTGTCGATCATCGGAGCCGGGGTATGCCTGGAATACCGATTGGTATTTGGCGATCGGTAAAGTAACCGAACACGTGTACCGAGCGTCCTTGAGCTTGAGATTTCCATACGATTTTGTTTCCTGGTATTTACCACGTGACCGGTATATCATAGGAAAAATAACAGTTTAATCGGATATATCGATCGAAGAAAATGAATATGCATTCCCATAGATTTTCTCCTTTTTTAAATTCACTTCTAGGTTTTCTCCTTTTAAATTCACATCTAGGTTTTCTCCTTTTTAAATTCACCTCTAGGTTCACACAAGTAAACTCGGTTTTCGCTACGGAAAAAGGGATACAGACAAAGGGTCTTCTCCCAGCTGGTGAATTTATTTCTAGCACTGAAATAAATGTTAAATCGACAGTCAATTTGGCATAAATTTAAATAATTTCCGATCCCATGTTGTAGGAGGCCCTTCCTCTACGCTACTTTTTCCCTTAGCAGAAGCCGAGTTTGCATGTCAGTGTACAATTGAATTTGCGATCGTCGATAGCCTCGATCGTTTTCACGACACCAAATATTTTATCGTCTTTTTATCTCCCGTTAATTGACCGTTGTTCATCGAATTATATAAGGATTTTTGCAGAATGCACAAGCTTTTGTTGGAAGTAATGTTACTAATGACGATTTGTGATATCGTTAATATGTTTCGGGTGTGAATTTAGAGGAGAGTGAGAGATAGATATTGAAGGTAAGAAAGAATAAATTAACATCTGTGGACATATTCTATCCGCGTGTAAAGATGCTGGCGGCGGGAACGTTTTCATTTGCATACGATTACGCTGCCGCTTTTTCTGTCCCGTCTTTGTTGACTTTACCGGTTTCTTTACGTATCGATGATCGTGAGAAACATCTGGATCACGTCCATGCTGATTCTTCAGATCGTGGAGTTGGTACTATTAAATCGATGATAAATCGAACAGTTAAGTCAGGTACATACATACAATATAAGTCTGGCACGAGTCTAGACCTAAGCCGGTCGTTAACTCTTAACATCGTAGGGTAACAAGAAACAAATTAAAAGTGTTTATGCCACTATATTCCTCATTGGGTTACTACATATTTAAAAACAATATTAGTTTTATTATCTAATGTTGCTTATTATCAAATTAGTGAAAATATAATGAGTAAAATAAAATGTAATTTTCATGCACCGAATATTCAGTAATATTATTATCATTTAAAGTTTGACTGTAATAGTTACAAAATCCCTTGAGTGGTTTCCTGAAATAAGCATACCTTTTAATTCATCAGTGCGTTTATCCTACGAGGGGCAATCTCGCGAACGATATTAGGCGTTCGGAACAGGTCAAAGACCCCTCCCTTGGGATGGGAAAGGCAAAGCTGTAGAAGGTCATAATCGCGGAACGGCAGCGTGTTTAACGTGGTCACACCGGGATCCTATTCGTTGGTGAAAAATCTACGACCTTCTCTTCTCCTTCTTCGAGTCACTCTACGGTCCCTCCGTTGGCCCCCTTGTACCTGAACCATCGTCCACGGCCGTCTGGAATAATCGGTGTGAACGACCGTCCCGCGCACCACTAAATTTACCTGAACAGATTTTATGCTGCAGTTTGTGAATGACACGAGCATACAACGGACGAACATACAACCCTGGTAGCACAAAATATTCTATACATATTCATCCAATATTAAAAAGAGTATTAATATAATATTTAAATATACATAAGATGTTTATTTCATATTACGAAAAAAATATTTTTTTCCCAATATAAAATAAATATGTATTTAATATTGGAAACGTGTATTTTAATCATTATTATTTTCAATATTATTCAATATTTATTCCGTATTAAAATGTGTGGCTAAAAAATATTTTCCAATATTTTTGTGCTACTAGGGAAACGAACGAAAGAATACAAACAAACGAACATGAGTAATCGTTGGTCCCTTGCTTCTTGTGCCGATAATACAAGAATGGCAGGTGCTCCGTTCTCTCTGTTGTCTCGAAGCACACCTGTAATTTCCCCACGCGTTGTTCGGTTTGTGCAGTTCGGAGACGCGTCCGACTTCCGGTCTCTTGACCCGTTAACCAACTGATCGGTCACGATCGTGAACGACACTTGGCGTGGGTGGGGCGATTAAAGACGAATTAAGAGAGATGCGATCGGTCTCTGGTAATTGAACGACAAGGGGCAATATAAATGGTGAGTTTATTCCTGTTCACTCTGGTTAAAATTGTTTACGTTTCGTTCGCCGAACGAAAAACAGGCAAGGACACCGAGCAAAGGCGTGTCCTGGTCTTCTAATTAACAATTTGATGATACATAAATTGTTTAGTGTCGTGGGTTTTACGTGATTGGTCTGTAACGGCGCAAAAGTTGATAGAAGGATTTAATACAGTAAATTCTTGATCAGTGCTCGTAGGCCTTCTCGACACTGACAATGACTGGTCCACAAATGGTAACGTTAACTTTTTAGTGGAACTTTGACACCAGTGGTTTGAATAGTTTTTCTGAAATATTTAATGTTAAGGAGTCTTTGAACAATCATCGAGGATTTACTGTACTTGTAATATTTCGTTTCTGGTAGTGTTTAAATGGACGAGACCTTGACCTATCGTTAAAATAAAGGTTACGAATGACCACACGAGATGAATCGAAGAAAGTGTTAAAGTGTATGTGTGTGCATCTCTTGTAACGAGAAAAAATGAGCGTTGCAGATGTGACCCGGATGTAGTATGGCGCAGGCCACACGTCATTGGTGTATAATTGGGACGTGTGCCAAAGTGTCCTCGGTTCAAAGGACGTCCAAAGAGGGTTAACGGGATCGGTAGAGAAGGTTGGGTCGGATTGCGGCAATTCTTTTTCTTTTTTTTTTTCCTTTCCGCAGTTGGGGATAAGTACCTTGTTCGGACAAGAGAAATTACGTAAAGAGGGCATCGCATAAATTATACGTTTAAACTGTAATACATGTGTGTTTGTATGCACCTATTATGTGCTGCAACTGGCAAGTTTCACTTTTCCATACCTTCGGTTTACGTAATGCTCTCTTGGTCGAGTCGCGGGAGTCGCTGATTCTGGTAAATTTGATCGTTTACGGACGAAATAAGATCGCGATGTTTTATTACCAATGTGCATGTGTATGTATGTGAAATTGAAGTTCAGATTTCTGATGAGGAATTCTATGGACGTAGTCCGGATGGATATTCTATTACCGCACGTGTCTGAGGCAGAGATGGGAAAACTCGTTATCTAGATAAAAAGTTTCGAATAACGAATAAAAGATAAAAAAAAAGTATTTCGTCATTTTTAATCGTTTAAACGTGAGAATTTCAATTTTTACAATAAAATAATACTTCTTCATGAATGAATCGACATTTGTCGAACAATTATTTAATTTCATTAATCGTTTAAAGCTCAGGACGACACCATTAGATACTGTTGCTTTTCACTGTGTATTATTCGAATAAAATTCTGCCCAACTCTGGTCTTAGGTGGGCATCACGAAGATCTAATTTAAATGTAATTAACACGAAGTTTTAGTATCGACTCGATAGTTTGCACTAATTTATAGGCGGTACACATGATTAAAAGGATCTGACACTGTTATCACACCTACACGGACGAAAATGACGCTTCTTTGGAGGGACTAAAAGTACACCAGCAGGCAAAAGTGTTCGTTTTGGTTACGCAATACGGTAACGAAGTGAAGTTGGGCGGGTGGGGGAGGTGTATGGTTACAGTTGTGGCAATTAAAATCCAATTGGCAACGGCGGATCTCGCGCGCAAACGATCCAAATGGATACGTACACTGACGAGCAAACTCGGCTTCCGCTAGGGGAAACAGAATTACTGAAATGTATGCCAAATTAATATTCGATTTAACATATATTTCAATACCTACTTGAAATAAATTTTTCAAGTGGTAGGGGTTCTCTTTCACCCCTTTTCCCCCAGCGGAAGCTGTGTGGGTACGTTCCATACGTATTTATACGGCTGCACAACGGAATTCCCCGGGACCGTCCGATCAATCTGTGTTTTCCTCGCTGAAACTGGACGAGGATGAATTAATTAATCGTCGTGCTGCAACGAAATTATAATATGTGTATTATCTGATCGTTCAGGGACGACACGTTTGTCGGACGAACGCTCGATCAGCGGATGCAAATGCACGATTGAACGTATTCAGATGACAGGCGACGCGGATAGAATTTGTATAAATGGGACCATATTCGATATGAACGAGGGAGAAGAGTTTTGTCTGGATCGAAAAGAATAATTGTAGTATGTGGATGGAAGACAGAAAGGTGTAAACGTACGAAGGAAGGTCGTTACGTAAATTGCAGAGTATCGGCGAATGCAAATGAAACGACTTTTTCGACCGTTAATGGTCCACCTCCTTTTTCCTCCTACTCGCAAGGTAACCGATTCGTTAGCCTTCAACCGGTCGCATTTATCTTCACGAGCGTTCGTCGCCTTAAATGGTGATTCCGCCAATATGTCCGTCCGAAATCTTCAAGCGAGCATATTGACACGACCAACAAAAGACACATCCTCTTTAAACTCGCTAATACAAACTGTTCACTGTAACTCACGTGCTCAGAAAACGTATGTACACTACATACTAAAAAAAAAAAAAGAAAAATATTAATTTACAAATATCTGATAAAAGTAACGTGTTAATACTGATTGGAAATTATTTGTATATGTACCGATTCCGTAACTTTTATTATACCATAACAGAATAATGAGATACTGTTCCATCAGTCATGTATGTTGTCCTTGTCCCCATACTTTTGGTCGGTAGAGTGTCTGTACCCTCACGAACAAACTCGGTTTTCCTTAGGGGAAAAAGTGGAGTAGGGGAAGGGCATCCTATCACTTGGTAAATTTATTTCAAGTACTCGAATAAATGTTAAATCGAATATTAATTTGGTATAAATTTCAATCATTTTTAATACCAATATTTCTATCGATACTTTTCAATTGAAATATCGATATTTTACAATACAAATATCGATATTTTATATCGTCCAGGAAATTCTAAAGCCCGACGGATAAGAGTTATATTAATATAAACTAGCTAAGTTAAGTTGGTGTCCAGTGATAGAGCTTGGAATTCCGAAACAAATAATACTTGTTTCATTCGCATACGGCCATTAGTTTATGAAATATTTAATGTTCAGTGCCAAGGATCCTCCAAACACTTATCCAGAATTTACTGTACAACCTTTCGATCGAACCGATTCACGGAGAACTTTAATTCGCTAAATAGCGACTAAACCAAGTCTCGACGTCGATGTCCGTGTCGCGAGGTGTTCAAGTGAAATTATATCGAGATTCGCGTTTTCCACCCACACGTCTCGAATTGCTACACGAATTCACTCTCGACCCACACAATCGTCCCGTTTCGGTTCGGACTTCGAGCTGCTTAGATATCTGTGAACGCGTGACCATTACGCAAAAAAAAAAACAATAAAGAAATAAAAGGGATTATTGTCGTGTTTGATGACCTTATAGAATCACGACGATGAAAGCGTGTTTTTGCACACACAAAGGAACAAAAATGTCGATTGCGGACGCGAATTTCGCGATGACGCAGATCGGTGTGTATGTAGCGAGCGAGCTGCGAACACGATATCAGTTCGATCCGTGATGCGTTACGAAATGCCTGCACGGTGACGGGAGTTCGCATATGTACGTTGTTAACGATTGTTCCACGAGGCGTGTCTGTGTTTCGTAATTTTTCACTTCGAACATGTGTGGTGGTACCTCTACCGTCGACGAATTCTTTCGTTCGGAAACAACACGTGCAGCTCTTCGACCATGCACGGAATCTCACTCAGTCGGTTCGATAATTGAATCGGTCAGTATATTAGGTCAGTGTCCCTGTTTCTAATCATGTAAGAGTTCTGCTACCGCAGAAATTGATTTTTATTATTTATTTAGGCAGAAAACCTTATTAGGTAGAAGAAAATTTAAACCTGCTTTTATAATTAAATAAAAGTGTTTTTGATAACAATTTAACTTAATAATAGTTAATTTAGTATGAAGTATAAAATGACACTATTTCTGCTCAGCGAAAATCGGAGTGCCAAAACCAAACTTTTAGCGGACAATATTAAAGATTCCGTCAGTTTTTTTTTTTTTTTTTTAGTAAAAACGCAGTTTGCAAGTGTAACTCACAATCGCAACAAAATAGCTGAAATTATGTTTCTTTACGACGGACGCAGTTATTAAATTTATTTCTGGTAAAATGCTGCCATCTATTGAACAGCAGGCTTTAGCATTTTTTACCGAAATACTAAACTAATTTAAATGACTTTTTGTATAATATATTTTTCATTTAACTTTTTGCATTAAACAGAAAATATACGTACCGAGCAGACATCGGGACGTGATTAGAAATAGGGACAATGATCTTAACCTTTCGAAGATTAAATTAATCAGTATTTCGTGGTAGAATTTCCTCGAATCGTTCGAAACATTGAAAGTGTGTCTCTGTTATCGAGGGAAATTCAGTCGACGGGTGGGAAAACTGGCGAACGCGCCTGCCTCGAGCATCAACGGGCTTATCAAGACCCTGAAAGTTTCTCAATCGTCGTCAGACGACGACTACAGGCTTAATGGTTGCTGTTTACAATGCGATTTGTTTCGTCCTGGAGGCTTCGTCTCCCGAGACTAATTGGTAGGAGGCCCTTCCTCTACGACACTTTTTTCCCTAGTGGAAGCTGAGTTTGCTCGTGGGTGCACATAAAAATAAAAATAAACGACACAATAATATTACGAATTTATTAATGTTGGCGGAGAGTGATTGAACAAGTTAACAGAGTTACAAAAATCGTTGGCCAATCTCAAAGCATGCTGTGATAATTAGTGCTTCGAGATGGTACATAAAAATTTAGTAATACCACAATAATTCACGCAGCCAAGGAGAACCCGATTCACGAAAAGAATGTCCAGCAATTTTTGTCTGTTTACCAACGTTTTTAAATTAACCTGAGACAAGATGTCATTGTACATAGATGTAGCAAGTCATAAAGAGTAAACGCAAAAATTGATGCTGGACATTCCCTAAGAAATTGTGACACTTGTGATAGGGTGACCAAATTATAGAACAATCCTCTAAAAGGGGTTTGACTAGCAACACAGCAGAATCAACGTATTGAAATCTTTAATAAATATTTAAATATTTGAAACGTAGGATTTTTGAAATTTTACTCAGGTTACCGTAGAATTTCTCGACTGTTTCACATTATTGTCGTTTGTACACAGGGTTCACACTCGAGTTTATTAACAATTCACAGGTAAAAGTTCGGTCGAATGTGGAGGCACTCACCTGAATGATCGATTTGCGCGTTATCAGTTACGCAATCGTGTTATCTGTATTATTCCAGTTCGCGTTTGGTTCACGCCTTTCTTGGCTATCGGCGTGATACAGATAGGAAACTCTGTTATTCCTGGCACGGTGTAAACAAACAAATAAACGAATTGTCGTTTAAAAGTCTATAGAAAGCTTTTTGTATGTTCGTTCATTAAGATAGTACTGTGTATATACGATTCTTTTTTTTTAGTAGAATTTCAGATAACTCTTCGATCGTTAACGGTAAATTTTTGTTAAGGATCGATAGACACTGGGGTCAGGACATTCGATTATGTAACATAATTATACTTTTCGAACTCGGTATTGTTTCGTTTCATTGCAATATTAAACGACAGCTGCCCCGACAACCTCTGTTTCTTGCGATTCGAGCTGGCGGCATCGATTGTCCTGCGCTTACTCCTCCTTATTATTTTCTTCTATCGAAGCATCGAAAAAGTTACTCAATGGTAGTTATTTTATTATTTAAATCTATTCTCATACATTTGATTTTTCGTACTCAAGGTCAAATGAAGGTTACACTATTACAGGTCATTGAATTGGTTTTGATCTCAACGATTACGCCACGCTGATAAAAATATCTAGCCCCGTTTAAAGCAACATCGATGACCTTGAAATTTCGGAAAAATATGACCTTCAGAACAAATTTTTAGCTTCTAATATAGTATTTGCTCCTTTTAACAGCATAAACCTCCCCCTCACATTTTTTTTTGTATTTTAAAAAACAACATCTGAATTAATGTCTTGTAATTAAAGAACGATAAAGGGCCAACCTTTGTTATTTATATCGCGAACGTCAGCTGAAAAATTGCCGTTACTCTCGAAATGAATTTTCATCAAACGAACCACCGCGAAAATTGTTCCCATGAAGTCGTCTGGGAATTGTAATTTAAATATTACGTGCATCTAAAATTTCATCGTTGCTCAGGAGTGTATACGATAAAGGGGAAATTATTGTTTTTAATTTCCAGCGAGATGGACGTTGCCCATGTCGGACGTGTTGGCCGTGCGTTACGGGGACGATTGGATACCAGGGGCGAGCACGAAGGAGAAGCAACCCCCGACGTCCCCGACCTCGCCCACGGTATGTCCGACGAATTTCATTTTGCACTACGCCGTACGCGTGGAGAAAAACAAATGGAGCCATCACAGCGTCACTATGAGCCACACCGATCCGCGACAGGTGGCTTCTTGGGTGAAAACCATACGCAACTACCTCATGGGTGAGTCAGTTCGAAATACACTAATGTCTCGATGAGTGCGACGTACCCTTCGAGGCACTCATAGCTAGGTGGAAAGGTTTTCAGCACCTAATGAGAAAAGAATGGGTTGAATTGTTGAAGATGAGGAAATTATGGTTCGAGTCCCATGACTTTCTTTTCCTTAATTAGTCTCTGTCACTTTCGCTAATTATAACGAAGATTTTATGAATACTTCGGACAATTGTTGGACTCAATTCTGTTAACACTTTCGCTCATACTGTTGCCATATGGCTACGTATTCTAAGTTACGAAACTAAATTTATGTATTTTCTTCATATCTGTGAGTATATTATAGTTTCTTCTATTTTTGTATAGATGGCATGACAAAAATCATGAGAGTTTGAAATTCTAGTCCGCTTCGAAACTTTTACAAAACTTTTACTTAACTTTCTAAACTTTATTTTCTTATGATTTTTAAGGGGTTAATTGTTTCTTGTCATCTTTGCTATTCGATGCCGTCAAAACCTGCGAGTGTACTTTCCTTACACTCAGAAGACCGTAGTATCCAGACAAACAAATACTGTAGAGAGTATTCTGTCTAGAATACTGCTGTCCAATTCCCACGGGTCTCTCCAATTTGCACTGAAAGGAAGATCGAATCAATGAAGAAGGTGTGACGGGGTCTAGTTCAGGGAGGCTAAAAATACCACGTGTAAAAATACAATAAAATAAGGGAAAATATAGGCGAAAGTCGATTCACAAGCCGGTGTACACGCTATTATTTTCTTTCCATTTGCGACGTAAGGATAGCCGACTGGTTGAATAATTGACCGTGTATCGATCATTAAAGTATCTTTCTCGTTACGAAGATAATCGCGTCTACCTCGTGAATAATCGAACTGATCGCGATTGTTTGTTGTTTTCACCAGGAAAAAAAAAGAAATAGTGAAAACTAGAGAGTAGTTTAGCCATCGTTGCGTTTCGTCATAGCCACGGTTTATCGACCAGCCTGTGTTTCGTGCGAACTAGGATAGAAAGGATTAATCATAGCGCACGGGTGGAACTGGGTTACGGATCAAGGCTGTGCGACTAACATATGGTTTTTAATGTCCCGTAAAAATAAAAGGGAGAAAGAACGACGAAACAACAGAATTACGACGTTCAGATGAAGCAACGTGGAGGGGAACGAGATCGAATCGCGTGAAGTCTTAACCCTTTTGTTCCCACTGCTGCAGAGATGGGCAAACTAATTATCTAGTAAAAATATTTCGTCATTTTTAATCGTTTAAACGTGGAAATTTCAATTTTGTACCATGAATTTTGGCTCACCCTGTATATAGATGGCATGGCACAAATTTGATGAATGTGCATTTAATAGTTTATCGGTGAAATAAGACACTATTCTTCTTTTGTTCAAGAGGATTGATCAAAGGTACGAAACATTGTGTTTTATTGTATGTAATAACAATATAATGGGAATTATTACATATAATTGTGATAAAAGTAAAACTGCTGTCGAACGAAAGAAAAATGGCATTAGTCAATGTAAAAATGTTAAAATGTTTATGTGAATCATATATATGTCGTGTAATATACCGAAAATATAAGAAAATATTTCTTTGGTAATTTTCAAATAATCTGGGATTGAAAAGGTTAAACGGTGTGGATAGTTTTTTTTAAGTGAAAAACTCTACAGATACATATCATCCACTGGGAATAATGTATGCATTTATTCAGCATGCGAACAGGTGAAACAGAATGCGAAAATAGGATGCCTTATCGAAGATTATTTTTATTCTACCTTTGACATTATTACAATCGTGTTTCGGTCGTCGAAACAGCTTCTTCCACGAGGAGTCTGTGGAAATTCTAAGGACCAATCGTGGCCACGATTAATCGAATGATTTCTGTTTTTTTTTTTTTTTTTTTTTTTTTTGTCGTGACACCTGCGAAAAACGCTTTATAATCACGGTGTTATCGCCACGACAGAAACAGCCATTTTCCATCGGTCTCGTGTTAAGTCACCGACGAACTTTTGCATTTCAAGTCGTTTGTTTATCACCGTACTGTGACGTGGGTCGTGCCGTGTAATAGAAAATGACTCTTGTATTTTTTTTGTTCTTTCTTATACTGTTCGTGCCGTAGGTAATTTTTCCGTTCGAGGCTGCCTTCATTTATCCTTGCCGACTTTGCACTCGGGGCGAGCAGAGCGGGGGGCTTTTTACGTCATCCTCATTCAGCTGAGAGAAGAAAAGGTGCTCGAAAGAGCGCCGTGTGCACACGTGCAGTTCCTGTTGCCCAAATAAGGAGCTATTCTTGGGTCTAGCACTTTCGAGGATAGTGTATTTTTACACGGGCCTTTTGGTGACAGACCTGAGAGACACCGCGAGAAGAATGAAGCTGGATTGGGGTTGTTAGGGAGATATTTGAATAATCAGATCGACTCACAATGGTACAGAACGACTATTTAGGAGTTCAGAAGCTTAATTTGGATGTGAAAAGGGGAATTTCCAAACTAAACTTGATAAGCATGTATTTAATGTTCATATTTATTAATACAAGTATAAAATTTATAAGTAATGTTTTTTAATAATCATCTTTTTTAAGAGAACTTGTGATTGGTAACTTCGTAAAAAAAGTTTTTATTTTGTTTATAAAAAACTTATTATTATTAACAAATATCACTTATTAAGTTTATATGTTTTTAATAAATATGAACATTACATATATGCTCACCAAGTTTGGTTCCGAAATTCCCATTTTTACACCCAAATTAAGCTTCTGAACTACATCGTATACTTTTGGCAGAACTTGGTATTATGTCAAATAAGATTGCAGACCTGATGTTTGTTTATTGGGTGGTTAACATAAATGTAATTAAAAGACCTGATTAATCCTTTGGTAAGAGCTAATTCAGCCTTACAGAGATCCCCCAGGTGGTAACGTTTTTAATGAGGTTCAGCATAGAGCTTGGAGTTCTGAAGCCAATAATGTTTGTTTCAGCTACATGTGTCCATTAGTTTATGAGATATATAATATTGAAATTATAGGCTATGCATAGGGTGTTTCGAAAGCGATAGAGTTATATTTCCAAATAAAATAATAAAACATTAGGAAAACATGTGTTTGTAAATGTTATTTTTGTTTGATGTCATTCAGTCTTTCAGTGGCCATCTTGTATAATACCTGTAATTTTTTTTCGCGTACAATTACTCGATTGCTAAAATAGTTCCGGACAAACCGGTTTCCTCGATCGGTTCTTTACGATTCACGAGCCGGCCGTGAGGAGCCCAAGGTCACGGTCGAACACTCGAAACTTTCCGCCGGTTTTTGCTGTTGGTACCCTGGCACAAAGGCCCAACCTTGGACTACTACACCTGTGTGTGTTTGTTTAAGGATCGCCGAAGGTGTACCAAAAGATGCTACAGTTTTAAAAAAGAATACACTACAATTTTCAATCGTGAAACTTCATATATCACAATATCTGTCGTTTTTTTGTGGAACTCGTAATTTTCTTCGTTTTACAACACTCCACACGTTAAGTTTTCATTGATCGTCGTTCCAGCAGAATTGGGTGATCGTACCAGAATTGCTTGGTATCTCGTGGTGAAGATCGAACTTAACCCATTCATTCCCAAATTATTGAAAAATTACCAAAGGATATATTTTGCTGTATTTTTCCTGTATATCACAGGACATGTAAATTATTCACAAGAACATTTTAACATTTTGAAACCCCGTCTGAAGCCATTTCTCATTCGTCACTATTTCCCGTTTTTTTACATTTATCACAGTTATAGAAAATGCTTCGTATTATAATGTCATTATATGGAATAACACCGAATGTTTCTTTGATCAATAAACTCTCGAGAAATATTTGAAAGAGATTATAGTTTTCTATATTTCTAATGTATTTGTAACGATGCTCGACACTTGAGTTCCATCGAACGAACCGATAATGTTTTATTTTACCGATAAGCTTTTAAATGTACATTAAAATTTACGCCATGCCATCCATATCAGACACTATTCCATACTCGCAGATATGAAGAAAATACAGGATACTAATTAAAATACGTAGCCCATACGGTACCAGTGGGAACGAAACGGTTAAGAATCTTTCGAGAACGCAATCTTCTCTAGTGTTCGGTGTGCTCTAGATGCATTCCAGGCGCGACAGGCTGGCTTAATATTCTTGTATCTGCGTGCGACAGGTCTCCTTGTCGAGTGTAAAAATAGGCTGTTGTGTGCAGATCGAGACGCGAATTTACCGTATAGTTGGTAGGGACACTTTCACCGCTGGGTCAGTGGCTTCGTGTCACGCGGTACCAATAGAAAGGTGCACGATTCGTTCACCGATGGGGCGAGGGGGAACAGAGTTTGCCGATTACCGTGCAAACCAAACGGTGGGACCATTCGGGGACCATTGCACTTTGAAATCCTTGGAAATTCAAATATAAGGAATCTGGTCCAGGTTGTTGGACAATTTATAAGTGTCCTATAAGTTACATAATAGATCTAGATGCTCTTATTTTTGGTCCAAACGATTCAGTTGTTTCCATTTCGAGAAAAAAAAAACTGTTGAACATGAAAACCGTGATGTGAGGATACGAGTCTTCCAGATCAGCCAATAATTTGCCCTTCCTAAAACCCTCTATATTGTATTGTCAACCAATAGGATAGATTCATTAAGAACCGCTAAGTTTAAAACATAAAGTAGCGCGCGTGTTAACCAAGCACGTTCCGTTCATATACAGGGTGTCCCAAGATAAGTGCAATTCCTTGAAAGGGGTGATTCCTGAGGCGATTTGAAATAACTTTTTCCTCAGCAAAAATGTTATCCCAGGCTTTGTTAACATTTTTACTAAGGAAAACCTTGTTCCAAATCACCCCAGGAATCAGCCCTTTCAAGGAATTACACCTATTTTGGGACACCTTGTAGAAAAGTTGTGTTCATACCACGTGCTTGCAAACTTTTTTCTAGACGGACATATTTTAATATGGCGAAAAGTTGGAACAGCACAATGAAAACAATGGTTGTTTGTCGTCGTTGAGTGTAACACGATCTCCTTCTAAACTGGCTTCTTGGGAGGCCATCAGTGGCTGCAGTATTGATCCTCTCGGTTCACTCTCTCTCTCGTTCGCGTCTACGGCTTTCTTCGAAACCGCAAATTCCATTCCACCGCCTGTAGATCGATAGGGGACTATAACGCGCGTGTCGTGTTTCTATGTAAAAATGGAATCCGAGAACAATCTGTGATCGCCGATGCTTTCCAGGGCTGACGCACCGTCCCCGGAAGATCCTGATATTCGTGAATCCATTCGGCGGTAAGAAAAAAGGATTGAAGATCTGGGAGAAGGACGTGCAACCGTTGATGACCATCGCGGGCATCGAGACCAAGATGTTGGTCACTGAGAGGGTTGGCCACGCCCGTGACACGCTTCTAACCGCGGATTTGAGCGACTTCCATGTAAGAATTATTTCCTTTACTCGCGTAGACGAGTTGTCGATCACACTTGGACGACTAATAATAGTAAATTAAACACTTACAAAAACCCCCGACACGAAGGAATCTGGAATCTTAATTTTCAGATACGTTACAGTCATCGAAACGTTCTAGAGCAAAAAACTATCGAATTTTACAAAACACAGCTATTAACGTTTCCGGAAATGTACACTTTAAAAAAGAAAAAAAATACTGTTTAAAACTCGAATCACTCGTTGAAGGGTTATCGGAGGTATAGGACAGACACACCCTCCTTTTCACGTCGGGGGTTAAAAACTATATTTAGTATTCTGCCTACCTTTTCGTTATTATTCATCATTGTCATTGGGTTATGGTTATATATATTTTCCAATGTGATTCGATACCTAGTAACGAGGTGTGTGTGTGTGTGTGTGGATCGTCGGTCTACGATCGAATTCCAAAACCGGAGAGGATTTGATCGTTGTATACCTACCCTGAGAAATCGATTTTCTTCGAGAAAGAAATACCGATGTGTACGTAGGCGGTGGTGTGCATCGGCGGGGACGGCACCCTGGCCGAAGTGATCAACGGTTTGGTGCTGAGGGCCTCCAGGGACAGCCAGATCGATCCGAACGATTCCGATGTTAGGCTACCGACACCTCCGTTACCGATCGGCGTGGTACCAAGCGGCAGCACCGACACGATAGCGTACAGCCTCCACGGGACGACCGACGTGCAAACCGCCGCGATACATATCATTTTTGGCGACAGCACCGGCCTCGATATATCGTCCGTGCACAACGACCGATCCCTGCTCAGGCTGTACGCCAGCGTTCTTAGTTACGGTTACCTCGGGGACGTGGTCAGGGACAGCGAGAAATTTCGATGGATGGGACCGCAGAGATACGACTATTCCGGTGAGTTGATCGAGCGGGGACACGTGACGCGGACAGACTTCCCCCAATTTGTGCTTACCTCGTCGTACCTACGATCCTTTGCAATATTTTTTTCAATGTTCCGTCTGTGTTTAACGATGCTTGCTGAAGGCCTTCGTGGGTTTCCAATATCCTCTAACGATCTTCCGTGTTTTTTAATATACCACAATGTTCCCCAATCGAAACCAAAGTTTGAGAACATTTCCTTTAGGGGTTACTAATTGATCTGCAATGTCCTTAGATCGTGTGTCAGTTGTTTTCAATCGTTCTTCACCATTCGCCAAATGTCAACGTCCTTCAACGTCCTTCAACGTCCTTCAACGTCCTTCAACGTCCTTCAATGTCCTCCAACGTCATCCAATGTCCAGCAACGTCCTCCAACGATCTTTAACTATCTTCAACGTTCTCCAACGTGTGGTAACATTCTCCAGTGTCACTCCTTATTCACCAATATTTATTAATCATGCGACAGCTCATTCCAATTGTCCCCCAATATTCTTCAGTATCTTCTACCATTTAAAAACATTTAAACTCATATGGGAGGTCACTTTCGTTATCATTTCCATCTAGAGTAAGCAACGAAAGCACACCAAGTGCCTCGGAAATGGTTTAAATATAGCGTCCTGCATGATCTGGTTTAAGGTTTCAAGAAGATCATCGCGAACAAAGGTTACGAGGGTGAGATCCAGCTGCTATCGGACCCTTGTCATCCGGCAACCAGCACGAGGTGCACGAAAAATTGCAGCAGGTGTTTGCAACACATGCACAACAGTATCCCCGACAAAGAAATATCGAGTAAGTGACCTCGATTCTCATTGTCCGTTTGTTCAAGGTGTTTTGCTGATTCGAGTTTTTTGTTTCAGGATGGATGACAGTCCGAGGTAAATTCTTCATGGTGAACGGTGCTAATCTGGCCTGTGCCTGCTCCAGGAGTCCGATGGGATTCAGTCCTCACTGTCACGTCGGGGACGGCTGTGTCGATGTGATTCTAGTCCGTCACACTTCTCTTCTGAACAACATCAGAATGTTGCTGAGGATGTCCAGTAAACAGAAGACTCTGGTACGTGAAATTAAACTTCCATAAATTCGATTCTGTCTAAATCCAATTTATACCGCAGCGATATCTAATCAAGGCACCTGATTCCGGATTTAATGCGGTTACTTAATTAACAAAATTTCGATTCTTTCCGAGGATTATTGTAAATCTAATTCATAGCTACTCGAAGTCAAGTCTAACAGCGCTCTTATCTCGGATCTAACCCAAATCTTTGACATACTTCAAACTCCTGACTTTATCTGAATCTAATCGATAATGTCCACTTCTAAGCCCGGCTTAAATGGTAGTAGTGACACTCGATTGTGTACTTTAAAGGCGATTGATCTTGTTTGTCTTTCAAAGTACGATCTTCCGTTCGTCGAGGTGTACAGGGCCAGAGAGTTCACGTTTCGAGCGTTGCCAACGATGCACATGCAGTCCGAGAACCAGACGAGCACACGTTACATGAACTCGAGCTTGAGCGTGTGGAACTGCGACGGCGAGGTGATCGATAACTCGAACGTGAAGATCAGGTAAACACACGCTTCGAGGATATTTGCAGCACACTTCACGATCACCTCAGTTTTTTGGTTATCGAAACACACATTCACGTCAAAAGAAAAACTCTCTTCATTCTTTATCACTCGTAATTATCACATGTAATCGAAGTTGGTCTCGTCCCGTTGAATGTTTCCAACCCCATATAATCATTTCGATAGTTTTTTCAGTTAGCGTTTAACACTTCATCCGGATCATCTTGCGTGTAACATCATTTTCTAACTCCAGATAGGACCGAATGGTAGAGAAAACAGTGTTAATTATTCTTTGGAATCTCAATTTCGCATGCTTTCTAAAAAAGGAAAACGAAACAAGCGATTCACGCTTGTTCTTCGCAGCTAACAGCACGTTCCACTTTTTCTTGAGACTCGTTTTCATTTCTAATCAATAGCTGCTCTGTCTTACAGGGTTAGTGTTACATCGATCGCAATGGTGTGTTCACAGGGTACACTGCCAACTAGTGAACGTGTTCACGAGACGAGCTCAGGAACCAGTTCACGAGCGGACCTGTTTCTGTTAATGGCGTTTACCGACCGATCGTCGGTTTTCGCTTGAAACAGGAAAAAAGAGAGATCGCCCGCGTCACTGCGGTGCACACGATGACAGTGAAATCGTATAGTTCCTTCGACTTGCCCTAATTATTGCAGAGCACAACCGCGGAACCGTGGCGGCAGTAACAGAGTTGAATCGTTCCGCGCGGTTGCCGTATCTTACGATTACGAGCCACTCGGAGAACTCGAAGACTCTTCGAAATTCTCATAAGATTCGGAGTTTCGAGACTTTTCAACTGTTTTAAGGTTGGCAGTTGAAGCTCAAACGTCTCTCCGGAGTTGGGAAACTGAACGTTTGAGGATTTGGCAGTCCTCAAATCGAGAAATCGGTAGGGATTTGGATGTCCTCGAAATTGGGACATTGATGGGGTTTTTGGTGTCCTTAAAAATGGGGAATTGGCGGGGATATGGAAGTCCCTCAAAATTGTGAAATTACTAAGGATTTGCAAAATTATTAGAAGTGGGAAATTGGTGAGGATTTGGTATCCTTAAAATTTGGAAATTGGTAGAGATTTGAAAGTCCCTCAAAATTGAGAAATTTGTAAGGATTTTGAAATGATCAAAAGTAGGAAATTGACGGGGATTTGGAATCCTGAAAATTGGAAAATTGGCGGGGATTCGGAGTTTTAGACATCCGCAAAACTATGGTTTTTTTAGGCCTCTAAGCTTGGGAAAATTTTCAATTCAGACATCTCTAAAATTAGTACTTCGATGATTCGGTATTCTCGTGAATTGGAAACTTGGATATTCACCTGGAATTATAGTAATTATCAAAGGGGACATTGCTCGCCGTTCGAGCCCAAAATCGTGGCCGTGGTGACCGATGACTGGTCATTCCAGTGGAAGCAACAGGACTCGTGAAATTGCCTGGGACTAAACAATTTACACGTGAACAAAGTCTGCGGCCTGGTGGTCCTATATTCATCCGAGATGGGAGTCCTGGAACGGGAAGATCCCTTGGGACGCAAGATTTCCTTTGCGTTTGCACGAGAGATACTCTGCCGACATTTTCTTTCTTTCCGTTCACATTATTAGATTTAAGCCTAACAAGAATTACGACTATATCGCGAACATTCCATTACGGATGTTTCTAGTCGCCAGCTCAGTTAACAAGACCGTGTACAGCGAGTCGTAGAACTGTTCGTACCTTCCGTGATTGTTAACATTGAAACGATCACCAGTTTTTTTCGAACATAACGAAATTTTACGATTAACACGATTTACGTCGAAGAATAAAATACTCCGCGCAACGAGAATACAAAATATATAATTAATCTGTATCGGTTGTCGAAGAATCGACGATAAAAGTCGAAATATTTACGCGTGACTCGTTGTACTTACGGAATTTTGTATCGAACGCGACCGGCTATTTTTCGGTCACTTTATTTCTTGCTGCACACACTGGTTGCGCGTTTTTGTACTTACGAAAGAAAGTAACTCACGATGCGGTTGCTGTCGATTCGGTGCACGGAGAGACACACACTCCCTGTTATGATATTTCGGTGGATATTAACTTGGGGATCGGTTTAAGTTTCACTTTACAGAGCGTAATAGTCTGATTAACCGTAGTTTTTTTTTTTTTTTTCAAACGTTCGATTGTGTATTGTTTCGCCTTGTTTTCCGGACGACGACGCGAAAGTGTGCGTAAAACGGTTCGAGGAATGCAAGACGGATGAGAGTGGTTTGCGAGGGAAAAGAAAAATTTGTAAGGAGAGTCTTGGCGAATTGTTCCAGACTATCTTCGGGTGTGTTGGGATGGATTGTTAGTTTTTGGATGCGTTTGACTGTCCGAAACAGTTTCGAAATAAGCTGTTAGGTGAATTATAGCTCGTTAAGTGCGGAGTAGTTCGTTAAGCTTTAAGAAACTGGAGGAACAATCGATTGAACATTCTAATCTGTTTGACAAGTTGTGCAAACATATCTCGACGACCTTTTAATAGGTACGGAAAGCTTCGAACAAATCTCAACAAGCCTCGACAGCGCGGCCTCCAAAAGTTTCTAAAGCTATCGAACCGTTATCTAAGCGATTGGCACGGCTCGATAATGGTTCCAAACACATTCAAAGATTACTCGGATTGGGGGGTGAATCAGAAAGTTTTCATGTCTTCGATACAGCATTTTGGAATAGTGTTCTTTTACACCACGCTCAAGATAGGGTCGCAATCAACGTGCAAAGAGAGTGACACGTATTATCGCAAAACAAGCTCGATTATAAACAACGTGTTTATTATGGTAAATGTACACCGTACGAGAAATTATTACGGTTAACAGTTAAGCGTATGAACAAAGTATGTACTTTGGTTAGGGAAGGATCAAGCGGCATTTACTTTACCAGAAGTATTCCGATATACATATTTATTTACCATTTACGGCGTTTAGGGTGTCACAGTAAGAAAATATTCGTTCAACACGATCGATCGATCGATTTGTCCGCGTGTCCAGATCATTCGTCTACGATAGAAGGGTCCTAATCAGGAAGCCAATTAGCCATGTCTGTTTTTTTCTTCTTTTATTCAATCGTTTGTTCGTTCAATGAACAATTTACATGGACATGTAAGATTTAAAAGAATTCTAGGATTTTACTAAATCTCTAGTCCTGTTCGATTTTTTTTTAGAACAACGTAGAACGACTTCCGTCCTTGGTTTTCGGTTACTCCGTCTATTCTCGTAGACCGGAAGTTCCCTTCGTCGCCCTGTTAAGATCGGTGCTTGCTGAAAAGAGAAGCAAAGTGGATCCGTCGAAGCCTGTAAAATTGCATTTTTCTTGGGTATATAAAATCATTCAGAATTCTCGTTTTATTGCTGAACATAATAATCTTGACACACGAGGATGATATTAATTATTATTCGAAATTAACTCGTAGGATTTATGTTACCTAAGGGGGGATCTAGAAACGTTTCGAACGAAGTGTTTTAGTGATTAAATTAGATTTTCGAAACTTTGTCCAAACGCATTTGTTTTTTACCTGTATGGTAGTCTTGGCTCGTTCAGTAATTAAGAATTTTATTTTCTTTAACCGTTTGCCGTCCTGCAGACGATTCTTCCGGCTAGTGCCGTTAACGTACTTACGTTTCTTTTGGAACATAAAGAATTTTTCGTGTATTAAACCTATTTAAAATATTCCTCCGTTGCTTTTATTCGATGCGGCAGGAACAGTGATATTTGTTAGCCGAACGTTGACCGGCAATCGGTCGTAAATTATAATTTTAATTAGTCCTTTCGTCGGTACAAGTGTAAGATATATAATTGAAAACGAGACAGATGGAGGATCAGAATGGGTTAACGATCGACAGACTCGATGAAATTTAGTGGTTAGGTAGAGATTATTTTGTAGGGTCGTGTATCCGCAGGTTATGTACCAAGTATACACGCATACGTATAAATATGTATATATAATACACACACGCATATACAGGGTCTCACCCGATTTTGACATCTTACTTTTCTTCCTATTGTTACTCGTTGCAAAAAACGTTTCAGTGGAGGCTTGAATGGTATCGAGTGGAGCATATTCTGACGTTATTAGTTTTTTCGTGAGTGGATGCGTAAAGGTCATATAAACAGTAAGGGTATGTTAGAATTATTTAAATTGAAATATCTCCTGAACTACTAACTTTTCGAAATACATAGGTTAGTACTTTTTTATAACGAATGTCCAGCTGCATCGATTGATGTATTAAAAAATATCTCATTCCATTTAAAAAAACAAAGTTGACCTTTATATGACCTTTACGCGTCTACTTACTAAAAAACTAATAACATCAGAATATGCTCCACTCGATACCATTCAAGCCTTCGCTGAAACATTTTTTGCTACCAGTAACAATAGCGAGAAAATCAAGATGTCAAAATCGGGTGTGACACCCTGTACACACACACACACACACATATATATCTATATTTTATTTACGGACATATTTCTAGAGTGAGAGCGCGCGGGATCGTCGCGACGACGTCACTTCCGGCACGTGGCCGACGACGCGACTCGCGTATATCATTGTACGTACTTGGAATTATTTTCGCAAACGGTGCACCGAATGTCAACGTGGCTGCGCATGGAGAATAAAATTGTACTTCACTTTTTCAGCCGGCATTTCCGCTTACGTAACCACCCTTGAGCTGGAAATCGAACGACGATTCCAAGCGTCCTGTTCTCCATCCTCTTGAACGATATAAGATTAGACGAGAAAGGAAAACAAAGTTTCCTGAAAGTGAATCTCTGTGTTCCACCCATAATCCCGTCCCTTGCAAAGAGAGAAATAAAATAATAAAACACCCAGGAAATGAAATCGAGTGCATTTGTAATTAGAATCGGTGAAGTGAGAAGGGAAGGGGATAAATACACAGGTACAATATGGTTGCAGGGTGAAGAATGGTCTAGTGTTTTCGGTTTTATATATTTAAAATTTTTAATAATCAATATTGTCGGATATATATATATATATAATATATATTATATATATAATATAATACATTATATTAATTGAGACAGTATGGACACAACGTATAATTGGCGCGGTAAGGTGACAAAGAAGCCTCTCCCTTGTCAGTGTCCCTTCGTCGGAGGGTTTGCCAGCTCGAATCCGCGAATTAAGGTCGTCGTTTACTTTACACCCTCGAATCTCTTTGTTTCTCTCCCCTTATTGCAAAATTTTTTTCTTCGATTTCTTTATTTCTCTTTTTTTTTTTTTTGGCTCTTCCTCCTTTTCTCGTTTGATTTCCATATTTTGGTTTTCGCACTTTTGCTACAGCCCCGAACCGCCGGGGGCCTGGGAGGTCTCTCCACGCTTATCACAAGAAGTTTCTCTTAAGCATTAAAGTCTCGACGATCGGCGTCGAGTCTCCGTGGAAACTG
>NW_015373934.1:572657-573174 GCF_001272555.1 Dufourea novaeangliae
TCGGGGTAAATCGAGTATAGAAATTTCATTCTTTCCATGTTTCCCGACCCTGTTAGTCATTCTACGGAGACGCAACACGAAGCTCGTCTCACCCCATTTTGGGTACCACTATCACCACCTTTGTCACAGCTCGTGCACCTTTACCCACCCACCCCCTCGTTGTTCCGCCTCCACCCCCCTCAAAAGGCCAACCACCCTCGGTTATTTAATATTTTCTTATTCGACTTTTCGTTTTGTTTTATTTCCCCTTGCCACCTCCCTCGCAGCGTATTATACTATTTAGTCTAATCCCTGATATATAACATGAACCTCGTTCACAATCGTAAAAAAAAGGATCGTGAGACGAAAACACACACGCGACCACCGAGCCCCGCACACACGCACACCCCTCCCCCTTCTGGGTGGCTCGACGATCGCGTCTTCAGTTCTTCACCCCCTTTCGCCGTGTCCTTCGTGCTTTTTGGCGGCGAACGCGCGCGCGCGTTTTTTGGGGGTCGTCTGTTGGGGGTTGTAAAAT
>NW_015373934.1:573187-927707 GCF_001272555.1 Dufourea novaeangliae
TTTATATATATATATATATATATATATACAGTATTCTTTGGTAACTTTTAACCAGCAGGAACTTGAATTTTTTTGAACCATTTGACGACAAAAAACATTCAACCGAATAAAAATCGTCTCTAGGAATTCGACGGGTAATTGGGAAACCTGTTATCGATAAAGGAGAGCTTGGCGGTGAATCGACGGTGAAAAAAAAAAGGTTAAAGAGAATTTTTACAACCCTCAATGACGACCGCGCACGCGTGTAACCCCGTCAAAAAGAGAAAAAGAAAAGAATCGCGCGGCGGTTTGCCAACCAAGAAACAAAACAGAAAAAGAAACTCCTCGCGGTTCTCTCGCCTCGCGTCTCGCCTACTTTGTACAACCATACTACACAAGTGTGCTATTTCGTTTGCTCAATAAATATTCGATAAATATATCATTGTATTTCATTATAATATATGTATATCATTCGTATTGCTCGTATAGTTAATAGTAATCAATAATCGCACTATGTTATCCCGTCGCCGTGAAAGTCGCGCACGTTTCTTCGCCCCGGTTTTACAAATATTATAATTATCAAGTTCACCGTTTTATCGTGAATTTTACTTCCCGTTAGTGAAGATTTATTATCGTTTATTTCTCGTAGCTGAACTTGCGTCTCGCGTGCACTCTAGAATTTCTAATCGAACAACCATCTCTCTCTCTCTCTCTCTCTCTCTCTCTCTCTCTCTCTCTCACTCTCTCTCTCTCTCGATACACACCCCTACCACTCTAATAATACGAAACGCAAAATGTACAAAACGCGTCGAGAAAACCGAAACATCTAACCCCCCCCACCCCTCACAATACGAATCTCTAGATTTTCGTGAAATTAACCGTGGGTCTTTACGTGTGTGTGTATGTAACTTGTTTACAGTGTAAAGTCTTCAGTCCCGTATGCAAGCTTAATTTCTAGCGAATTTTTCGTTAAGTTTTTACTCTACCCCAGTATTCCTACCCTCGTCGATCGGTTCCACGCGTAACGATCGTTTACGAATCTCGACCCGCAGGAGGCTTTCACGTGAGTACAAAGTGATCTCGAAGGGAGGATTCAATTTTTTTTCATGTCTTTTTTGTTTTTTTTAACAACACACTCTGTCAGCGGGTGGCCCGGGATATCGACTCGTTTTTCATCCCCCTTCCCCCAAATCCGAGCGAGACGAGGCGTTTATCGCTAGTCTATCGCGGTTTGCGTCTTCTCGTATCATCCCTTATCAACCCTCGAATCTACTAGAGAAAAGTCTATCTTACGTAGAAAAAGTCCTCGTGCGCACTGGCGTGGCCTTCGGCACTTTTGGTCGCTGCTTGAGGATCACTCTCTTTCTGTGTGTGAACGTTAAATGTTAATTTTTTTCAGGAAATTTGAAAAAGTTAAAAAATTTTTTTCAGAATATTTTTCAAAGATATTTCTTTTTTAAACTGTAGATTAAAATTATAAATGGAACTGTTTTCAGATCGATGGTGGAAATTCAAGGTAAGTACCATTGACCGTTGTCGCGTGAATGATTAAAACGAACGAAGTGTATTCGAATGGAAGCTATCGATCATTAATTTCTCGGGGTGGAAAGTGATCGCAGCCGGGCCAAAGGTGCCGCCAGGCGTCAGCTGTAATGCGGACGATTTTTTAATGCACTTTCGGTTCAAGGCAGCTCGAGAACGCTATACAAAATGTTCCGTGTTCGACGCAAGTTCGACAAGTTGTCTGTTGCCTCAAAATTAGGCTCGACGTAGGTTATTTTTTTTCTTCGTTTCTTTTTTTTTTTTTTCTTTTTGAGCAGAAACCTGACAGGGTGGGTCCGCGACCGATTCTCGTCGCCGAGGACAATACGACAAATCCCGGAATCGTTTTTTTTTCTTCATCGCTTTTGAATTTTCTCCGTATCCCCTAAAAAAGCACCGTCTTTTGCATCCCCTCGCGTAGGAAGACCCTAAAGCTAGTTTACAATTTACTCTAACCCTAATTGGCACTCTACCCTAGCGCGCGCCGTTGCGCGGACAACGAGCTTGAACAGATCGGTTGTAGAGAATTAAGCGTTTTCCGCAATGTGTCTGTCTGTGTGTGTGTGTGTGTGTGTAGTTTTTGTGTCTGTGTGTGTGTGTGTGTGTGTCACGTATCCCGAACCACCCTGGTCTCGTTTCGTTGATGGTTCCCCCGTGAATAATGAACACTTTGACTGCCACAGTCACCCAAAATAATAGATGGCAACACATACATTGCAAAAAGGCTGGATTATTTCGATATCGTGTTAGAAAATGTTCGCGATGAAATTAACCCCTCGCCCTGTAACATCGAGTCAGACTCGTGTTGACGATTTGAAAATCGATTCAACACAGAAGAATATTATTCGGTTTTCTTTGAGTCGAACTTGAAGTACCATCCCTAGTAGCACAAAAATATTGAAAAAATATTTTTTTAGCCACATGAAATACACATTGTATGTATATTTAAATATTAAAAAGAGATTGAATCTCTTTTTAATATCGGGTGAATATGTACTATGAAAAAGTACAGTAAGTACGGAATTCCTTTTGTTTCTGAAAAACTATCGGTAACAATGTAATCTGTAGGTAACAAATTATCGGTAACAATGTAACGTAAACTGCAAACGTCATGAAAATCATAGGGCAAGGGGTTAATATCGCGGTGCAATTTAAAACAAGCCTCCATTAACCGAACGCAAATATTTCCGACGACTTATGAGAAACGAAATAAAGTGGCAGTCAACGTTGTTAAACGGCATCGATCGGTCGACCCCGTTTAACAGAATAAGAACGGGAGGACTCGTTGCGATCCCGATCGTCATCCAGGAAGGTAATATTAAAATTCCTTACGAATCTACTGCGATCGAGTTTTCAACCCCTTGCACCTCCCCCTTCCTTTCAAGTCGAACAAATTGTTTGACAGCATAGTAAATAAAATTGTTTTCTGCGGTACATGTAAAATAAATTCATCGTGAAAATCATCCCTATTCGAGGGAAAGTCTGCGCGAGGACCAAGGGGTTGAAATCTCTTTCCGGATCTATAGATCTAGAGTATAGTTCGCGTGCCTCCCTGCCTCTGTGCGTAGTAATTGCTATAATTGTTCAGGCTGAGTCCTCGATAATTACACTTTTCGGATTTATGTGAACGATCGATCGGTAGTACCTCGGATAAAGACAATTTCTCGTCGCACAGATACACTATACCGGTCGAAAGCATGGGACCAGGTGAGTTAATTACAGGAATCGAGGGAAATATTATTCTACGAAGATTTGGCAAAACTAACGGGCCAAATAACGTGATTTGTATATGTACCGATATTTCGTAACTTTTAGTGTATATCGTAACCGAATAATGAGTTACTGTTCCATCGATCATGAACTCTGGTCCCATATTTTTGGCCAGTGGTGGTGAGTCTGTAAACATTATTAATGATATTAATAGTTCGTGATCGTTTTTTTTTTCTAACGCGGAAACGACCCAGCATGGCTCAGCCTGCACACACACACACACATACATACACACATATACACGCACTCGCGTGTACTGTAACGTCTCTCGTTTTCCGAGTAGGTATTTACAATTAACAATCGTTCTCTCCCGTAGTAACCGTAGTCGTAAAGCGATTAGTAGTTAATTATTATTAGTAGTAGTAGTAGTCGGCGGTGGTTGCGTTCCTCCGCGTTCCCCAGTAACTGTTCGTGTACGTTAATAGTAGTGAAATAGGCGGGTGTGTAAATACATAGTAACAGGCTGTACGCGGTAGTGTCCCTTTCATCTCGCCTTTACAATTAATAGTTAAGAGTAGCGGTAATAAGTAGTAGTTGAGTTTAAAGATTTTTTTTTTCTCTTTATAATAGCGCTGGTAGTAATTAGTAATAGTTTAGTAGTAGTAGTGGTAAAGTGGTGGTGGTGGTGGTGGTGATGGTATAGTGGTTTCGTCTTTTCCTTTGCACATTTAATGGCGGTGCTGACGGTAATGGCAGCGGCGGTGGTGGTGGTGGTGGCGGCGGTAATTGCGGTAGTAGTTAATAATAGTAGTAGTCTCCTCGTAGTATTAACAATAGTTTCAGCGGTATTAATCGTCGCGCGCCTCGTATTAGCGTTAATAGCGGTACAAGCATGTTGTATTTTTTTTTTTTTTTTTTAATAGGAATAAGAGCATCGTATCGCCGCGTCGTCAAATCCTTATTGACAATTCGTTATTGCTATTACCGATATTGCTACACTCGATCTCTTTGTACTATCACTACGAACCGGTTGACAGGGTGCCACCCTTTCCCCTCCCCCATTATTGTTCACCCTTGGTAAAACGATTTTGGCAGATTTTCGTAACGTAGACCGATCCATGATGGCCGTCCATCATGAACGTCCGACATATTTGTTACAGTTTTTATCCTCGGATTATTATCACATTTTGCACTAGATATAATTGCTATATATATATATATATATATATATATACATAAGTCATTCGCGAGTGATTTAAATATAAACATCCAACTGGGCTTTCGAAATTTTTTACAGTGGTCAAAAATAGATAAGAAAGTTATTGGTACCACCGAGTTCTAGAATCGAATTATTTACCAACAGAAAATACACCATCCAGGGGTTAATTCGATAGACCATTAGTGGTTAAACAAATAGTAGATTAAAAGCAGACAGAAGCATTCTCGTCATCGAAATCACGGGAAATAAACGATCGAAAAGCAGACATTCGGATATCGAACGAATTCTGATTGCGGTGACTTTTTGATTTCACGGGATCAGCGGCAACGAAACGGGAATCGTCTCGCGGTAGTTATCTCGGATCCTCGAGAGTTTCTCTTCGATTTGGTTCTCGATAATGGGGGGCAAGAGGTCGGGCGCACCCTTTCAACCTCACTCGAAGAGGGAAAAAAAAAACAGGGATGTCACTTTACAAACCCAAGAAGTAATCGTCTCGGGACTATCTCTGGTCGAGATCTAGCGAGTACATTAAGCGCATATTTTTTTTTTTTAATTGGGGCTTCCTCGAGTATACACCGGTGTGTACGAAAATGATTCGCGCGTTTTTACGGACTGGAGTTCCTCCCTCGAAGAGGCAAAACGAAAAAGTGTCTTCTGTACATCGATCGAAATTACCAGCCATTTCACAGCGAAGTATTTCCAGCATCGTGTTTCTTTATCGCGATTTATCGTTTTCTTCCGATAAATTTCTCGCGTCGACAAGCACGAGAATCATTTTCGTACAACCTGTGGCTATCCTAGGAGTTATTACAAACTGGACAGGTCGCCCCCCCCCCCTTGTGCTTGCTTTCAACTCTTCGGCTGCCTAACGCACGTGCTCCCTTCGAATCCCATCAATTTCGAAAAATACAATACAATCGCAAACGGGCAGTCGATTATTTATTTCCAAGGTCGACGCGCTTATCTGTTTGGTCGATGGAGATTTTTTTCTTGGTCTGAGAGTTCTATATATACAGGGTGTTTCGTTTAAATCGATTCCCTCGAATAGCTCTGAATTTTTGATACTTGAAAGTGTTTAAAACAAAAGTTGAATGGTAGCGAGGTGAACGTAATTTGATGTCAATAGTTTTTTGTATGTGCAGACGTAGAGGACATATGAAGGTTAACTATATTTTTGTATATGAAACCATATATTTTTTAATGCATTGATCTGATTGAATTTTTAAGCTATTTATACCGCAAAACCGTTAGTTTGGGAGATACTTTTATTACAAGAGAGTACTCAATTCCAATGTAGCTATTATCCACGGAATTTAACGGTCTGTACTTCGTAGATTGTAACAGAAGTTAAAATATCTCCCAAACTAACGATTTTTCGGTCTAAATAGGTTAATAATTTCTTATAGGAAATAACGAGCTGTATCGATCAATGCAATTAAAAAGTATATGATTCCATGTAAAAAAGTAAAGTTGACCTATATATGTCCTCTACAAACCCATAAAAAAACGATTCACGTCAAATGATGTCCTCCTCGACAATTCAACTTTTGTTCGAAACACTTTCCAGTATCACAAATAATTTCAGAGTTATTCTAGTTAAGTTTCCTAGTTATATAGTGTTCTCAGGTAAATTTCTTATTTCTCGGGCAGCGGAAGAGTTCGTATTACCCAAAATTCGTTCCCCATTCAACGAGTCTCGACGGAAAGCACTTTGGACAATAGTTTTTTCGGACCTTCGTTGTCGTGTTCGATGCTGCGTATTATCTCCTCGTCGCACTAACATCCTAATCATTAATAGAACTATATAAGATAATCTCTCACTGTCTCGTGTATCCACGCGCGTCCCGTCATCGCCACTCTCTCGTGTCTCCGTTGCCGTTCCTCTCGACGTGTTACGTCTTCCTCATTCTTTACCGATAATCGTTCGATACAACGTGCATGTATCCTCCCCTCCCACCCCCCGTTAATTAATTAACCGCATAATTTACCAAGTAATCAATATTAAATATTCACTTTGTTTCTAACTAGCAGCCTCTGGGTAAGACTAGTTTCCCGCGGTTAGTCTCTCTCGGTGATCCGTTCTCGTTTCATCTCGGTTTCGCCGCTAACTGTTCTAGCACACTAGGCCTCTGAGCATTTCAGGCGATCGCATAAACGATGCAGTTTTCATCGTCTTATAAAGTTATCAGGTTATACATATATATATAATCCGTGGACGACCGGTTGGACTCGCGTGCGTACGATACAGTGGACTCTAAATATATTGCCATGGTCGGGCCAGTAGGGGAGTAAAATGGCAATGAGTTCAGAGCCCCCTTCATGCTAAGTTCTATCGTAATAGTCTTGGCCTCAGCGACTGCGAATTTCTGTGCTCGAAAGTACGCGTGAAGGGGAAGTGCCTCGCGTGGCAATATGTTTAGTGGCAATATATTTAGAGTCCACTGTATCTAGCCTATTCTCGTTTTTCCATCGAGCCGTCGATCGGTTCCCGTCGGCCAATCCATCCAATGTTTAACTCTTCGTTTTGTTTTTCGGTGTTGGCTTCCATTTCTTTTGTTAATCGTTCATTTCGTAAAAACTGTTCTTGTTTGGTTTCTTGTTTTTCTCGTCTTTTCTCCGGTCTCGAAACTACGCCCGCCTATTTTTGTTTTCCTGTCGCGTCTAAACAAGCGTGTGTCGTTCCTTCATAAATATTATAAAAAAATATAATAGAAAATTATAATTTCGTTATAATATTTATAAGCTACTCGAGAAAAATTGGCACTAGAAATGTTTATCCTCTTCTTTCGTTTTCACGTCGCCGTTGTTCCGTGGTTCACCTCGGGGACAAAATCCCGTTCCGCGAATTGTCGCGGACTAATACACTAAGGTCCTCTAAAATTTTACAAAATACCGCGCTCACGGACACCTGGATGCAACGTACGGGGCCCCGTGTGTATGTACAAAAACGCTTTTTTTATTTTTCTCTCTTTGTTTTTTTTTTTTTTCGTTGCTTCCCCTCCCCCCTCCCCTCGTTTAGGAAGAGGGCTTCGAAGCAGGAAGAATAGGACAACACGTTATTCAAAATCACGAGGAACGTTCGACTCTCTTTTCATCTGAGTTCTCTCTCGTTCGACGATTACATTTTGCCTGGTTTTCTTTTTCCAGTTTCTCGTTCGTTGATTCGTTTATCAACGGTGGTCGATGGGAACGATCGACGACGAATCGGCGACGTGTCGAACAGGAGACGAAATGACGGAGGTCCTTACTCGTGTCCTTTCGAGGACACTCAGGAGAAAGAAAGAGAGAGACAGAGTTACACGAATCGTACGCTGAGAGAAAGAGAGAGAGAGAGGAGGATAACGCTTCCGGTCGCGGAGTCTTTCGTACCGACGCTTCGACGAGCGGAGTTAATAATTGACCGAAATGTTTAACCCTCTGAGGTCCTACGTTACACTTCGAACAGTTCAATTAAGCGTATAGGATCGACGAGATAATGTACAATTAATTACAACATGTACCATAGTCGCTAGGCGAGCCGTAGATTAGAATTCGAGGTTAACCTTAATTAACTGCCGATCAGAAGGCTTTCTATCGACACACTCGAACCTGGATTTACATTCAAATATTGTCGAGGGTTAAACTGGTTCTGTTCAAGGTTGAAAATTTGCAAAATCTCATATCATGATCTAAAAACGACCCTCTCTCTCTCTCTGTCTATCGAGATGAAGAAACCTAACCTAAAATTTGAAGATCCAGATTATTGTCGATCGATCTTTTCTCTCGGTAGTCAAAAGTATTGTTCACACATAAATTAACATTCTACCGGACCCGATTGATTCCTCCTAGTAGGAACAATCAACAGTTGTTGCAATCGAGTCAAACTATACCGCGTGTGTTCTCTCGCGAGCGAATAAATTCCATCGGGGCTTCGCGAGGAGGAAAATCCGTTTCCGAATTCCTCAGAGGGTCAAGGAGAGACATTGTCTGCCTCGAAAGCGAACCAAGAGGCGCGAGAACTGTGACGATCGTAAACAAACGAACGGTTCCCGGTTTCGTCGCGCCACCGGAAACTGCAGCGGCCCAGGCCCCCCCCCCCACATTTTTCCGCCCGCCGGAAATCCCTCGGTCCCTCTCCCTCTTCTCCTCAGCGTGACGCTCCGGGTCTGCGTTTAAACTACGATCAGACTCTCAGGCACTCGATTCTCCGCGGGGGGCTTTGGTCGCGAAGCTGAACACGACACGAGGAATCCTGGCGATTCCCATCCGGCTCCGTGTTGTTGTCGTAGGACGGAGCGGTGAGTAACGATCCCGTGGAACATGCGAGCTTCTCGGCGAGACATTCCGGTCTTAGCCTCCAGTGTCACGGGGGAGACTTCGGTCGGCCGCTTTTGTCTTGCATCACTTGTTGCTGCTGCTGTTGGGGTGGTTGTTGCTGGGACTGTGGTTGTTGCGCTTGTTGGGACTGATGATGGTGGGACGTTGGATCCGTGGCCACCCCTAGATCGCCGCCCATCAGGCTACCGGTCTTGTCCACCACACCGCTCGTGTGCACCGGATGGAAGTATCGTTCTGGAAAATCGCAAGGGGGATCGTTCTATTCCACGGTGTTGTTCTATCAGACACGTTCTTGGAAATTTAGGCTTTTGTTTTTGTTTTCTTTTTTTTTTTTTTTTTCTTTTCTTTAAAAGGGGTTTATAGGTTATGTTTACGGTTCCACATCCGAGCTCGTTCCATAGAGGTTCTCGCGGGTAATCCTCGCGGATTCAGGTAGTATAGGTTCGCAATCGTTGCTGACCTTCGTCCATGGCGGATGGCGGCTCGCTCGCGGTCCCGGTGATTATTGGCGCGATCATGTTGTAGTCGTCCTCGAGATTTATGAACGGCGCTGTGTTCCAACGGGCCGGCACGTTCGTGACCGTGCGCTGCGTCGCCACCGGCCTCGTCACCGAGACCGGGGACGAGAACAGCGAGAGGTTCGTCGGCGACATCACGCCCGACATGGAGCTGATGGTCGGGTAGGTGAATATTTGCTGCGGGGAAAATCGAGAAACTAAATGCGATTAACGATACGGACGGAAGTGGAGCGAACGAACTCGCGTGCAGAGATGGGCAGAATTTTATTCGAACAATACTTAGTGAGAAGCTACAGTATCTAAGATCGTTATCCTGATCTTTAAACAGTTCATGAGATTAAATAATTGTTTGCGTAGTGTCTACTCACTAATATTATTTTATGATAAAAATTGGAATCACCGTGTTCAATCAAGTAAAAATGACGAAATATTTTTATCATCGTTCATTCGTTATTCGAAACTTTTTATCTAGATAAAGAATTTGCCCATCTTTGCTCGCGTGCATACTAGGAACTGAAGCAACTCGAAGTGTATAGGTTTGCTCCCTCTGAAGTATCAAAGTCTCAACCGTGGGTATAGGTATGGTTAAGGGGGGTGCAAAATTTATCTTAAAGTAAATTTCATGATACACAGTAAAGGCTACATGAGAGTTGGATAAGAAGTTCCTCGTGAGAGTTTCTACATCATCCCCACCACTGGGGGGAGGGGAGGCCTTGAGTTCTATTAAAATGTTGGTGCACCGTAAAATTTTTGAAGCGATCCCTAGTTTCAAACTCTCATTGAGCATTTACTGTAATATTACGTTTCTCCTCGGGAGGGGTCCTATTATCTCAAACTTTTCCAAAATCCAATTTCTTCCCCTCTAGGGTACTACAAAGCCCATTCTCCCCTCTAGCTAAGCTCTCATAGCTCTACTACGTTAATGGTCGTCAACGTTCCACCCGAACGTTTCGTGGTGTATCGTTCTCACCTGTCCAGGTTGTGAGTGGAAATGGGCGAACGTGTATTCCCGGCTGGTGTGAGGTGCGGTGACCAGTATTCTCGCAGGACTTTTTCTGCCGGCCGGATCGACGGAGCTCTGGCAACCGGAACCGACCAGACCCACCGCGGCCGCGGCCGCCATTTGCTCCTGGCTGGTCCCCAGCTCACCTGGGTCCGTCGGCGAAGTCGAGGATGTCGGAGGCGAGTTCGAGCTGGCCGCCGTTAGCTCGCCCGTCGACCTTATTATCGCGACCGGCCTGGCCATCGGGGCTGGAGGCGGTGGCGGCAACATCGAGCTCGGATAATACTGTGAGAACTTTTGCATACCAGTGCGGGGTCCGGCTAGCTGCGCCTGGAAATACCACACACCCACCGATCAACGTCGTCGACCCGCGCGTGATCCATTCACCCTGTTTTTCCGGTTACAATTCTTTCTCGCTCTTTTGTTGCGCTTCTAGTGTACGATTTTTCCCCGTGGATTCTTGGACCCCTCGTTTCCTTTTTCCTGTGCGACTTGAGTTTAGGGATGGACGTTCGTGCGTACTGGGTGTCCGGTGTGAAAAGTATTTGAATGGCGAGAAAACTGGTTACATGTAAAATTGATATTGCACGAGGGAGCTAATTAATTGTGGCGAATTTTTTGGTAACATTATTGTTTTAAGGGATACGAATGTTAGGTCAGGTTTTTTGAATGGAATTATACAGGGTGTCCGCGTGAAAAGTATGGGACCATGTCTGATAATTAAATAAACAGATATATGTTATTCTGCAGGGTTTTGACGAAACTATTCCGCTAGAAAGACTTTTATTGCGAAGGGAAATAATGAGTTCCTCTTTCCAGGCTGTTTCTACCAGGCACAATTAGGAGAACGGTGGTAATAGTTCTTGGGAAACAGTGTCTGTGTGATCGTAAACGAGGGGTACCAATTCGTTACTTTAACCCGGTCTGTTTTACCAGAAGATAATTGTTCAATATCCATACGCCGATAATTTTCATTTCCAATTACATAAATCAGGCTCGCAAATAATTCTTGGGTGATTGGAACACGGATGACGATGCAGGTCGCAGAAAACCGCCCCGTCCTCTTTCGTTTGAGTTACCATTAACCGTTGCTCGACTTCTTCCGCAAGTGCCATAACATTTTCGACTCGACACACGGTGCAAACTATAACCTTGTAAAATCGATGATTTCTATTCGTTAAGACTATCGTTTCAGCGATCGAATTCGACAGATTCGCGGCGAGATATCCGAAGAAGCGAAGTATACGGTTTTTCTTTTCTTTTTTTTTTCTTCGACGAACGGGGCGGGTTTAAAGGATCCGTAAGCTACCTGGGGCAGTTGCTGAGTATTCTCGGCCTCCTGGCAGACGAACGTCACGAAATCGGAGAGGGTGTCGTGACCGTTCTCGGGGTACTTGACCACCCCCGCGGAGGCAGGGTGCTCCGGTTGGTAGTAGGCGAGACCGGACATACTCTGACCGGAACCACCGGCGAGTCCCTCGTGCGGCGAGTGCAATCCTGAAACACAATTCACCGCTGTCATCCACCGACTATCTTTGCCCGGGGAGTCCCACGTGGAACCACCCCCCTCCCGAAAATATCGACCCCAGATCGGCTTCGTGAAAATCGAAATACAACTCCGTTTGCGCATCCCCCTTCGAATAATCGTTCTCCAAGAACACTTCTGTGATTTTCAAATAATTTTCAACGATATTCACGTTTCATTTCTGCACGGTGAGATCATTGGACTGTTTGTTTATTTCCGTGATGGATTTCGATGAACTTCATTCGTTTTTAATATACTCTAAAGACTGTGTGAGGATTTCAATTTTTTTTTTTATTGACAGATTAAACGGTTACTACTAGATTTCAGGATGATGGTAATCGTTAATTCCGAGAGAAATGTTAATGCAAAGCCAGGAAAGTTATCGAAGCTCTGAGTTTTAGTAGAAGAGGGAGCCAAACAGAGGTAACGATTGCCGCTGTAAGTCTGTTAGGGGGTGGTTTTAGTGGTGTATCAAGGGGGGAAAGAGGGCGACCAACTATAACGATCGTGTTAAGTATATATATATATATATATATAAGTATATATATACATATATACATATATATATAAGGCACTCCAAGCGTGAGACTGGCTGGCTGAAATGTACATGTATTTATACGCGCGCGCGCGAGTGCATCCGACGAGGCGGATTCTTCAATCGACGAATTAATTTTGAATTCGAATTTTAGAATACGATAAAGTACAAGCGTTAATGTTGCATTAATATTCTCGTCTCGAATTATCATTTTATAATCGTAAGAAACAATAATACATAGACCATTTTTTGTTCATATCGTTTGTTTACGGCGCGCTCGCGTACACGTATATATCACGCAACATATGAATATATACATGTATGTATATATATATACATATAGGTATGTATATATATATATATATGTATATATATATGTATATAATATACAGATAGATAGAGATATATATAGATATATATAGTGCAACAACAAACATCAAACAGCAAGATAACAACGATTAAACAACACATCAAAAAACATCAAGGTAACAACAACATCAACATCAATACAAAATGATATACATATATACTTGGTATATATATATATGTATGCATGTATGTATATATATATATGTATATGGTAAACAACAAACACCAACATCGCAACAACAATAGAATAGGTAGTATATCGTACGGAGAGTGATAGACAGATAGACAGACAGAGATAGAGATAGTGTGTGAGAGCAATAAACAAGTCTCAATCAAGGTTCGGAAAAATCAATCGAATATAAGTATATGTGTGTATATATACATACGTATATATAATATCAATCAAGTCAATTAAGTCAATAAGTAACGTTAATTTCCATCCAGCATACGACATACCCAGAGCATTGGCCGTGTGACAGTGAGTGAGAATAGAGAGATAATTATGGTGTGCACGGTTTACAAAACAGAGCACGGCCTCGATTATATCCCCACAGTTCCCCATCCCGAGATCTATAGATCGCATGCACGAGCCTCGAATGGGTACACTCGATATCGATTCAATGTCGACGATCCCAAAATTCACAAAAGTCTATAATATTCGTCCTTTTTCTTAACGATTCCGAAATTTCCCGATGATTCTATAAGATCAGTCTCAAGATAAAAATCCATTAAAACCCTGAATCTCTAAACGAAAAAAATTCTCTACAACCATCGACATCTCGAGTAAGAATTATCAAAAAAAAAAAAAAAAAAAAAAAAAAAAAAAAAAAAAAGAAAAAAGAAAATCTGAAATTTCGAACGATCGTTTGCTTTCACGAATTCTCCCATTGGAGCCACGCGAGGATCCATCGGGGGTGGGGGAGGAGGAGGAGAGTGGCTGGTGATGGAGTTCTCTCACGTTTTCGTAGCTCGAGGCCGCACCCTTTAAAAAACAGTAATATACGTGAAACAGGTGTAACAGGGGGTGTAACAGGGTGGGCAGACAGACAGACAGAGAGACAGACAAACGAACATACAGACGAACAGAGAGAACAGACAGACAGACGGACAGACAGCGACAGCTAGCTTACCAGGTAGAACCGGGTACTACGCAGTTAGCAAGAAATGCCGTTCCGTCTGTCTGTCTGTCTGTCTGTCCGTTTTTGCCACTACCCCCATCCCCCCGCCGTCCACCGAACCGGTTTTCCTTCCGTTCGGGGGCGATGGGTGGTGGTGATTCTCGATTGATCCCTCGACCGTGTTCAACGGATCGCCACGAATAATTACGCGGGGACCAGAGAGGTTTTGCAACGGCTAACCTTTCGATACTTTCCGCAGGATTTCGGCAGTGTGATTCCGTTGAATGTTTTCGTTTTCATCGAATTTTTTCTTCTTTTCTTTTGTGAACAGACAGGTCAGTCAGACGGACAGGCAAACGGGGGCGTCAGAGAAGTATATGTGTGTATGTATATATGTATACATTTGTAAATATACATATATACATATAAATAATAGAGATATACACGTATAGTACTATACATACACAGGTGAAAAACAGGAGTATCGTAGATTATACTTATTTCCATACACAGAGGCATACAAAAAAAAACACGTTTTTCGGTTTCTTTTTCTGTCTTTCTTTCGGTTAGATTAACGCTCTCGTTCGGTCAGTTTCGTCGAGGTTGGAGTTGCGTGCTTTCGGTTCGTCGCACACAGGCTTTCGTAGTCCTCGACGTGCGACTATAAAAAGTGGACAAAAAGAACAGTCCCCGTTGGTTGTTTCTCGTCCAATGTCAGGCCAGAGGTGGTTTCTGGTTTCGAGATTCGGTGGGATGTCTCGCGTGTCCAGTGGAATCGGCCGGTATTGGGCCAGACACCAGTGGTACAGGTCTGACAAAGGGCGTCTACTTTGTGTAATTATTTTCTAGTTTTCTTTCGGTCGTGTTCGACGCAGCGAAAGCAAAAAATCAAATATAATCATCGATCATTGGATTGCTGTAATAGAATTTTTATTCGGGCAAGTAGATCGGGCGTGTCACTGATCAGACCCAGCCGGTGGTCTGATCACGAACGTCTGGATCCACTTTGAATATGTTCTACGTTCAGATGCAGGATAGAGTGTAATTATTACCGTGTCAGCATGATTACTGTAGAAGCTCTGGGATCAGAGTTTCTCAGCTGTTGGAACCCATAAAACCGTGTAACAAGCCTTCCAACGAAAAGGATAAATAAATAATCACGATCCTACGTACACAACTCGCTTCTAAATCGATAGATAGTCGACTAATGTGTATCATGTGCCTGAAAGCGCAAGCTTCATCGATCCTTGGATAAAAATATATTAAACAAAAAGAAAACAATAATACATAAGGGGGTATATTGGTTGCTTTAAAGTACAAATTAGTCGAAAATATTCGAATTTGGGACGGTTATATAGCTCGTTCGCCATCGATTTCGATCAAAAGAACAACAACAATTGCAAATAAAAACGGAAGAGGAGGGAGTGAACGAAAGTAGAAAAATCTCGGTTCGCCTACCAACGACAGCATTGCGCGAACAATCGTGCACACAGCTGCAGGCGGCTATACAAACTGAGCGACAATTATTATAAGTACAGACCACCATACATACGTCTATCCAGTCGTTCGAGTAGCCCAGCGAACAAATATACGTATGCACATCTATTTATATAACAATTGTCACGTGATACGTACAATCATACATATACTGACACGTATATGTAGACACGCACACACACACGCACAGACTGTTGCCCAAAAAATTTGGGATCATTTATCCTTTCAGGCAGAGAACAAATCGAAACAGTTCCGTTTTCTATCTTTCCTATATTTTTAATTGTCCCATGTATACTGAGGGTACGTTTGAGACAAGACTCTTTAACCCTTTAACTCCCAGTGTTGCACCGGTGCAACGCTAATTTTAAAAGTCTGTCAAATTCTATCGTCGGTTGATATCTAACTTTTTGTCAGCAATGATCCTCTAGTTTCATTAATATAAAGTAAATCTCCATTTTTTAGTGAGAAATTCGAACATTCTCTTCAAAACTAAATAAAAGAAAAAGACGTGAAAAAAAATAGGTCTACTTCATATCGATTTTTTTTACTTCAAAATTACAAGATGTAACATATTCTGAGCGTTAAAGGGTTAATAACACTTTTATAAAAAAGATTGATTCCGCTACACGATCATCCACAATTATTAAAGACTTTTAGACATGGTGAAATCGGAAAGTGTATACAGGATACTTTCATATTTTTTCTCTGACAAACGATCTCATATTTTGGAGCGAACAGTGACCGTGGTTGCGGTGGTGGTTGTGGTGGTATGGAGATGCAACATCGAGCTAACACACAGAATTCCGATTAAGGGCTAAACATATAATAACATTCTTGCTTTCTCTCGGGTTGCCTGGTCGCCCAGCGGCCGGTTCACCGTCTCGTAATCAGACGTCGAACGGATATCTCGGTTATCCCCACGTGCGTGCGGACGAACCGCAACCGGCGGTCGAATCGGCGTCCACACACGTCCGTCTCTCTCGTGGGCTCGTCGTTCCGCCACGATAATCTCCCTTCCGCGTTTTTTCTCCCGGGATCCTCGTGGATCGCCGGTGAAAGACGATCGCAGCCGGAAAACTCTTTGGAGTCCCTCTCCCGGCGATCGTCAATCGATTTTAACGGATCGACCGTCGCTACGGTCACCTATTGTCATCCAAAATATACTCGGCATCGTAAATGGCAAACGAAACCAAGGCTTGAAAATTGTTATGATATCGATTTACGTTCTCGAAAGAGTTATCAAAAATCTTTATTTTGAATAACTGTTACGAAGAATTTAAATTTCATTTGTAAGTAGATTGCATTTTAATGGTTAGAGAATTGATATAGGAGTTGATATAAGAACATTAACTGAAACTGATATAGTCTGAATTTTAGGCTCTTCATAACAGGTATTCAGAATAAAGGTTCTTCCTAACTGTTTCGGTCGGAGACTTTATATAACAGTTTGAAACAGTTATTTTCAGTACCGTTTCAAGCCCTGAGCGAAACACACGGCGTTGTGTTAAAGTAAATAGCAATAGTCTATAAACGGAATATTCACTTTCGATCCACCGTTTAACTCTTTCGTTATGGCGGTCCGATACGCCGGAGTGCCACCACTGAACAGAACCCGCGCCAAAAGTGCACACAATCAAAACTGATCCAAAAAAAGAAAAGACGAACAAATATGTCTTTAGCGATCTATAAACGTATCTCGAAGGATTTTTGAAAATTTTTAAAATTGTTGATTTCACAGCTGTTTGAAATTTAGGGTCAACCTATCTTGAATAAATCATAACTATTGAACTAACAAACTGATCAAAATGAGCTTTGCGGGTACTTACAGTGGAGACATAAGTCTTCAATTTAAAAAACTTTTTAACCATTTATTTTGCAATTGTTTTAAAGAAATGCCCTGTTTTTATTCCGGAGAACTATTTAAAAAATGGAAAAAAATGAGGTTATAGCCCTGTTTGTTCTCTTTGTGGACATATCTTCGAAAATATGGACACATTAAAATTGACCGTATGAAAATTGATTGAAGTGAACGCTGCGTCCAAGGGTCCAATAAATAGAAGATATGGGTCGTGGGGGATGAAGAGGGCCAGTTTTAAGTAGATTGCATTCTATCGTCGAAAGGATAAAGTGCGTGATTCGAGAATTTCTCCCTGTTCGTGTCGATCATCGAAAATTTCCACGGATGGAATCCTTCATCGGAAGACGCGATTGTTTTGAAAAGCTTTTCGTAAGGGAAAGAAGGGGTGGGCTGAAAATTAAGCACTGCACTTAGCGCGATTGGGAATAGATCTATTCAATTCGGCGGGTAGAGGATGTCGAGAGGGGGTGGACGTAACCTATAAGGTAGGAGAAAGAACCGAACGTCGCCGGAGATCGATAGCAAAGGCATTCGAGAAGATTGCTGCGGGAGAGCCGAGCACCTAGGGGGAGGAAGGAAGAAGATTTCTGAGTACGCTCGCGGGTACATTGAGTCGAGTACAGTGAGTGGCTTGGATTCGAGATCGAAACGAACGAGAATGGGGATTTTCCGGCGATGCGTCGAGTGTTTTCGGTTTTAAGAAGAATTCTTAGTCGATGGATGGAAATGATTCAATTTCATTTCGAATTGAACATTATACGTATATACCGGGTACGTCCCACCTAACGTGAGCACCGTCAATATTTCACATTTCGTTTGGAAGATACAAAAAGAAATGTAAGTCTGTAAGCCGTCATTTTGACGGATTTGGTAGTTCTAGTGTTAATTTAAAAGTTGATTGTTCGAAATTCTTTGTTCGATCGGTAACGACACGACTGCTCCGTTTTGTCTCAGCCAGTTATTGGAAATCCTTTATACGAGGAGCACCTGATTCGGTCCATCCACACCGTCGCGAAACGATCAAACTTCCCGAAAATTTTCTTCCATCAACGTGATTTCTTTCTAGAAACTATTTCACCCTGTCGACTCCCTCTGTATACATCGAGGTGTGCCGTACCCCCCGAAACTACCGGCAATTTTCTCGCGAGATCGATCGGCCAGTCCCGAAGTCGCGAGTCGTCAATCCGTAATTCTCGAGGATGCACGATATGCAACGCTAAGAAGAGTGATACAAGTATAAGAAATATATACAGGGTGTCCCACTTAACGTGAGCACCATTGAATATCTCACTTCTTTTTTGGAAGATACAAAAACGAATGTAAGGGAAAAGTATTAAGTATTCGGTTAGAAGGAGCAAATACTATATGATAAAGAAAAATGTTTCTTGAGGTTATATTTTTGGAAATTTCAAGGTCGTTGATGTTTGCTTATTTTAAATATTTTTATGAACGTGGCGTAATAGTTTATATCAAGACCAATCCAACGATCTATCACAATGTGATCTTCGTGTGTGAGCTTGAGTACGATAAAATCTACAAATGTACCAGAGTAGGATTTAAATAATAAAATAACTACGATAGAGGGATCAATGCTGAAGTGTCTCGAAGGTGATACACATATTACTTTTATTTTTGAAATAAATTTTGTGCAAATCAAAAGCAAATGAGATATACCGAAAGTGTTCACGTTATGTGGGACACCCTGTATATGTAAGTATATATACGAAAAAGCGAAACTTATTCTACGGGGGGTGGTGGTGTTTAGATTGCATTTCGAGACGAAACTCTTGCAGTTTACACACAGGGTGTGACGAAAATCGTGATGCAATTGGACGATCGCTGATTTCATCGTTTCCCTCGATCGTTTACGAGAACACCCTCTGTATATATATTTACATATGTGTGTGTATATGTGTGTGCGTGTGCGCGTGTGACGAGAGAAAGGAATGGGAGAAATACGATATACAGTGGTAGCGTGAGAGAGAGAGAAAGAGTGAAAGAGATGATGGAAAAAGGGGAAACAAAAGAAACGACAAACGAGACAGTAATAGAGAAATATATATATATAGATTCGAGCTGATATACGACATCGTGATGCATTGTGTGTGTGTATTTGTGTGTGTGTCTGTGTGTGCACGTACACGTGTGCACACGGTGGGACACGTGGCCACGGACTGACCGAGATGGCCATATTCCTGGCCGACCCCGATTCGAGATGGTTCATTCGAGAATCGAAAATCTAAAAAAATTAACAGCCTTTTGGATGTGGATAAGCACCGTTTCCGAGCTTGGAATTCCGAAGCTAATGATACCCTTTTTAGCCACGTATAGCCATTAGCATATGAAATATTTAATATTCAGTGCCTTCGAACACTCATCGAGGATTTACAGTACCCTCACGAGCAAACTCGGTTTTCACTAGGGGAAAAAGTGGCGTAGGAGAATGGCCACCTACCACTTGGTAAATTTATTTCAAGTACTGAAATAAGGGTTCGATCGAATGTTAATTTGATCTAATTTCAGTAATTCCTGATACTAAGTGGTAGGTAGTCTCCTGCGCCACTTTTTCCCCTAGCGGAAGCCAGGTTTGCTCGTGAGGGTACATGTGTTGTTAACCTATCTTCGCGTTAATCATGTAAATTCTTGATATCGACCGGTCCGTTCGGTTTTATTGACATATAAGATTATTCAAAGCCTGATTTCAACCGTACGTATGAACGGCTGTGTGAACGTGTCCCGCGACAATTTAAAAATTCGTAATTTTCGGAATAAAAAGTTCCTAGAGAACACGACCGACCACGCGTCCACCGCGTGTACATACATACTACACACACGTACTGTACATGTCAGGTACGTATATATACGTATAGTAAATATAGAGATAGATATATACAAGGCGTCCCAAAATAGGTGTAAGTTCTTGAAAGGGGTGATTCCTGAGATGATTTGAAACAACTTTTCTCTGAACGAAAAAGTTCTTCGAGGCTTGGTTAACGAGATATTAACGAAAATCCCCGACCAATCAGAGTTGCCGATTGAGCTCCCGCGGTAGCGCGTAGCCAACGTCACCGCAGGGGCTCAGCCGAGAGACACGCGCTCTCATTGGTCGGGGTTTTTCGTTGATATCTCGTTAACGAAGCCTCGGAGAATTTTTTCGTTGAGGGAAAAGTTGTTTCAAATCACCTCAGGAATCACCCATTTCAAGGACTTACACCTAGTTTGGGACACCCTGTATATATGTATATATAGATATGTACATATATATAGAACAGTCAATAACCAGTCACAAAGTACCTTTTAGTCGAGTTAGCGAGCTTCTCTCTACGCTCGGGCTCAGACTGAAACAGAGATCATCAGACGCGTCATTTTCACGCGAACATGCATCGCTGCCTCCCATATAGGTATATTTATATATCGATACATCCGATCCCCTGGACGGATCGCTAGGAAACCTCTCCTACCGTCTCGCTCGCGATCCCCCGGATTCTCCAGCTTTCGATCGATCTCCACTCTTATATACAGTATATCGAACTTCCTCAGGTTCTCCTTTCGATCGAAGTTTTTGCTTCGAGTTGTCTTTTTGTTTCTTCATTCACGTGTTAAGAATTCATAAAAAATGTTTCGATTGAACTAGCAATAGAATAATCCAAGCTGATCCACGTTTCGTGGTCCATCCTGTATATGGTACCCTTACAAGCAAACTCGAGTTCCGTTAGGGGACAAAATCGGCGTAGGGGAAGGACCTTCTATCACTTGGTCTTGGGAGTTACGGAAATTCATGCAAATTAACATTAGGTTTAATATTTATATTTCAGTATAGGGTAGATGTCCCACTTACTGCCACATTAACATTGTAGCGTTAAATTTTTATGTTACACAATTATTTTATTCAGTAAAGTAAATTATTGGCAATATTAGAGACACTGGCAGTAATTGGGATATTTATCCAACTTGAAACGAAAATTTACCAAGTGGTATGATGGTCTTTTTGCGTCTACGCTGTTTTCTTTTCCTTAACGGAACCCGAGTCTTTTTTACTCGTGAGGGTGTACCTGATGTTTTCATCCATCGAACCGGAAGCAATTTTATCCCGCGAAGCAGGGGGGAGGGGGCACGGTTCTGGGATCGTCCTTCGGGGTCTCGTTTAACGCCCGTCGAAAAAATCGCTGCGCTATAGCCCCACTGACCTACTTTCAAGCCGGGCCACGATCGCTAATTTCGAAGTGGATTTCGCGCTGGATACATGGTTGGCGATCATTCTCTGTCGACTATGTGTGTGCCAGTGTGTGTATGTACACGTTGTTTTCATGCGGACGGGGAATTCTTGGGAAGATCGCGAAAATTTCGGAACATTCTCTTCTCCCACGATTACACACACCGCGACCGTGTCATGATTTACTACGGGTAACGACAGTTCGACTCGCTAGTTCGACCTAGTTGGTATAACTGCATTAATCTCTTCTCGGTTACCGACAGTGTAGAAAATGGTACGCGTGGAACCGATTGATTAAGTAAAATACAGACGAATTAGTCGAACACTTCGACTGCCCCACAACGTCATCGAAATATGGTTGACACGTGTATGTATTGGGTGTGAACAATTTTTCTATTTCGTTTAATTGTACCATAAAGTATTCACAAAGTTAGAAAGAGATGGATTTAATAATTTGTTCACAAGAAATTCCCAAAAATTAAATTTGATATACCAGGCTCCACCCTTAAAAACCCTTACAAGGGAAGGCACGGAAGTGTCCCCCTCCGATTTTGATGAAACTTCGTATGTATGTTAAGCAGTCAAAAATAAGGCATACGTAATTTTTTTTATCGGCTGGGACGCGATTTTAAAGGGTGAAACCACCCCATAGGAAATACATGAAAATTTCTAATTGACGAGGTTCGCGATTGTTTATGTACGATAATATGGTGCTAAAAAATTGTCCAAAATATAATTCGTTCATAACAAAAAAGGTTTCTGATCGAAACTTCGAGGGGTGGTTTCACCCTTTAAAGCTGCGTCACAACCGATAAAAAAAAATACGTATTCCTTATTTTTGACTGCTCAACAGACATTCGAAGTTGCATCAAAATCGGAGGGGGACACTTCCGTGCCTTCCCTTGTTAGACTAGACAATACGCGTTGTTCGTTTTTTCTTTTTCTTTTTACAAAAGGGAGTGTCTGGTAGAGATAGATGTTATTCGACCGGATTACAATATGTCAGGTGTCCTCTCCGTCGGTAAGTTTGCTGCCGATCGAAACGATACTTTATCGATAGAGAGTTTCTGCTACGTTTCACGCGGAAATGGTTCTCGCGCGATTTAAAATATCCGCACGGCGATTTCCGAAAGTGGGTTAGCGAGGCGAGACGAGCGAAACGAGACACGGTCGGACTCGAGAGGATCGATCCGTCCTCGTCCTATTCGCAACCCCCACACCCCTAACCGTCGTTCGCCATTCTAGGCGGTTATCGATCGTTCGAGCGGGGATCGTGATCGATTCTGGAGATATCCCAGCGTCCAGGGATCGATTTACTTACATGGATAGTCTGGCTGAGCTCAGTTTGGGTCTATCGCACACTGGACATTCGAATCCGACCTGGACGCGCTCGAACTCGGTGCACGGGGTGTTCTAATATTTAGGGGGCCCGGGGGTGTGCGATAATTCTTGGGGAAAAATATGGAAAGGAATTGAATAATTGTAACGGTGCAAGGTAGATGGATTTTGTATACACACTTCGAATGTATAGGATTCATTCGTATCTATATCTCTCAATTCAGAACGTAAGATTTGATACTGACTCTCCCACAGTATTCAAGCATAATTATTTTAAAGAATAAAAAGAAGTAAACTAAAGAACGACAACCCTTCTCCCAAAGAGAAACAAAGTTCAAGCGGTACAATATTTTAAATAACAGGAATCGCAACGAGAACCCCGAAGGAACTACAATCGAAACGGCGGGAATTTCGAATCGAGAATCAAAGGGACACCATCGTCACCCCATTGAAACTGTTGCACCTTGTTCGATCGTCCAGGGGGAAACAGAAAAATACGCGGCGGTTATCGTAGGAGGGCTAGATTTCGTGACCGTTGAAACGGAGGCCAGCGAGAACGGGACGATAAAAAAAAGTTTTTCGATCGAACGCTTGTCTCCTTACTGAGCGACGTGTCGTCGTCGCTTCCGGTACATCCATAGGTGTTGGTGTTCTCGACACCATCAGCGGGGAACGTGCGTATCCGCGGTTGTTGTTAGATGTTTGTTAGTGAACAAAACAAAAAGGCCGACAGAACTGAAGCGCCGCGGGGTACACGGATAGGGATCTGTCGAAGGTCGATTCAAGGTTAGTTCAAGGTTAATTCAAGGTCGATTCAGGGTTAATTCAAGGTCGATTCAAGGACAATTCCTGCTCCAGGAGGAACGAAAAAAGACGGGAGATGGGAACGTGACGTGGACAAGGAAGTGAGGGGTTGAGGGGTGGTGGGAAGGAGAGAACACCTCGTTCGACAGTCCTTCTGGTGGGTTTCGTCTATTCTCGTTTGTTGTTCCTCCGCGAAAACACTCTTTTCTGCACTGGTTGTATGTATATTATTTGGTTTCTCAGTCTCGTGATATTTCGAACGACTGCGTGCATTACGGTGTGCAGAGAATACTTACTGGTTCTCCCCACGATCAAAACGCAACCAAGAGAAAACACGCTTTCAATAGTTTCATTTTGCGTTTAACGATGGGTGGGATTAATTTGACGGTTTTGCAAGATGTTGTTAGATATCTAACTAGGCGGTCGAGCAGGTTCGTAAGTCGGCTGACGAGGTGTGTCGTGACGCGTGGGGGTGGCTGCTTTAGGGGGGTGGAGTCGCAGGTTTAAAAGAGAGAGAAAGAGTTCGTTGTGCACCTGGTTTTTATCATATTGATCTCACGTACGTACTGAATCATCGATGATTGTATGTGGATTACGGGCACACACCGAGTGGGCATCGCACGAACAATAGGAACATGTCTGCGATTATTTGTTCATATATTATTTGTTATATACTCGACTGAAATCTCGAATGGTACCAAAGGATTGATTTTTACGATTTTCGTTAGAGGGGGCCAGATTTAAATATTTCCGTAATACATGTTGAATTCACTTAAATTGTTTTTCTTTTGGTTTCACTTGTTATCTATACATAACTTTATTAGTTCATCTATATTTTTAACGAAAGTTCGAAGCAGTTTAAATTAGGAAGATCAGATTTTCGGAAGAAATATAAAACTGGGGCAATATTACCACCCCTTTCTCTGTATTCATGATATACAGTGAATCATCGATGAGTGCTCGAAGGCTCCCAGACATTTAGTGTTCAAACACGTCATCCCCACTACTGAGTGCATGACTGGATCCATTCGGGACCCTCCCAGTGGCGGGGACGATATCTGAATGCTCAGTGCGCCGAGGAGCTTTCAAACACTCATCGATAATTTACTGTATGTATTTTTCCAAGCACGTATAGGTCACACCCTGTACGGACGAACGTTTCTGATACTCGACTAGACAATCTTATTGCTAGAGTAAAATACCGTGAGAGTTAAATTATTGGGTTGAACAGGCCAGGCACGATTGAACGGACCCTTTTCATCGATTTTCTATCCCTGCGCGCAACCCCTAAAGCGGTTGCCACCACGTGTTAAGACGCCTAACGACGCTCGCCGCCACGTTCCGACTAACAGAGAACCTCGCGGCTCTCCTCGTGGAATATTCGATAAAAAAAAAGAAAAGAAAGAAACATCGTTACTCCACGTATGGTACGGAATTATGATTATTTTCACGGTTCCTTAACTAACGATCAAGCACAAGGAATATCTACTGCATCATGCAAGGGGAGAAACAACCCCCTGCAGCAACTAAAAAATAGATTTCTTCGACTGGAAACGATCCAAAGATCACCCTTGCGTTATATATGTTTTTGTCTTTTACATTTTACAGTTCGATAGAACTCCCTTTCTCGCCATTCAAATATTTAAGGGCGGTTTCGATTTGATCCTCCAGAATTTAAATATATTCATTTCACAGATCTCCTGACATCTAAACGAATTTAACACGATTACATATTTGTCATTGTTATTTTCTATAGAGAAAAAAAAAACAAAGAGAAACGTAGAAGAGCCGCGAGATTTTCGGTTCAGAAGGGGAACACCCCTCCCCTTCGCCTAAGGAGCATTCAGCTCTGAACAGGCCTGTAACGTTAATCGCAAGGACGGGCGATGTATGAGAGATCACGATATATATACGACGTGTTAGGGTTCCCAGGATCACATACCAGTTTGCGAATGCGGCGAATCCATTCCCCGATGGCCGTCCTCGGGCCTGAGAACCGGCGAGAAGGTGGGCGCGCTCGAAACGGAAACCGTCGGCGGCTTTTCAGTCTTGTCGTTCCTTATGAGCTGGTGCACCGGTGGCGGGCCTACGCAAAGAACCGTAAAAAAACACATAAAATAACATTGGAGAATAAAAATTTTACCACTCGGCTACGTGGTAAAAATCAAAATACAGCGATCCCTCGATGAAGCAATCAAAAAAGAATAAACAGGCTCGGTTTCCGGTAGAAAACAAATTTATTAGGGGCTGAAAACCTTTTCGCCTTGTCACGAATGCTCTGAAATTGAGTACGTCGGACTTATCGAGACATTACTGTAAAATTCGTCGGTTCGAAGAAATGTTTGTCGATTATCGTACGCAGCAGCTGATTCGAGTCGCAACTATGGTCTCAATTGTACGATTTCTGGAGCCACACCCTGTAGTACATTCCGTAAGAGAGTGTACACTGTACGCGTGCACAGGAGGAAGAAAAGATCAATCGGACGGACACAAGTGGTGTCGGTGTCCTTGGCACAGAAGCGTGTCGGCTGCTCCCCAAGGCTAGGCGGCGTTAATCCCGGAAGCAAAAGAAGAAGAAGGGGTTGCACGGCGATTCGATGGATGGATCGTGTACCAGCAGCATCTTGACCAACGGAATGATACTCCTGGTGCGCGGTAAAATTGCACGAGACGGCCGTTTCACACGGTCATAAAATTAGTTCGCCGTTTCGCCCGCCGGTGGCTGATATTTACGCGGGGTTCCACCGTCTAATTTAACGACAATACAGTCAATCAGCCGCGCGAACCCTCTTGCCCGTGACTACGCCGCCCATAAAGGCGCAACGTATGTATACGATGATAAAAAGGGAGCACACAGAGAATGGCGAACGGGGTTTGGCGATGGTCCAGGTATGCTTATTGCCGGGGAAATTTTTCTCCGTGTATATTTTGCTTGAGAAAGTGGTCATTTTATTCTGTCCGTAAATTCCGTCTATCCGCCAGCGTTGCCGCCCCCTTCTCCCTCTCCTATCCCACGGCCACCCTCTCTAAAATAGCATAAAGTCAAAACTTTTCGGCCCTGGGTCTGATCGAGCCACTTACTTCAATCCCCCTCCCCACTCCCATTCGCGCTATTTATCTTCTCGCGTGTTTCCACCCCCTTTTTTTTCTTGTAGATCTTGCGCCGGCGAAATTCATTCGAAGCTCTATCGCGTATTCGCGATTTCCTAATATTTCCATATTAATAGAGGATTTTATTCTTCGATATATAGCCTGTGCAGATACACTTTTAAATGCAGGTTTTTATGCACCGAGACCGGGGGTAATTCTTCGGAACAAATACTCACAGAGGGTATGGGAACTGTTTCTTTATCATCTCGAAATTAGCGCGGGAACTACTTTCAGCGATTCCGTGAATCCACCCATTCTACTTGACTTTTTTTTTTTTTTTTTGGAAAAAGTCTCCGCCAACCGGAAGTTATTCCTCTTTTTCATCTCTCCATCCAGGGGCTTCCCGTTCCGGCGGGGGTTATCGTTTGATCGATGAAAGAGTTAAGAGGAGTGAGGGGGAGGGCCAGGGAAGGAGGGTGGGAGGGCGTGATAAAGGGAGGCCGACGGAGAATAGAAAGAAAATAGAGAACGGAAAGGGAGAAATATAGGGAAAATGATCTATAGAACGCTGAGCAAAGTAGATCCCGATAACAAAGAACGGCCCGATAAGCCGCCGGATGAGATTGAACCCGGGGTAGAAGAAGGGAGAGAGGGAAAAAAACGTCCAACCTCTGACCGCTGCGAATTTGTTACTTAAACCCCCAGCTTCGGCGCTGATCGATTCGGATCGCCGGAGTACTGCTCACGGCTATCGATTTATCGTAGAATGTACTCGAGAATATACGTCTAAAGTTCGGTCGATTCGATCGCGAAAAAATATACAGCAATTACAGTCAATAATTCTAATGCAGGATGTCCCACCTAACTCTTTCTCTCTCGTTACCCAAATACAGTTCTCATCGCGTGAGGCATACCCTGTAGGCATTATCGCCATTCGTTGCACCGCGGTACAATCAGCCACTGATCGCAACACGCGTCAAACTGCCACGGCTGACGCGTTACGAATCGAACCTCCTGCAATTTCCCTACACGTCGATGCTTCTGAGCGTTCCAAAACGACTATATCCCGATTCTGAACTCTACTTAAGTCACGAATAAAATTCTCCTCGTGTAAAATATATCCAGTGACCATTGTGATTCGGTGCACCACGTTATAATCTGTCCACAGATCACAGAAACACGTCGAACCGTTACGACTGACGCGTTACGAATCGAACCTCCTGCAATTTTCCCACATGTTGACCCCCGCTGAGAATTTCAAAATGACTATACACCGATTCTCAGCTGCACTTAAGTCACGAATAAAATTCTCCTCGTGTAAAATATATCCAGTGACCATTGTGATTCGGTGCACCACGTTATAATCTGTCCACAGATCACAGAAACACGTCGAACCGTTACGACTGACGCGTTACGAATCGAACCTCCTGCAATTTTCCCACATGTTGACCCCCGCTGAGAATTTCAAAATGACTATACACCGATTCTCAGCTGCACTTAAGTCACGAATAAAATTCCCCTCGTGTAAAATATACCCAGTGACCATTGTGATTCGGTGCACCATGTTCCAATCTGTCCACAGATCACAGAAACACGTCGAACCGTTACGACTGACGCGTTACGAATCGAACCTCCTGCAATTTTCCCACATGTTGACCCCCGCTGAGAATTTCAAAATGACTATACACCGATTCTCAGCTGCACTTAAGTCACGAATAAAATTCCCCTCGTGTAAAATATACCCAGTGACCTAACCCAGAACCAAACGCGTCTCAAGCTTTTCTGAGCGCTCGGCACAAGACCGTATCCCAATGTCTCAGCTCTACTTAAGCTCCCAACTGGTCCACCGATCGGTCTACCGATCGTTCTCGAGACAGCTGCTGCGACGGCTCGTCCGTTCGCGGTGGAATCGGTTCAGACAACTCGTGTGTATGCGTCCGTGTACCGGTCCGCTAAAAATAAGGGGTGAAAAACGTGGTGTACAGGTTTTGAAACTCACTGAAGCTAGCCGCTGGTTGAGCATGATCCGCGGCCGTGGCTGCGGACGGAGGGGTGTAGCTGCTGCAGTAGTACGGCGGGTGCTCTATTTTGATCGCGTTTATTTGAGGCTGCATGTCGCTGAGGTCATGCAGTATGGACGCTGAAACCAGACACACATTAGCGGTTACGGATACTCGCGCGTTCGTACGTCATCCGTTCCTCCTAGTCGTCCTCTTCGTCGTGGTCGGTCGCAGTCGTCGCAGTCGTCTCTACGTAGTCCGTGTTCGTCTTATTGCGGCCCGATTACCCGCGAGGAAATCGCACTTCCGCGCGTTTTCCTCCTGGGGAAACTTCATCCCCTCCTTCTACGATCTTTCGGCGAATTTCAAAGATCGTGGAAGAAGGGGAGACCACGGGGGAGGCCATTTTATCGTTCAACGCGTCGATAGACGTGTCCCAAACCGTGACAGATCGGACGTTTCAACACTAGAACTACAAAACCCGTCAGAATGACGGACTGCAGATTTCTTAGTTTACGATTACTGAATTTAAAATATTTCTTCCGGTGGAATTTATTTTATTCTATGTTGTACTATATTCATGGGCGTAGCCAGGGGTGGGAAAATATGGCTTTTGCCCGACATTACAAGAAAAATATTGGATTTTGCCAACCCCCTACATTTCCAGTTCTTTAAATCAAAGTTAAGATTTACAGTAAATGTTACACTTGCCACAAGAATAGAATTATTTTTCTATCTGGGAAATTATTACCGATATATTAATTCTTGAGAGTGCAGTCGTCAACGAAATGCTAGAGCAAAGGGTTAATTCAGTGAAACTAGAATCCGTGTAAACGTTCACAAGTGCCTTAGTAATTGTATCGTCGAGATTCTCGATTCACTTTTTTCATCCAACAGTCTATGTCCGAACGGAAACACGATAAATTTCTCTCGAGATCTCGATTTCACGGTCCGACGCGTCCCAAGAAATCGAAAGTGACTCTCCAGCCTCGGGGTCGCGGACGGTAACCGCGTGAACACCGTTGTTTCGAGCCGGTTCGGATGATAGAGGGGGGCGAAGAGGTTGTGAGGGGGATCGTTTAATTAATCGCCGGCCGGCCATTAGAATACGCTCCAGTTACACGTTCCGCTGAATCAGCGGCTCCGTAAAATAATAGGATTCCAGTTTGTCGCAGTTGGCGACGCGTAAATATAGGGATCCCCCTTCCCTTCGTCCATCCCCCCCCCCTCCATCCCCTTGATGGCAGGACGGTCAACGACCAATTAGGTTGAGCTAGTGCCGGTAGAATTTGCATCCCGTGTAAGCAACTCGCTCGTAAACCTGCGTCCTCTCTCTCTCTCTCTCTCTCTCTCTCTCTCTCTCTCTCTCTGTCTTTCTCTCTGCCAGAGACACACACAGACAGACACTCTGGATCGCGAGGCACCTCACCGTGGAAGGGTGTCCACCCCCGTCGCGGCCATCGTAGACACAAACGCACAGACACACCGGCGCGCGACCAGGAATATCTTCCTGGACTTCTTTGCTCCCCCCTCTATCTAGTAATTTACGCGAGGAACGACCGATTGTATTTCTCTCCGGGGCGTCCCACGGTCCCTAGTAATTTTATGCCCGGAACGGTGGTAGCCCTCCCCCCCCCCCCCCCCCCAATTCCACGTTTCCGTGACGGGTAATTTAAATGCTACTCGGTGTGGAACGCGGGCGGCAAGAAAGATAAAGGGTTGAATATCGCCGCGGGGATGTACGGGAAAAATAGGGGGATATGTGTGTATAGTTGGTGACCTTTCTAGTCGCGTAGGACGAGTACCCTCACGAGCATACCTGGCTTTCGCTAGGGGAAAATGTGGCGAAGGGAAGGGCCTTCTACTACTTGATAAATTTATTTCAACTACTGAAATAAATGTTAAATCGAATGTTAATTTGACATAAATTTCTATAATTAACGAGACCAAGTGGTGGGAGCCCTTTCCCTACGTTACTGTTTCCCTTAGTGGAAGTCGAGTTTGCTCGAGGTTGTAAAGTGAGTGTCTAGAACTACAGTGAGAATCGAAACTATGTGTACACCTTACAAAGGTGTGAGGTTCGTGGTAATACTTCTGTAACATTCTATGTAGTGCCTCGAGTGAAAAATCACATGGGCAGGATTGAAAAGAAGCTGATCACAGTCCGAAGGGCTGTCACATTTTCCATGGATAGACAGACGAATAGAACGGTAGTGTTCGAGTCGAAAGAATTCAATTGGCGAAGAGTAGTTATTGTCCTATCGACACGAGGGTCTAATGAAATTTTAGGACCTAATTACTGAAATTCCTAATTACTGGAATTAGTTCGAACCGCGATGGGAGAGGTTCTGGAAGCCCTCACACGGGTTATTTATTCGTCTGCGACGAATTTCCGATCGGTTTTCGGACGCTGACGCACGGGATCCATCCGTGGTACAGGTGCACTCGACCTTTCGGCCATTCGAGGTTTCTTTCTCTCGTTTTTCAACCCCCCCCCTCTTCCCCTCCAATCCTGTCCGTCCTCCATAACGCGTCCTCCACTTTTTCCCTTCCGCTTCAGCGGTTTCCCAGCCCCCATTTCCACCCCCGGAAAACAGGCTTCGATTCTACGATTCCTGAATCGCAATTTCTTTCGACGAGGGTGATGTTTTCGAATGGTCGATCAATTTCTACGGTTCTTTTGTTTCCTTTTTTTTTTTTATTTACCATCACTCGATTTCCTGTACTTTATCCACTCGTGCCACGCGCGCGAGTGTAGCGGCAGCCCATGATATAAGGGGGAAAATACATAATCGTAATAATTCTTGAAGAAGTATACTTTTATTATAAAAATTGAAATTTCTACGGTTAACCAATTAAAAATGACGAAATACTTTTTCTTTATCTTTCATTCGTTATTCGAAACATTTTATCTAGATAATGAGTTTGCCCATCTCTGTTGCAAAGTCACCGTTACACCCGGAGACCTCTTCTTCTCAGTGCCGAGGAGCCATCAAACACTCATCGAGGATTTACTGTATACGTTTATGGTCAGACACGACTAATATCCCCGCCATTCACGTCACCGCGACAAGGATATATTCTTCTCTATTTCACATCATCCACGGAAATTGCAGTCCCCTTTTCGTTTTTTATTCCCCGTCTCTACGTCGTTCCCGAACGGGGGTGGAAGAAAAAAAAAGAAAAACCTCCGGAAAATACCACACCACGGCGCGCCACCCTGCGGCGCTGCACCCCCTTTTTCTACCCCCTCGATCCCTGCAGACTTGCACACGCGTGTGTGCCACGTACGTGTGTGGGCGTGCATTGTTGACAAAAAAAAGAAAATGGGGTGGTCAACCGTGATTCACGGATTCTTTTTTTTTCCTGCTCTTTGTTTTTTTCTTCTCTCTCTCTCTCTATCCTCCCGCCGAGGGACACTCGACCGGCAACACGAGGAACTTTCGAAAAAAAAAAAAAAAATCTCGCAATGGAGTCCTAGGGATGGTCGAGAGATACCGTCGGACGGGTTAACCCTATGCGGGACGTTTTCATAGCTCGAGGAGAGTAATGGAGAAGGAGTGGGAGGTCGGAGTCGTTTCGATCGTTGGGTCGAGCGTGGAAAATGGGGAGGGAAATTTATTTGGAAACGTAGAATCGAGGCTATGGTCATCTGTTCCGGGTGGTGTTGTTAAAATGAGCTTGAAGTCTTGAGCTTTAGCAGATTGTATCGCGGTTCAGAACCTATTAGACTCGAACCTTCAAGGTTCGAACCTTGAGCTGTGGAAGTTCGAGTCTTTAACGCTCGATTTGTGTAAATTGTATGTGGGGAAGTGATGCACGGAGCTCGAGTTTTCGAAGCCTTGAAACTTAACCTAAAAGTTTTCAGTCTTGAACTCTAATGTTGCACGAAACCGAAACTTTTAAAGCTTTCGGGGGAATGATACAGTAACGTCTTGAAAAATGGGGTGTTTGTGAATTATTTCTGGCACGCCAAAAATCTCGTTAAATTATCATTGACAGGGTGATCAAATATTTATATATTTTGCAACTCGATTATTCCCCCTGAACGGAACAACGTATAATCCCGAATTTCCAAGCGAACAAAGTGTTGAAATTTAATTGGAATTCGTTCGAGTTCCATATCGAGCTAGGAATTCTTCCCTGAAATCTGTCAATGACTAGTAATTCTGCTCGACCTATGGATACATCTAAGAACAGATTGGAAAATGTGTTCCAAGAGGGGAGATCCCCTCCAGGGTGATGTACGCTTAACCGAGGATCATCTTGCGCCCGTAAAACAGACATCACGTCGAGAACCCCCATTTATAGAGCTCCTCCACCCCCCTCATTCCAGTGAGTGGTACACGGCCATCAAGCATGGTCGTTACACCTCCTTGAACAGTTTGCGTAGAATTTCGCCGGAATTATGGGTCGACTGAGAGAGTGGAACTATAGACTGTTAACGACCACATATCCACCAGCGATTTACCCTACCCCCACCCCTCCGCCCGAATCTCAACAGTGGCCAGAGAGATCAAAGACGCAGTTGTCCGAAGAGGCACCCCTTGAAAATCAATCCTGTTCCCACCCCGTTGAATCCGAAGTGAGCTGTCCGATCGCAAAAACGGTGACAAAAAAAAAAAATACTATGGAGGAAGAAAAAAAAAGACGACGCGTTGGATCGAGAGAAGAAAGGAGGATCGACGGAACGGTAACGGGGGAAGAGGATTCAGTCAGCCCGTAGAAAGAGTGGAGGACACATCGAGGAGGGGGTTGGTGGGGGCTGATGGGGTGGGAGAACGGAGTGACTCGAGAGAAAGAGAGGCTACGCGAGGCTCTCTCAGCAGCCTCTGAGGCCGTGAGCATTGTTCCCCGTCTATTAATACACCGGGTTGCATACTAATCTCCTGCCACGGTGACGCGGCGGGGGATTACGGGGAGGGAACGGGAGGATGGCGAAAGGAGGAGGAGGGAGGTGGCGGAGGAGGTGGTGGATGAGGAGGGGGAGTGCAGATGCATACGTCGAGGCTCACGCCGCTTCTCGATACGCGCTCCCCTGCCCTATTATTCCATTTAACGGCGATGCACGCGTGCCACGATCATGCTTGTTTCGACGGAGATCGGCTTAGAAGCCTGCCGATCCAGACAGTATCGATGGATCACGCGCGGCGGTGTACAACGGGTACGGTGGTACACGATAATTACGTTCTGGGTGGAAGCGTCTGGACCTGAGGTAAATATGCATCGCTGCCGCTGGAATTCTGGTAATTCCAGTGGTACACGAAGCGGTTGAAGTCATCGAGGGAACAATCTATGGTCGAAATGGTCTGAAAGTGTTAAAGAATGCATGGGAGTACCCGAGGTATTTGAAATACATCAAGTATCCCTGCGGGTACGTGAAATACATAAAGTACCTGAGGTACCTGAAATACACTATTTACCTGAAGTACCCGAAATATAGGAAGTACCCAAGGTACCTGAAATATTCGAAGTACTGAGGTACCCGAAATACAGGAAGTACCCAAGGTACCTGAAATATACGAAGCCCCGAGGTACCAGAAATACACCAAGTAACTGAAGTACCATGGGTACCAGAAGCACCAGAACTTCTGGAAGTATCCGATGAATCATTATTGCTTGAAGTACCCGAACAATCAGAATTTTCAGAAGGGGTACCCGAAGTATCAAAACTGTACCAGAGGAATCGGAACGACCAAAACTACCATCAGGAGTGTCCGAGGTAATCAGATGCACCGATCACATTATAACTCCGAGAAGACTCAGCGATCAGATCTCTACAGTGGTCCCTTCGTAGTACCTCATTTAATGATTTGCACAAAAAACAATCGGCTAGATCTGTATCAGGACGGAAGCGTGTATGCCGGTCGTTGATCGGGTCCTTGATGATCGAACGAGTGGTCGGATACGGTACCCGGGCATGTCGAAATGATAACTGTCAAGTGGCAACCGCGAAACGCATTCCGTCTCTAAAAATACGATCGTTCCTCCGTTTGCCGTCTCGACCGTTCCCAGGCGATAGACCGCCGTCAGAAGGAACGTCCGTCGGTCCTCGATAATCGAAAAATTTTCATATTCTCTATTTAAATATAACCACTTCCCTTTACCGTTCGGATCGTGTTCTCGATCGTCTGAAAGGATGCTTTCAAAAGGTTCTCCAGATAATATCGAACTTGCTTGATTACCTTTCGAAAGCATCCGTGAAAACATCGCGGACTGAAAATCGCGTGGAAAAAAAACGCTCTTCACCCTTTCTCGATTTTTTTTTTTTTTTTTTTTTTTTTTTTTTTTTTTTTTTAAGACTGGAGACTTTCGATATCCTAGGAGAATTCGTTCATGCAAAATAGTGACAAGCCGAGCGCCGCGATGGTTTCTCGAAATTAGTGGGAAAGTGAGAGATAGAAAGAAATAGAGAAAGAGAGATATATTCGTCGTACCTTTTGAAAGCATCCAGAGCTCCTTGGAGCTGAAGACACCTGTCGCAAGGATCGTGTCATTGCAGACAACACCGTTATATAGTTCGTGGTAGCCTGCACCTGGGAACAGAACCCAGTACGCCGTGTTTTAATCGTGCGTGGATTATCACACGCGCCTAGTGTTTTTTCTTTCTTTTCTTTTCTTTGTTTTTTTTTTTTTTTTTTTTTTTTTTTTTTTTATTTCTTTTACAGATACAATTCAATTGTCGTCGCGATTCAATTGAACGTGATACGGGAACAACAACAACGGTCCTTGAACCGACACTTTAGAATTTGCGGTGTAAGTACGCGCGAATAAAGACAAAAAAAAAAAAATAATCCGATCGCAAGAATCGGAAAGATTTACCTTTTCGCCGCCTTTCCTCCTCCTTGCTCGCGTTGCAGATGCCGTTTAGAACCTCTGTAACAAGAAATTACGACAGACCGTTTAAAAAAGGTGACTCGAATCAGTCGGACAGACAGACTATTTTTAGTCGGCTATTCGAATTATTTGCGCGTCGATATCAATTTCGCGGATTCGTGCGAACGCAGGAAAGAGTTTTGGCGACACGACGAAGGGTACGTTTATATTGGAGCTGCGATAGAAGCTACAAGAGCGTCAAAGCGGCGATAAAATCTTCTCAAAAATATCTTTCTTTTTACAATTTCAGTCGTTTAAAACGTTTTAATAGTACAATTTCAGTCGATTCTGAAAAAGAATTAATATTATCTTAAAATTCTGCAAAATGTTACATTGAAAACAGTCTATCCAGTAAACGTAAATATTGTGTGTATCCCATAAATACTAAATGATATCAATTGGACAATCATTTCGAAATTAGCGTGTTCTTTCCGCGAAAAAAATAAATAACAAACTAATAAAAGAAATAAATCAATATTTTGGAACAGAAAGGGTCTCTGATCATGCCCGCACGCGCTACAGTAAATCCTCGATGAGTGCTCGAAGGCTCCCTCGGCACTGAACATTAAATATTTCATAAACTAATGGCCGTATGCGGCTAAAACAAGTATCATTGGCTTCAGAATTCCAAGTTCTATCACTGGGCACTAACTTAACTTAACTAGTTTCTATTAATATATATTTTATCCGTCGGGATTTAGAATTTTCTGGACGATATAAAATATCGATATTTGAATTTAAAAGTATGGACACAAATATTAGTATATTACTATCGAAGATTATTGAAATTTATGCCAAATCAACATTCGATTTAACATTTATTTGAGTACTTGAAATAAATTTACCAAGTGGTAGGAAGTCCTTCCACTACTCACTTTTTCCCCTAGCGAAAGCCAAGTTTGTTCGTGAGGATACATACACACATACCTGCCAAAAGTATGGGGACAATGTCAAAAATAAAAAAAAAAAAAACTAATGGCCATATGTGACTGATCTGAGAAAAAAAAGGAATAAATCATTTTGCACCACTGTCCCCCGTCTCACCTTCGCTGTCACACACGGTGTTTTATATCGCGAACGGACGGACGGGCGTGCTTGCGCAAATCTCATTACGCAACAGTATCACCGAAATACACACGACGAGCTCCCGATGAACGTGTGCTCCTCGAACAGTTCTTAACAGAGAACGATCTTACCCGGGGATGGGGATCGATCGTGTGTTCGGAAATTTCGGATATGGAACCGATTTCGACAATCGTGTTACGCTTTCTCTGCACTCTTGTTTCTCTGTTCGGGAACAACACGGGAAGATCACGCCGCACATCGACGCGCTATAAATAGCCGGTTAACAAACACACGTTCACTCCACCGTGGTTTATTTTTAATTGCGAGTCACAACCTTTGTATCGCCGTTCGGAACGATACGGTCTACTCGACGTCTTCGTTGCGCACCGTGAAAAGGAGGGTGACGCTTGTTTAGATCAGCGGGGCGGATAAAAAATCCCTTAACGAGGGAAAGTGGCGGATGGTGTTATTTGGGTAGTGGGGGAATGTAAAGTAAAAAAAGAGTAAAGTAAAGAAAGTAAAGTAAAGAGAAAAACTAAAGTAATGGAAACCATAACATAACCTATCACCAGGCCGCCATTTTTCATAAAAATCCCTCAATCTGGACACGCTGGTTTTAGATGTATTTCGAGTTGCTTACGCGGCAGATTGTTGATAAACAATTGCTATAGCGGAAACATTCATCGTTACGATTCCAAATCAGTTCAGAACCCGATCTGTTTAGTATACAGGGTGTGACAAATATGCTGTAGGTCCCTGGAATGGGTGACTCGTGGGGTGATTTGAAACAATTTTTTCCTTAACAAAAATGTTATCCGAGGCTCTGTTAACGAGATATTTTCTTTTCGAGAAGATTCGTTAATATCTCGTTAACAAAGCCTCGGAGAACATTTTAGCTAAGGAAAAAGTTGTTTCAAATCATCCCAGAAACTCCTCATTTCCGGGAATCGAAGCTTTTTTGAGACACCCTGTATAACTTTCGGAGGCATTCCTATACATTGAAGGAGTTCTCAGTTCGTCCAGGAGATTTCAATTCACAATCGAATTTTCCAGCATGTTCGATGTGGCTTTTCATAGTTTCGGTGTGCAATTTTCTCTAAATTTCCCTCGAGAATTCGTCCGGACGAAAATCAACTCGTAGAAGAATACCTCGTGATTTATCGTCGGGACTTGGTAAAAATTAAAAAGAAAAAGAATTATCAACGATTCATCAACGTTCGCCGAATTATTCATCCACGGGAGGCGCTTCTACGTTGTTCGTTTCACGACGTTGCGAAATGGATCTCGCTCGGATCGCGTCTCTCTCTGTCTGTATGTTAGGAAGGGGAGGGAGGAAGGTTTGCAACGATGTAAAAATAATAGCTGACCAGGTATAGAGAGGGGGCACGTGACTCGATAGGTTGATGACGCGAAAATCGGCTCCAAAATCGTCCACGTCGTCGTCGTCGTCGTCGACGGCGTTTTTGCGCAATCCCGGGGCGCTTCGGTTTTCCGAGAAATTAATTGCGACACTGTACGTGTGCAGAGACCCAGAGGGATATATATCCACGCCGGGACGATATAGAGTTCCGCCACCAGCAAAATTAGTCTCCGCCGGTGGCGGTCGGACAGGTGCGTGTGCAGGCCGTCCGCGACGCAGAGATTTTCGGAGGCCGAACAGATACACTCCACGGTCTTGAAACAATAATAGAGAACGACGGGATAGAGATAGAGATACAAAGTGGGAGAGAATAAAGAGAGATAGAGATCTGTTGACACTCTATGTGGATCCATGATGAGCGGGAACGATCCACCTCGACGCCACCCGGCGTATAATACGAACAAGGACGACGCGCACAGCGAGCCGAATCAGTCTCGGGCACTTCTGAAACGATATTATTTGAAATATTATTTCAAATAATATCGTATTTTATTTCAGAATTAATCCCGTGTCTGTGATCACGTCTGAAATGATATTATTTGAAATATTATTTCTGTTTGTTCTATTATTTTAAATATTATTTCAAATAACATGGTATTTTGTTTCAGAATTATTCCCGTGTCTGTGATCACGTCTGAAATGATATTATTTGAAATATTATTAACGTAAAATCATCAATATTACAAACGTAAAATCCCAATGAATTCACGCTGTCATCGTTTTCCATTTGAACTTCTCGAATAATCCATTTCCCACTACCTCACATCTACCCTAAACTCAAAGATTCAGGGTTCTCAGGAGAAACAAGGTTCGAATGTGTTGTCTGCTACAATTTAGTGACTGTCACGTACTCCTAACTTATGGAAGCTGATTTAAGGGATTCAATTGATAAAAAGTACAGATAAACCAGTGTTGTTTTTTTAACAACTCAAAAACTGGAAATATTCAGTTATGTCGTTTATTACGGCAAATCAGTGATATCTTTTGCTCAAAGTGCATATTTGCATATTTGCATGTACTATATGTTTGTATGTACGTCAGTCGAGGCCGACTCAGCGGACCATTTCCGTAGTTCACCAGTGTATATGTATATCTTATCGATATAGTTTATTCGAAGCCTGGATTCAGACGGATGCAGCGATAACCTATAAACAAATTACGTTTTGTAAAACGTTTCGCCAGAACACGACTGTAAAATCGAACGACGACGAAGACGACGTATGGTGGTAAAAAGTTTCGAATAACGAATAAAACATGAAACAAGGTTTGTTCGTGATTTTTCATTGATTGAACGTGGCAATTGCAATTTGTATATACTAAAATAATATTTCCTCTTGAATGAATAGACACTTGGCAAACATATATTTAATCTCATGATCTACTTAAAGGTCAGGAAGACGATCTAAGGTACTGATGCTTTTCACCATATAATTATTCGAATAAAATTCTGCCCATCTTTGCTTTAACCATGATCTACAGGTAAATTGAACAGACTTCTCATCTATAAACACTGATATTTAAACATCTATTAATAAGCTACTGGTCAGTAAATTCTTAATTATTTTCGTAACGAAGAAATCGAGAATATTCAAACAAGGATCGCTAAAGATCCTCTGGAATTAATCCTACGATTAATTCCTCTTTTCTCCAAAGAAATTATCGCGTTTCCTTTGTTTTCATATATTATACACATAAATCTAATCAATATCAATTTCATACCCCGATTCTCGAACGTTTCGACGGTCGCAAATGGGTCAAGACAACTAACCCAGATCTAATTCCCCGTCGCCCCCAAGTTTTGGATAGCCAGATTAACCTTGTTTTTTCCCATTTAACCTCCAATACGATACCAGTCACAACCCCCTTGTCTTCTGCATCCCCCTTATACGACGACAGGCAAACGGGTAAAGTTTCGATTTATTCGAATAAACTGAACAGAAACGATTTTTCGTTTCCTTTCGGAAGATCCACGGTAGAAGGGCGACGGAATTAATCGCAGGTACGAGAGATATATTCGTTTCAGGTATTCGGCCCGCTGCGCTGTACGAATGAAAATCAAGCATACAAGCGGGCACCACGGTGGCTGACGAACAGATAGAGAGAGAAAGATAGCTCGGTACAAGATGTCCGTCGCCTATTTATTTATAGAGCGAGCATACATCGGCACGCATGGTCACATGCTCGCGTCCACGACACACCGACGAGGACGACGTGCGTTTTTACGAGCCTCTACTACGAAAAACTTCACCGACAGGAAAAAAAAAACAATCTTTATATTCCATCACTGGAATCGAAATCCTTTCCCTCGTCTAGAACGATTTTAACCCTTTGCACTAGGAATTTCTAATTTTCCATTCATTTTGTCGAGTGCAAAGGGTTAACTATATCAAATCGATGGACGTAACGATAGAAGGAAAATGAAAAAAAAAATTAAGTAGTAGGATTATCGGTATGGCGAGTCGTGGATAGGTCGAGGATAGAAATTTACTGGGGGGAGACGACAGGATTTCATGAAAGTTCGACAGATCAAGGGAGTCGATCGATTAACGCATCGGACCCAAGAGTGAATCAGAATGAACAGGTTGGTCATCCAACACTGTAATTAAATCGCGAAAAATACTCTGAATTTTTTACTGGTAATTCGCCATTTTTTTAATCGGTAATTCGATCATTTATATGTAACAATATGGTGCGTGCCTATACTTGACCCGCGCAAGTGATGCTGTGTCAGATATATTGTTGAAAATAATAATGAACAAAGTAGGCTTCTAATATTAATAATTGATTACAAAAAATTATTCCCATAATTCAGAAAAATGTGGACCTAAAAGTGTTCGTTTAGGGAGAACGTAGACAAGCACTAATTGGCACTTTAAGTGCGGATATCTTAAAACGGTGCAAATATGAGCAAGATTTCTCAATTGGATATCACACCTGTTATACACACGTTCGGTGTATAACATAACAGTTTTCCTCCCGCAATACTAAAATGTAACTGAGATTTATGACATCTTCAGAGACGAAGTACAAGAGTAAATACAAAGATATGTTGCATTGTTTATGTGCAAAATTTCTGTTATAATATATGCTTACATACGATTACTTTTAACAATAAATGTTGCCTGATACATTAAACATACTAGCGTTTTGCAAGCCACAAAGAAGCACGAAATATCAACATTGATGGTTTATGTCTCATTAACCGACCAGTATATTTTATTATTTCCATCGATCTACCAAGCAAGTCAAAATGACTTGTCAATACACTCTTACAACGATGATTACAATCTCATAACAATCCATTTTCTCAGATCTTTTGTAACTTTTATTACGATACTACATTAAAGAAATTAATTAATTTATAAATTTTCAAAAGTTCGCCATATTTATGGATCGATAAAAAAAAAAATCGTTTATCGTTGGTAGTTCTAGTTTTAAACATGTCGTACTAGCAATAACCTGGTAAATAGATAAAAAAATAAATTTTCGTCAGCTTTTCGGCAAAAAGGATCACTGTGCGACGGATCGGCCGAGAAGAAGCTTCGTGGTCGCGTCGAGAAACGGCCTAAGAGCTAAATATCGCCTGGCGGGGCCGGGTTGCGTAAGTATCATCGTCTCTTATGAAAGTGTTAGAGGAGAGGACAGGTGCCTCGACGCGTGTCGTTCTCGGACATCGCATTTTCGCGATGCCACCACCGCCTCTCTCTCTCTCTCTATCTATATTTCTCTATCTATCTATCTTTCTTTCTCTCTCTTTCCATCGTCCCAGAGGTGTCACCGTTTTAGCCGTGCGCGCGCGACTCCGGTAATCCGGAATAGACCTCTCTGGTCGCGTTTCCAAATCGCGCGGGCCACAGTGAATCAACGCCACGTGGACTTCGTCGTTTATTCTTTTGCGCCCTCGGTCCTCAGCCCTGTCGGCGGACAGGACACAGACGGTTCTCTCTATCGAGATGACTGGCCACGAAGTCGTACTTAGTGGTTCTAAATATGGGGGCTAGCACTTTTTTACTTTAAGGTAATTTATTGCCCAAACTTGTAAGATATTCAAGATAAGTACCACTTTGACAGTGGACCTACCAGCTGTGAATGTATATAAATTAAATTGTATGATTTAGTTATATACTCAGTATACAGGGTGTTCTAAAATCGGTGTAAGTCACTGGAAGGGATGATTTGAAAGAATTTTTCTCTTACAAGGGATGTCACGGAAGTGTCATATTTCCATTCTTAATTTTCAATACATTATTCTGTCGCAAGTTTCGTATCGATATCCACTATGGTGGATAATTTCTACCAAAAAAATGTCACTGAATTACTCGAACCGGCCCACTGTGCGTCGACCGGCCGGGGATTGAGAAATATTAGGCATCCCTGGATTCGTCCGCGCGCTTCTGTTCCCCGGTGGTACTTCCCTTCTATAATAATACCGTCTATTAGGTCAGTCGAGACGAACGAACGGTGGCAAGTGTCTACTTTTAGCCGCCGTGGCCACGTCGACGCTGCGTCGAGAGAGCCACGGGATAAACCGAGAAATGGTCCCCGTAGTCAGGCGAAGCAGCCGCCTTGCCGTTATCCGGCACGCGTGTTGGCAGCCACCGAGTTTATATTATTGTGGGTGCGCCGGCCCGTTGTATATTTACAGAGAGGGCCAGGAATTTTTATGATGTTGATCGTTGTGCCGCTAGTCTTCCCGTGGCCGCACAACCGGGCCAGTTTTCTTCTTCCGTGGCCCCGTGGCCTTTGTCAATTAAGGGGGGATTCTCGTGTAACAGGTCCAAAGAAACAAACAAACAATTTTTTTTTTACATAAATCAAAGGTACAACATGGTAACAAAAATTATGTTCCCACAATTTGAAAATCGAATTCCAAATAAAAAGAGAAATAAAGAAGTTACAAGCTGGTCGGTGTGTCGCATGTTTTCGAAATTGGTGACACGATAACTCAAAAACTAATCGAGGGATCAATTTCAGACATAGCTCGTTTTATTCGTTATACATTGCTACAGGTACTGAACCTCGAATATTGAGTTTAATTTTTATGTGTAACATTTATTCATCGATATAAAGTTAATGTTATCTAGGGAGGGAAGCTAATTTTTTTCTCAACGCTATAACTTTTTCAATTTTTCGTGTTTATTCTTTGAGTTTGATTTAGTTTCAGTGTTAACTATTTAACTTTTAAAAAATTGTTTGTTTTCTGCGATCGGATGTCTATGACAGGCGCTACAGTGTATGCCAATAGGAGTTACATCGTCGAAGGGGTTAACAAGCTTCTACGTTAATTAATAAATTGTAAAAACTATCGGCATAAGAAAAATAGTTTCTACAACTGGGAGATATGTCCTTTATTTCCCAAAAAAGTTTAATCCAATAGTGGCAATAGGTTCTTTTTTACAAAATATTCATGAATATCTGTTACTTTTAGAGCTGACACACGAGAATTTATTCTTAATACGGCCACGTGTGTGTGCACACGAAACCCGGGAATTGACGAGCGGGTGGGAGATCTTTTAGATCACACATGGATGCAAGAAATATCAAAACGTTCGTTATCGTTAATGAACGATGGATTTCCATGGGAATTGTACGTTTTACCACATCAACCAGCCACAGTGAAAAAGGCCGTGCGTGGTCAGACACACTTTATTTCGTTCCTGTCCTTTTTTTCTCAAGTCATAAACAGACTGGTAGATATTTATGGAAATATTAACATTGTCGATTACTTTCTCGAAACTGGTGCCAGTGAAAAACAATAATACACTTCACTGGTGAGAGTTGATTCTTGTGTGATAATAATAATGATTTATTAACGGGATAAATACCCTTTAGTACAGAGTTATTACAATAAGAGAAGGACGTACATAAAAATGGAAATCAAAAAAATAGTTAAAATTAATTATTGCCAATGCGAAGAAACGAATTCTGTAATACTGGCGGAGAGCGATTAAACATGTTGACAGAGTTACAGAATTCGTTGGCCAATCTCAGAACACGGTGAAACAACCAAGTTGGCCATATTGAGTACGGTGAGTTTAGATATAAAATAGGTTATGCTGACGAGAGCTTCGAGATGGTACACGAAAGTTTATTTAATTATATTACAATCTACGATCTATTTCAATATTATCCCAAAAAAATTTTGTTAAAATGCCATTTCCATAGAAAACGAATTTTTTCCGACGTTTTGATGATTTTGCACCACAGAGTGCTCAAGGGAGACGAGGATCGAAACGATCAAGAGAGAGAGAGGATCGCGCGAGTCATCTGGAGAGAGTGCCTAACCTACCCCATGTCTTGGCAGCCGCGCGTTTCTTTCCTTTTCTTTTTTTTTCCCCTTCCTCTCTTTCTCGCAGGTTGGCGGTCGGGGTAGGCCTCGCCAATTTTTGCGTCAACCGGCTGTAAACATTAGAAAGCCGTCTGCCAAGCTGCCTGGCGGGCCCCCCCGTCAGCCAGCACGCGCGCGCGCAACGTTCCACCAAAACGGTCGCCGGTTTGCCAGGACGCGCGTACGGAAATTACGTGTGTTCCACCAGCGTGAGTCAGTGAGTTCGATGAAACCCGAATGAAAGAACCGGCGTGGACCCTGCCAGTCGCCAGAGAGAGAGAGAGCAGCCAGCTTTTTGTCGGGTGATCGATCGAACGGTCGATCAACGCGCACACTTACGTGTACCTTTTCCATTGTGTTTTTACCAGAAACCTCAATGGAACCCTGTTTATTGAATGACGGAAGGGTCATTTTAATCATCAGTGCTGCACCGATGCAGCACTCATTTTAAAAGTGAGTCAAATTCTGTTGGTTTGGTAGGGTCATTCCATGGTAGATCGATCACTTTTTTCCTTCGATGACTGGGATTCAAAATAGGCTGTGATGTAGTCCATGTGGAATTAGGGGGGGTTTAAGTCATCATTTTTCGAGTTTCGAATTTTTTCAAGAAATACAGGCCATTCAGGTTTGCGATTTTTGCCTATTTTCGTGAAACTGGATTGTACTTATGAATTTATATCTCGGAAACTATTTTTCATGTACGGTTGATTCCTTTTTTTCTTTTAATCGAGAAGAATCTGCCTTCCTAAATCAATTTTTTTAGATCGAAAAATCATTTTTGCAATACTGAAAATTATAAACGCATTCTTATTTTGCAAACTTCGGCTCTGTTTGATGAAGTGTTTTCTTCAGCTCAATGCGACGTTATATGAACCGCACCACCCTACAGATGGGTTTATTTTTATGGAAGCCAACTATTTGTAACGAGTTAACATCTCTGATCCAGTCGAGAAGAACCATATTCAAGATCCAGGATGAATATCTTCGATGTTCTCCACACGACCAAGGAGTATTCTCAGAAAACTTTCTGAGATTTTTGGATCCTCACCAACGATCTTTGAATTCCTGAAAGATATTCATGGAGAACCTTAACGGAGAGCAACCACCGTGTGACAAACTGAACTACTCCGAAGATTATCGACAATCCTAAATGTTCCATGTTCTCCAAATCTCCATAAACCTCCGACAGATCGTGTGTATACTTAACCTCTCTTCCCACGGATAAGCAAGTGAATCACGTCGATCTGATCAGATTCATCAAGAATTTGATCTAGAATCCCCGTTTGCGATGGGTGGGCTGGTGGGGATAGAAGGTTAATCGTCTCATGGAACGCGAAACGATCGGAATACCTTGGACGGTGAACAAGATCGACTATTCTTGAAGCCCCTCTCGATGATCCTCGGACGAACGTCTGCCAATCCGTGGTCCGTCACGGATCGCCTGTGATGCACGCATACACCGTGTCTGTTTTTGCAACGTTCGCGACACTCGGAAAGAAAAGAAGCAAGCATAAAGAAAAAAAAAAAAAGAAAAAACAGCGGGAAAACGGTTGGTCCGCAGGCGGGGCGCCATGAAGCAGCCCTGGTGGCATGGGGGAGCCGCCGAGCGTGGAATTGGCAGAGCGTTCCAAGAAACTTTGAATCGTCGCCGAGCGTAGGAGCGTACGACACTTTGAATGGACTCGCCCGCGACGTGTGTGAATGAACGCGGTCGTCTGGCTTGACAGGGGATCGAGAGAGAGAGAGAGAGAGAGAGAGAGAGAGAGTGAGAGAGAGAGAAAGATAGAGAGAGGATGCTTGGGTCTATGAATCGACGCGATTCGATCGAATGAACCGTGAGGATCGTTCGCGTGTTGTTTCAATTGGAATTTGGAGAACATCTGGGAGGGGAGTGACGTTTAACACTTTCGTTCCCACTGGTGCCACGTTTTTTAAATTGTGAGGTAAATTACTAGTGTTATACATTTTTCTTTAGATATCTCAATGAGTATACAGGGCGTTAAAAGAAAGGGCCAATTTTTATATGGTACATAGGACAGCACAGTGGTCTGAAAACGCGTTTTTAATGGGTAAAAGTCACAATGTCACTGAGACTTTCTAAAAGTTGGTAATCAATGATTTTTACATCACTGATTAGGAATTTGACACGAACAAATTCGAAATTCAAAAAATTACGTTTTACTGGATTAAAGTGAAAAAAATAGTTTCCAACTGGCAACGAACGAAAAACGGTATTTAAACAATTTCATAATTCTAAAATGTTCATGTGACTCATTTATATATCGTGTAATATACACGGAATAAATACAGGAAAATAATTCTTTGGTAATTTTCGAAGTAATATAGGAATGAAAGGGTTAAAAGAAATTAAGCATTTTAACCCCTGCAGCGTTGTATATGGCAAACAGGGGTGGGATCGAGAGGACACGGTGAATCACGATGGGGGTAACAAAAGAATGATCGAGCTGGGTAACTATTGCTTACCGTGGCTGGTGATAAAATTGGCAAGGTAGAGATCCAGTTCCCGGACGGAGACGTTGATGTGATAGGGGTTGACGCAGAGGCCCGGCTGTGCGCATTCCGCGGTCTTCTCGAGACGTTCCCCGTCCGTCGACTCCAACGGTATCGCCTTGAAGAGGATCACCATCACCAGGTCCAACCTCCATACCTACGGAACAGAAAATGGCGAAAGTTCTTATTACGGTGTGTTTGATCTCCCGTTCACTTTCGGAAGGGGTCTGTGTCTAGAACACGGAATAGTTCAACATTTCGTTCGATCACAATTTGGTGGGACAATTGATAGTGTCGCGAATCGATGGCAGTTATATCTGCTTCAAAGATATAGCGTTAGCCATAAACCTGACCAATCCTAAAGTTTATGTGTTTCGGTAGCTTAATCTTGTTATTCGATACCCTTGAGTTGTAAAAACTGTGCCAAACCATTGTTCAGGGCCGTACGACGTCAGTTTACGATCGGTTTTTCCGTTTTAATGTAATTAAACGAGTTCTTATAGCTCGCTAATTTCAGATTTCAAATACTTCTGGCCCTTTTATTCTCGATAAAAGCTTACGAAAATTTAAATTTCTTTGAAATATTCCAGTCTTTTTCGTTTTATTCCTTGGAACCCCATACCCAGATGGCACATGACGTCTTAAAGACGCTTGTTTTACGGCTATTTTAGGTCTAAGGCGTCATGTGCTATCTGGGAATGGGCCCCCGATGATCAAGTACTAACGGTATAAGGGTCGGCCACGTTTATGGCTGACGCTATATCTTTGAAGCAGCTATACAATATTTCTAGAAATTATTGTACAATACAATATTTGTAGAAATTATTGTCCACGGGGTGAAACGAATAGGGTAAATTCAGTAGAGACGCCACACTGGATCGGGGAGATTTCTACAGTGGAGACGCACCTTGTCGGCCTGACGGAGGCAATCGATCCGACGCATTTTGCCCTTCTGGTCGGGATTACTCAGGACGCACATGGCCGGCCTCTTCCCCGTGATACTCAGCACGAAGTCCTCCCTGTACTCCTGCGTGATATCCTTTCGTAACTTGCCCAGAAGCCGCGAGGCCCATTTCTGTTTCACCTCCAGCTTCTCGTTCTGCAACGAATCAAAACCGATCCACCGTACTCTTTACTGTCCAACGATTCATTGCGCATTCGAAATTATGGCCGAAACGTTTGCCTCTATCTCTGTTCGTCGTCGGTGTTACCCGTAATATTTTCCGTAACAATTACTTCGCAATTTATTCGTAATAATTATTCGTGTGATTGATTCCCAAGTTCAGTTTTTTATTTAGAAAAATCCCAATTAGAAAACAACAAAGTACTCGTGTTGTAACCAGGAATGATAGATTTGTTGCCCCAAACTAACGAGTTTTCGAGAAAAAATGCCTGGTGTGACGTCACCACGGATTAATACTAATAAGCTTCACATTTTTTCTCGCAAATTCGTTAGTTTGGGGGCGCCAAATCTAGCATCCCTTGTTGTGACCTAACGCAGGTAGGCGATGGTCGAGTCTTGGATCCATCAATACGGGGTCAACAAACCGTCATAAACGTCGGGGTTACTGAACGACACCTCTGAGTATCACGTGCAAAAACATTCGCTGTCCCTAAGCCCATTTCTGTATTGTATCTCGATGCAGACCTCCAAGAGTCCCAGAAACAAAAAATACACAAAGCCCCCCCACTTCTTCGACCTCATAGTACCATCTTATTCCGTAATATACACAAACGAAAATTCTGCATTTTCCACCAATCAGTACACGTTCAACCATCCGACCAGTACACATCTTTTGGTAGACATAACTCTTTACATGCACACGTCCAATTCCGTTACGTTCGTTAAAGTTTTAAGTGTGTTACCAAGTAGTGTTAAATTATTCGAATCACACCGTATATCAGTGCACACAATCGCGCATCGTCGTCCAACGAGCACCGCGATACTAATTTATGAACGTGCAGTGGCATGTCGCGAGTTTATTGTGAGAACGCTGTGTAACAACTTTGCACGATAGATACAATATCTGTTCGTGTATTTCCAGAATCCATCCAAAAGTACCACGGAAGAAAAGGTCTGTGAAATCACGGCGTTACTTTCCGGTTACGTTCATTAATAGAATAATTTCTGTCTCGACCAAGGACTTCTACCGAAATGTAAAATACCGGTATTATACCAGTAAAAATGGCTGCCACGATTTTAGAAACTATTTGAGAGAATGACTTGAAACTATCTGGGCATGTTCAGTAGGTGAAAAATTCGAATTTTGCAACTTGAAAAGCGAGCCACTTTTTTTGTGAAAATCGACACTTTTTTGCAAGACTAGTACCATTTTGTTATTTTTCAATATTTTTTATTCAATCTAGTACGGAGGATAGCCACGGTCATACAGATTAAGAATCTTCCTCAATTTTTAATTTGAGGTAACGTAGACAGCTGATATAATGGCAGCCATGGAGGCACCTTTTCTTTAGGCAGTCTAAATTACAATAACTTTTAATCTGTACTACATTTTCAAATGAAAAAAATTCAGCTTATCCTATTATCCATACTTTTTTCAAAAAAAATTCCTGAATTTCGCCTAATGTTTGCCTCGTCACAGTAGGGAGACCTAAGAAGGTACAATAAAAAAGAAACTTGATTTCTTTACCCCTCCGAATGGGAATGTGCCCCCTTAAATGTTTCCGTTCAGTGCAAGTGTCGATCCGAGCAGCGAAATCTCTAGAAGTTCCCGTCGACCATCCAGCGCAATGGTAGCAGCACGGAACAGGGGGGAATAAAGAAAGGGGGTGGTTTTGAGGGTGAGACCCCAAACTACACGATGCATCCATAAATGTTACAAGAAGCATATTCGGAAGTTTCGCGTATCGATGTTCCCGCGGCAGCTGTTGATCCGGAAAGTTCCACGAGTTTACAAACTCTGTCGATGGCTCGGGACCAAACCAACCCGTCCGACCTCAAGCTATAACGCTTCGAAACGATACGCGTGGATCACGTACATACCCACATCGTGGCCCCCCTTTCTCCTCCGTCCACCCCGTTCTTCCTCAGTCAAGAAACTCCCACCCCTCTCCCCTTTTTCCTCGATATCTTGACCTTCCCTAGGCGGTTCTACGTGTGTTGGAATCCGTCCTGTGGTGGCTTTTTAATTCAGGAACACACACACACTGCGCCGAGGCGACGTCGATCCGATGCGATTTTGTCGAGCGCGCGTACCGACGGAAGTGGATCGACCCGCTTTCGAAATTCACTGTATATCGTTTGTTGACCACACCGTCGTTTTAGTGGGTCGTGTGTATAAATGGGAGGAATTTTAAAGAGTTTGCTTCGCGCGACACGTAAACACGACGTACGTCCTCTTCGTCGAAGACAAAGTTGGGCAAAATGGAATCTGATTAATGATTAGGTTTTAGGTCCATGCGGAATATCAGGTTAGTTAGATTTTATTTTACAAACATTTGAATTCTAATTTAGTTAATGGTTATTTTATTTTGAGGTTTGGGTTGTAGATATTTTTCAAACGAAAATAGATTTTAGTAGGTTTATTTATTTAGAAACAAATGAAACTTGAACAAGGTAAAAACTAAAACCAAAACACAATTTATTGAAAAACTTTTGTCATATTCAGCGTTATTTCATTTACGCTGTCTTTTCCTACGTTCGAGCCGTATCTCGACTTATAATCAGTACCACTACTTCAGAACAAGCTTTACTATCACCAACCGTAAACTGTACGAGCGTTAACTGTCCCAATAAAGCGTTAGTATGTCCCATATAACCGTAGTGGGAACAATAATATTTGTTTCCGTTCTCCAGTATTTGTCCCAAAATAACCGGCGGTCCCGATTAACCGGAATCCACTGTATATTTTAGTTTACTTATATTACACTTTGATCACCAAAGCCCATTTCGTATCCCACATTCTCGACACCAAAGAAAACACGATCGCGGATAACGTTGTGTCGATGGCGTCTCGGGACACCCGGTACACACGCGTAAATAAAATTCCAGTGTCCAGGCCACGCTCAGCCCTCCCCCTCCTCGCGGGGCGGTGTCGTTTCTCTGTCACAGCGTGGAAATCTCGTGTACCGAGCAGTAGGATCGCGGATCGAGCAGCGTCGACGACGACGACGACGTTGCACGGCGACGACCTAAGCGGAGCGGGCGTCTTTGGACGGTTTATGCAGCGCACGACCGCGGCCCCCGTCACCCGTGGAATAGCAAATGCACGGGTGCATAAGGTCCCTGAGAAATGCATTGAAAGCGCGCGGAATGCATCGGTCCGCGACGAACCAGGGAAGAGAAAGGGGAGGGGGGAGAGTGGCCCGATCTATCCCGCCTAGCCCCTTTTCTGCCACGCACGTGCGAGCCCGTGAAACTCCGTGGAAAGAAAAGGAAAAATGTGGAGGAGGTGCGTTTCTGCACGCTCCGCGGCCGAACCGACACGCGTGGCGGATCGATGCGATTCCACGGAGTCGAAAACGGGGGAATCGTTCGTTTCTTTTAGAGGGGAGAGGGGTGTATCTTCTGGGACTTGGGATTCCGCGATCTGTATCGCATCGGTGGGAAATCGGTGACCGTTTGAACGGTGGTCGAACGGTACCTACTAATACTATTTACTATTATTATTGTGGAATATACGTTTACGGTTTTTTGGGGATTCTTATTTTGTAGCGTGTGATTTGCGGATATTGTACTTTGTAGAATTTAAAGGATTCCCGAATAATGTTTAACGAGGGTCTAATTTTTTACAGGGAATGGTACCTACTAATACTATTTACTATAATTATTGCGGAATATACGTTTACGGTTTTTTTGGGGATTCTTATTTTGTAGCGTGTGATTTGCGGATATTATACTTTGTAAAAATTAAAGGATTCCCGAATGATGTGTAACGGAGGTCTAAGTTTTTACAGGGAATGGTACCTACTAATACTATTTACTATAATTATTGTGGAATATACGTTTACGGTTTTTTGGGGATTCTTATTTTGTAGCGTGTGATTTGCGGATATTGTACTTTGTAGAATTTAAAGGATTCCCGAATGATGTGTAACGGAGGTCTAATTTTTTACAGGGAATGGTACCTACTAATACTATTTACTATAATTATTGTGGAATATACGTTTACGGTTTTTTTGGGGATTCTTATTTTGTAGCGTGTGATTTGCGGATATTATACTTTGTAAAAATTAAAGGATTCCCGAATGATGTGTAACGGAGGTCTAAGTTTTTACAGGGAATGGTACCTACTAATGCTATTTACTATTATTATTGTGGAATATACGTTTACGGTTTTTTGGGGATTCTTATTTTGTAGCGTGTGATTTGCGGATATTGTACTTTATAGAATTCAAAGGATTCCCGAATTATATGTATTGGAGGTCTAATTTTTGTCAGAGAATGACGAGCTGCATCAATGCGTTAATGTGCAATGTTCCGAATCGGATCCCAGTTCGTAGCACTCATCGAATTATTACTGCATAACCCGAAAAAAAAAAATCATTATACACATGTCAAACGACGCTAAAGGGTCGAAGGGGTGTGAGGGGTCGTAGACATATAGATCCACGGTGGTGTATCGGTTGACCAGTCACGAAATCGCGAGAAATCGGCGTCGCGGAACGAGGTAAACTGCCGCGCCTAGGTGTGCATATACATACGCATGTCACGACACACGCGTGTACGCGCTCTGGAGTCCCTCCGTTCACACTCTCGGCATACTTGATCGGGTTTATGCAGGATGCAACCAGGTAACTGCACCGGGTCTCTCTATCTCCCTCTCTTTCTACCATTTTTCTCTCTTTCCACCACAGTTCGACCGTACGCCGGACGGTGACATTTCTGCGCGTGAGATAGTATGTACATACGTGCCTTGGAAATTTCACCGGGCGAACAAAACGCGGGAGAACATACCTACATATGCAACAACGGAGAGCTCGAGAGAGAACGCTTCTAATACCGGGCCAGCTCCTCGTCCGCGACTGTTATCGGTCGCGACTACGGATGTTCGATTCCGATTCGATTTTTTGAAGCGATTGTCTTTGCGTAAAAATAGTTTAAAAATAATACAATTTGTCGTTTGATAATTATTTTACTTTTATCACAGTTACATGTTGAAGTTGATTTTGAATGCACGTTGACAAACTGTTTTAGATTCACAGATGTGAACAGAATATGCGATACTAATATTTTATTTCGTAATTTCGAACACAGTCATATGGCGACAATGGGAATGAAAGGGTTGTCACAGTGGAAAAGTCAGTACGTAGCCAGGCACATGTTATTTCGATTATTAAGCGATAAATCGTAGAAGATATTATTCTTCAACTGATTCTTTATTATACAGTTTTTAATCAATTTGAAAAATTAAGATGATTTGTTTGTTCTATTACAATAGGTATAAATCAACGAATTTTTTCATAACGTATTTCGTTAATAGAGGCTGTTTAGTAATGATTTTGCGCGATTATAAGTACGACCTTAACCCTCTATAGTCCCAATTTTCTTCGCGACTATAGAAGAATTTCTGTAACGTGAAATGAACAAATTAACAATGAATATAAAATTTCCAAAGAATTTATTATCATTCTGATATCTCAAGCTAGGGTTGATAATTGCTACAGAGTATCTTGCCTGTTACCAAAAAGAGGTTATAGATCACATCGTGGTACGTTACATAACGACAAAAAATTAAATTAGTCCTAAAAAATATCGATGTATCATTATGTGACTTCAAAGTATACATATAGCGCTATAGAGGGTTGAAACCCACATTACCATTCGAGGGTTCACTTCAGAGCCACAGAAACAGATGAGTAGAAACAGAACTAGTAGAAATAAAACTAGTAGATTGTCCCAGTGATTGTCAGACAAGGGGATATGGACCAAGGAACGGGAATCCACGTTTAATATCACGTTCTCTTCGTTCCTATATCCATACCGACCGTGTCACCATAGGAAGTTCTTTATAGTTCAGTGAAAATAGAAAATTCAGTTTCCCCTCTTTCCTCCTCCTGGGGGGGAACAGCGATCCCAATGATAAATCCGTCCGTTTTCTCTAATCCCGTCGATTCCTATCAGGCGAGAATTCTCCGCGACGGACGAGCCGGGCATGGAATAAAAGGCCGTAAGTTTCTCCGGGTAAATAAATCTCGGAGGTCGGTTCATTTTTATGCTTTTTCTTTCTGTAAGACGTTCACGTAGAGACCGTGCAATCGTTGGGGGGAAACGCCTCTTTTCCTCCTTGCCTCTGCCCTCGTGAGTAATCGAATTCGTCTCACTTCGAGCCAACGAGCTCTCGTTACACACAGCCCAGTGAAATTGAACGTAAATACCCGTGGCGGAAAAAGGGCCCGAAATCTTGTTTCCGCGACGACGACGAAAAGTTCGTCCAGGCCGACGTGATTATCCGTAAAATAAATGGACTCCTTCGCTGAGAAGAGGTTCTTATTACGCGACATTACAGTGATCCCTCGATGAATGCGACACGAGCAACTACGTTATTTCTACTACTGGGGGAGTCCATCCTTTGGAACAAATCAAAACTGAGTAAACAGAAGCTAAGTGGAGGCTTAGCTTCGGGCAAAAAATAAATTTCTGAGGGTCTGAAATTCTTTCGCCCTGCCATGAAGGACCCGAGTTCGTCGCACTCATCCAGACATTACTGTAGTATCTACAGTGGACATTCGTTTAATATGGGCACATAGGGAACGCCTCTCACTCACACGTATTTCCTCACACCAGACTTGGGCACTTCTGGAGTGATATTATTTGAAATATTACTTCAAATATTTTATTTCGTAATTATTTCCATGGTGATCACCTCTGAAATAACATTATATGAAATATTATTTCAAATAACATGTCATTTTATTTTTCAATCATTTGAAATAATTCATAATAATTGTGAAATTGTTCTTCAAAATTATATCAGGTGACTAGGACTGAGTTTTGTTTCTTGACATTTTTCTGAAAACCAACATCCCTCTTCAATCTTTCATACCAGTGACACACAAATGCAATATAAACGAATGTCTACTGTACACTTCGTTTCCGTGTCCCGTCGATCAGTCGTGAGTAAGTGTTCAGAGAGACGCGTAATGTCCCAAACAATTACCATCGATACTCGGTTTTCATTCTGTGTCTCGTCAATTACGAGAAACGAAAGATCCCCTCCCAGAGTCTGCAGGCTTGAATTCCGAAGAAATCCTTCGTCTAAATCGACCAACAATACCGAGACCACTCTCCGTTCCCGATTCTCCCCGTCTGTGTGCGCCTGACGTGTGTACACTTGGGTTCAGAAGTCTCGAAGCACCTCTTCCGGGGAACTTCCGAACGTTTTCTCCTCTTATGAACGATATCCACGATTGTTCTACTTTCCATCCTGTACCATGTGTACCCGGAATTCCCCGTTTTTTTTTATCGTGTACAGAAAATTACACCACCTCGACTGGAAGATTTTATACTGTTTCTAATCGATTAATTGGACTTTGCCCAATCTGGATGATTATTCGAATAAATCGCTCATCCAAGAGAATTTTCTTTTTTAGCCAATATACAACGGTAAGTTGTGTATAAACGGTATTGATGAAATTAATCAAGAAATGGAAAGAATTGTAAAAGGAAAAACGTAGTGAATAATATGGATATAAATTGAAGAATATAGACTGTAACTACACTACGAACTTTCTGAATAATCCGATATTATACTCAGAACATGACCCTTTCGGTATATAATTTTCACCTATAGTTAAAAACAAAAAAAAAAGAATTCAGAATTCCAAGCTCTATCACTGTGCTAAATCTCCTTAAAAAGTCAACTTTACATTTGAGGAATTCTGCCTGTCAATGCCAAGGAGCCTCCGAACACTCATCAAACATTTACTGTATACGCTTATAAATACGAACATAAAAGAATGAAAAAACCTTTCTCTTAAAATAAAAACATTGAATCATTATACGATTCATAAATATAACGTGGACGGGAGAACAAAAAAAAAAAAAAACAAAGTTCCTTCCCCCAGAAACGATCGTCGAGGTGTCCTCGCGAAACTTTTGATCGTCGTTGTACCAACGGTCGGTCGCGACGAAGTGGAGGGCCGCGAAAAGCAAGGTAAATTTTCCAGAAACGCCGTCGGACAATATCAGCCTTGAAAGATCCGTTGGCGAGTAAAGAGAGAGAGAAAGCGGGAGAAAGACAGCCAGATTCACAAAAGCTGCTGCTATTTCGGGCACAAACATCCGGGGAATGTTTGGGGGGCGGGAGGGGGTGGCATCGAAACGGAAGTGGCGTGCAGAGTGGCTTAAAAAGGGGGCCAAACCGTCCGGAGGTAATCCCGAGGACGCGTTGTAGGAGCGAGAGCAGCCCTTCCAATCGCAATATCCCCGTCGTAGAGAAGAAACAAAGGCTTGTGGCGACGGCTACGGTCGAAGGAATGGGAGAAGACGGAAAACGGAGTGGGGGGGAGAGGAGACGAAGACAGAACAAGTTGGTCCGCGCAAGGGGCCGATTGTTGGAACGCGGAAGAGGCGCATCGATGCCCCCGGCCGGTTTCTATTTCCGTTTTACATCCCGCCGCGGTGGCGAGTCCTTCCTCCACCCGTCACCACCCCCGTGGGGCCTCGGAGGACCAAAGAATGCGGAAAACGAGGGTGAAACAAAAGCGAAACAGGTTGCCGTGCCCGTTTTGCTCCCCTCACTGGAGAAACTTTTCCTTGCCCCCCAACGGTTCCACACCCTGCATTGCAACCACCCTTCTTCTTCTCTGGGATCTTTCTCCCTGACTCTCTAGGGTAGATGTCCCAATTACTGCCATTTTAAGATTGTAACGTGACTTCATTTAATCGTTTAACTCTTTAGGGTTAGGTGGGTTAAAAACTGTCCCACCTTTTGCTTAGCTTTTTATGCATGGTGGGATATATTTGAACCAACCTCGAAAAGTTGAAGTTTTTGAAATGTGACCACCAGGTTTGAAAGGGTTAACTTTGAATTTTGTGAATTTTGAACAATTTTTGGCCGGGTGTTTTCTCCACCGGCAGGAAAACTCGTTGCTTGAAAAAGGGACTCTGTGCTGACCGCGTGTGGAGAGGCGGTGGTTCCACGTATGTATATCCAGAGATATCGAAAAGAAAGGTAAAAACAGTCGCCGCGGAACCTCCGGGGAACACACGGGATGCCAACAGCTGCCGGCGATTTATTTTGGATTTGCCCGCGGAGCTCTGCGAACAACACGACGCGCGATGTGACACGACGCATACCTGCCTCCGGTGGCTCAAAGGAACTCATAACTGGAGGTGGGGTAGTATATACCTTTCTTGCGATGTGTTCATAATTTTTGCCAGAGTTCGGCCAAATGTAATCCAATTACGAAATTTAAATAGTAAATATAATGTAGCAGAGCGCTGTGTGAAAACCCCCGGCTATCTAATTTCTAACAATCGGCCGCTTAGAATAGACGATCGGGGCCAGGACGACGACTTAATTGGTGCCGTCGTGAAAGAGAGATCCCTCTGTGCCGATCGAGACCACGTGAAACGTGAAACCTGCCCTCGAAAAAAAAAAAAAAAAAAAAAAAAAAAAAAAAAAAAAACGTGGCTCGAAGTTTAACATTATTCCGCAATTTCTTCCGCTTCTCTATCGATCTCTCTCTCTTTCTCTAAATTTTTTTCCCCCTTTCTCGTTTCTGTCAGTCGGCCGGCCGCTCTTTTAAAATTCTACCCGCACAATCGCGACGGTTCCCGTGTGTACGTGTGCCCACTGCATTAAAAGAGCGCATCCTCGAATTCCGCGTGCAACGAAATTACGTATTACGGTCATTCGTCCCACCGCGAAATGAATTTAGCTAACGCGCTCGTGCATACTGGGTGGCCCGAATATTCGTTCGACCTTGGACAATTGTCGGTGAAAAAGGGCATCGCACCGTTCCTCTCGTTTCTGTAGGTACCATTGTCTGTTAACGTTTCGTAAAGTATCAGAAAGATGTTCCGGGACGAATGGACAATTTTCCTTGGATTCAACTCTGAGATGGTATTAGTACAGTAATGCTTCGCTGGTGGTCCGTTCGGCCATACTTCGATCAAACGACTCGACTAAGAATAATATACTGAAAACTTAAACGGATCTGGATCGAAGATCAAGGGAAGTCTAGAGATATGACTAACTATCGAAGCTTCACCGTATTAACTTTATCTCGAATGATTAGAAGAATCGTTAATTTTAACTCGAGCATCTAAATTATTTCCGCTACTATTGAAAGTAAGAAAAAATAACTAAATAAGATGTATATGGTTTTAAGGCGTGCATCTGATGGTGATAAAAAAATTCTGCAAAGGTCATTTTAACGTTTTTTTCAAGGTCATTGTATTTTTTTTTTGCACATTAACATGTATTTTTTCATAACGCGATGTGGTAGTCGGCGTCAAGATGAGTTCAACGACCTACACACCATGACCATAAAGTGACCTTGACGGCGAAAAAATCAGCTTTAGTTTGAAAAACGCAGGAGTCAACAAACGTAATAAGAAGTAAAAAACATTTTATTTCTTCTTACTTTCAATAGTAGCTGAATAATTTACTTGCTCGAGTTAAAATTAACACCCTGTATATATATATATCAATCTTACAATTATGAAATAACAATTTAACAGTCTAGGCGTTAAAGGGTTAATTAAGAAGCAAGCAAGCGTAACCACTGTTACCAAAGGGTATCGTCCGGAGAACCTGCAGATAAAATCCCAGCTCTCCGTTGAGAGGAGCAAAAAAAGAACATCTCACCCTAATCGCATCTGCTCAATTACGCAACCCCAATTAACCACCCTGCACACTCTCCGGGGGGGGGGGGGGGATAGATAGATACGATGTCCCCTTTTCCAGCCCTCCGACGGCGTCATCCCACCTCCCGTCGCGTCGAGCAAAGGCGAAAACGAGCTGACCGTCGGCCGTTAGGCTAAAAATGCGGTCTGCGCTTTATTTCCCGCGCTTGAAAATAGCCCGTGAGCCACCGTACTCTGCTCGACGTGGCGACTGGGGGGGTGGGGGGTTGCTCTGGACGTTGATGGCGGGGGAAAACAGCGGATGGTGGGGCGACAGGGACGACGGCGTTGAGCATTTTCGGAGTGGGGTCAACCGCCCCCTTCCTCTTTCACCCCCTTGGAGGGTGGGGAACGGAGAAGCCGAGCGCATTTACGGTCGACACACACACACGTGTAGTCACGCATACCCTGAGGATGCACACGGGGATTTTATACAGGGTGGTCCGTGGTGTTTTCGCGATCGAGCCTCCGTGTGACTGTGATTCGACCATGCTTTCGAGGGAGAGGGTGTGTGTGTGTGTTGTTTCGCGACTGGTGACGTGTGCCTGCTCTACGATTCGTTGAAAGTGATCGCGTGCTTCTTGCAGAAATTCTGTTTTGTACCGTGAATTCTCTGCATATTTTGCATCATCGGCCGGAATGCTTTCTGAGTCACTGTGCCTGTTGTAAATACACCGACACTTTGAAATCTGCCATACGTATGGAAAGCAATTACACACCACAATACTATGCTTCACTGCTCTAATTATTGAAAATTATTTTATTACAAAATATATGTGCGTGGAGTAATTTATTTCCTTTAGGTCGGGATACATAAATTTTAAGGGGATACATAATTTGGTGTATTTACAATAGGCCACTTTATTCTCGAGTAAAAGGCCCCGATTACGATGAAATTTTCAGCGTGTACATAACTAACACAAATCTTCGAAATGTATTTATTAAATTTTCAATACAGTCTCGGATAAAAGCTATGGCGACTATTTCAAAATTTTTCTGACACATCATTTACTAAACTAATCTTTCTAACTTAAAAAAAAAAAATATACACAAGTCACTTGGTCCGATTTGTAAAAAATTGTTCCGTTGTAAAGTGTGTGGAAAGACTATTTCGACCGATTGTATCCTTAAATGTTACGCGTTCCGAAAATCAAAAGAGGGAATTCCTTTTGTGGGTGAAATCCGCTGACGCCACTCGTGCGCCGTTTTAATTGTCAAATAATATACAGAGGGTTAAAGAGCTCTCCCACTTCCCGTCTGAAAAGAAAGCCACCCCAGGGCACAGAGTCGTTCCTCGTGTCTCCAATAACAATAACTTTCGCGAAGTAAGCACCCGAAAAACGCTCTCGAGGCGTCCATTACGCCGCGATATAACGCGTCTCATCCCACCCTTCAGAGTTCTTTTTCCCACCGCCACGTTGTTCTCTCCCTCAGGAGGTTCACCCCTCTTCGCGGTCCAGCGGGCTGCGACAATTTGCCGCATAACGATGCCTTCTTTCTTTTCGTAATTGAATCTAAATATTAAAACACCAACCCCCCACCCCCTCTCAGCTGGCTTTGGCGCCGGGCTTCTTGATTTTTTCGTTCCTTAACGCACTCTCTACTCCCCCCCCTCCCTGCCTCCCAACCGTTCGCCTACTAGGCCGTCATACCAGCGCCCTATCTACCCCAAACCATCGTGGAAAAGTTTCGAGACTCGACGGCCAGCCTAGCAGCGTCCTCGTTGCCCTGGAATATCGTTTAGAGCGATCCTCTGCCGCTGAAATTACACCGTAACGCGTGTTAAAGGGCTGAGCTCGTTCAAAAACTTCCCCGCAGTCTCGCCCCCACCCCTAGTTCCCTTTATGACCGCTGCATCGTTACGGGGCAGAAAATTGTCCGAATTACAGTCGACTAGACACACCCGGCGCGCGGGGGGGGGGGGGAATAAAATTCTCGACAAAAATTTGGAAATGTTTCGTTTTTTCCTCGACGGGTCGTTTGCAACCCCCTCCCGTTTCGAATGAATTTACATTTTGCGCGAATTCCCGACATAACTTTGAATTTCCCTTGTTCGGGAGAACGTTCCACCTTCGAATATAAATTATCCCGTGGAAAATTCACGATAGATCGCTGTGTGATCTTTTTTTATTTTCGATGGGGGGTTTGTGCAACCCCTTCGAATAAATTTCCTCCGCGAAAATTCCTCGACATTCGTTGAATTTCTCTTGTGTCGAAAAGGTTGCGATTCCTTAGGTACAAAAGTTACTGAAAAATTCTTTCAATAATTTTTCTCATGGCTAAGGGGAGGGGGTAGTTTCATCTCCTAGGATCTAGATATTTCCAAGTGGGATAGTCTTGATGAATCCTGGAATTTTTCGGAGATTCGAAAGTCCTGTTTCGATTAAACTAATTCGAAGGTGATGTTGAAGGGTAGTTTGAGGTGTTTTCGGTCAAGGGAGGAAACGGAAAACCGGGTGTACGTCGGTCGAGCAGCGAGAAAGATAGACAGAGCACGTGGTCCGGTTCTTGGCGTACGCCAAATCAACAAGGTTAGTAGCCCTCCCCCCGTACGTACCGAATTACGGGTTTACGAATCTTTGGCAGCCGGCGAACCAAGGTTGTTGGATCGGCCATGTGCACACGCGACTTCCCGTGGGCCACGTGTTTTGTCCCGCGGAGGGGAGGGATGGAGGAGGAAGGAATTTCCTCCGCGGTCGTTCATTTCGAGCGTGTTACTCGTGTTTGTCTTTCACGTGCGAAACAGAGAGAATATCCATCCATCGAAGAGGAAAATTGGCTCTCGCGCCAAATGTCGATGACAAAAAGCTGCAACCTTGAGGATGTCGATCGACGAGCAAATGTTCTCCTCTGCTGACATAGGGTACGATTATGTTGGAGCTGCGATAACAGCGAAGAAAATGAAATATTTCTTTCTTGTCGGTTTTATCGTTGATCGTATATAGTGTTGTGACGTTTGAAACCGCGAAGATGGCTACACGGTACAACTAAAGACGCCTCCGACTTCGAGGATCGATATGTGGATCGGTCGGTCGTTTCGCTGGAAACGAGGGATTAATTAAAATGAGAGTCTGAGATGTGATATGGTACGGAACAGAGTGTATTTGTAAATAGTTAATTCTGTACATTTGTACAGTTGTGAATAAATAGTGTTTTACATTACGGTTAATAAAATAATATTATGTGGCGGAACTTCACGGCGTAACAATATAATAAACGTTGCTCTGAATTGCTCTGAGAAAATCGAATTTGAAGGTTCATCTGCAACGCGAAGTAGAAACGAAATGCAGTGAACATTAAAAGAAATTGAAACAGTTGCAATTGTTGGGAATCGCGAAGAAAATAGTAAAGGTCGTTTTTTCCAACTTTTTAATCTGAGGCTATAACGAAAATTTGAAGAAGATTTTGATGGAATTTTCAACATGTATATAACTAACATAAATCTTCGATATGTATTTATTAAATTGTCATTATATCCTCAGATTAAAAAGTTGTAAAAAACGACCTTCACCCATTTTCCTCGCAATTCCGACCAATTGCAACTTTGTCAACTTTTGTTTACACATAATTTAGTAAACTAATGTTCCCAACTTCCCAAAAAACTTCAAGTAGTTTGGACCAATTTTAAAAAAGTTGTTCCGTTTCAAAGGGTATCCCCTACTTTTGCCCGATAGTGTGTGTGTTGTCTTCTCTTTCCTTGCTCGTCGTTTTAATATGAAGACCAATTTTAAAAAAGTTGTTCCGTTTCAAAGGGTGTCCCCTACTTTTGCCCGATAGTGTGTGTGTTGTCTTCTCTTTCCTTGCTCGTCGTTTTAATATGTACACAGGTGGGGTACTGCCCAAGTATTAACAAGATCGTTCATCCAACACAGACCACCCACCGATGCAGACCTATCGAGATAATTCATCATCGTGGACTCGTGTTCCTCGAGACGCGAAACCGTAATAATAACAGTCGGTCCTACAAACGTCAGACGATAAAACAACGAAACGTTGGAAAGGTTTGCGGGAGAGGGGGACGATAAAGCGACGAGGGAACGCAATTCCGTGACAGGGACGGGGTACGTAATCGACAATTGGCTCCAGACTATCCGCCAGCTCTTTCCCCTTTCCTTCTTTTGCTTCTTCTCGAAGACGGATTGCTCTTGGAAAAATGTCTTTGATAGAACGTTCTCTCTCTTCTCCACTCACCCCTCATTCTTGCATTCAAACGGGTTCCAGAGAGAGAGAGAGAGAGAGAGGGGGGAGGGTTAAATTCAGGCCAACCCTCGTAAGTATACGCGAACGTGTAATCTATAGCGATTTCTCTCGCAGCAGACACACATATACATACGCGTACATGTATAAGGGAGGGAACGTGTGCAACCACGAGAAGGGTGTACGGCGCCTATCGATTTGGTTTTTCGACTGCAGGCCTCGGGGTTTTCGACGCTGTTCTCCACGCTGTGTCGCGACTCTATGTTTGCCTCCCCCCACCCCATGTGTGTGTTTACGGTCGCTTATCCTATCAAAATCGTGCATACGCCGGGTGTAACTCGTGTCACGGGAATTAAGCCGGGGGGAAATGAGCTCTCCCACCTCTGCGACACGGGGAAATTTTCCAAACCACGGACACACACCTATTCATCCCCCACAGGGAACGGGAAAAATCGTGTTTCGGGATGGTGGTGGTCCAAAACGGGCGTCGATTGTTGCGCTCTGAAAATCGAACCTTTCGTTCCCCGGTGGTGTACTGTGATTTCCGGAAACGCGCGATCGGGGAGCATCGAAACGAGGATCGGGGATATTTGCGTGTATTTTATACGATGGGAACCGGGGCCGACCAATGGTGACGGTAGAAGGGGTGGTTTGAGGTTGACAACGTGATGTACTTTTTCGTGGTGCGATAGAATATTTTGATGTACAGTGTTACCTCGATGAATTTGATTTCCAAATGTGACATGCAAACGGGTTAATCTCACCTACAAAATGGTGAATTAGATTTCCAAAAAAAAGTTGAATTTGTAGTGCAAAAACTGTAAAGTAACTCTGGAGAGTGTCCTGGAAACACAATAATCGTTAAAGCGTTGGAACATCGCAAAAAATAGTCGAGTGTGACTCGAATAGCATAGATTATCTGTGATAGTCACGTTGGACAAAGGAGTTCAAAGGGTTAACGAAGGGTTGGATTGACTAAAACCGTGTCTCCACTCCAACGACACTCCTAAAAAAAACACACAATTCCATGTGCAAGCTGGCAAGATGATCCGCGGAAAGAAACCATAGAGAGCGAAAAAATTGAGAACACGGTGGAAGAACACGAAAATTGGGGATACCCCAAAGATCCTCCATAAATTAGCGTGTACCGAAGAAGCATCGGGAAAGCGGTGCTCTCCACGCATAAATCCAAAGCACTTCCTCCTCGAGTTCTGGAGAGCCGGATGGATTCTCTTTTTGGTACCCGATATGCACACTCGAAAAACGTCGACACACAGATAGGATACACGAGATCGAAAGAGTGAGGGGGTGATGGTGGTTCGGTTGCGTCGATCGAAAATTTATGGGAAGCAGCCCATAGGTGGGTGTCCCGGTTCCAAGGGGGATGGGTCACCATCGGTGGACGGAGCGTCGATAGCGCTGGTACAACGGAGGAGGGAACAGGCTTGGGATAGACTGGAATATATTTATTAATTTGGCATCGTTCCCGACTGTATAGCTGCCGGCCCCTTACGTTACTACGTTATGACGCGAACAAAGCGACTCCGCGATTTCTTTATAGGCAATTCCGGGGTCTGCATAGAGTGTTGTAAATATTGCAACCCCTCCTATGCCGCCGCGACCGCTCGAGTGCCACCCCACGCCCCTCCACACCCCCCTTTTTCCCCGTTTAACCCATCCTCCACGTCTATTACCAACGCCCGTTTTGCACCCTCCGAGCGTTTCTCTGCTCGGTTCGTCCTTTGAAAACCAGCGAACGCGAGCGCTCCTTCGACGGGACGTCTTTGCCATCGGGTCCTTGAGAGGATTCCGGGGTCCTTAACCCAGTGTGTGTCAGAAATCCTCGATGGTTGCTCGAGGATTTATCTGCAGTCCCGACGGTGACGACACGAACAGTCTGCCACGAAAATTGACAGAATTCGGAGAGAAAAGAGTAGAGGAGAGTTGGGATCGAATCTAGAACAGGGGACGAATGTAAGGATTGTTCGAAAACGAATGCTAGGCGGTCGAGGAATCGTCTCCTTTCATCTTTATAGACTAATTTTTATGTGATTTTTGTTTTTTGATTTATTTGTTTTTTCTTCAAATCGGGCACGGTGTTACAATCGTTTGTAGGGATAAGGACAAAAGTAACAAATGAGTTGTTTTAAAGATAGTCTTTCTTTTAAAGAAACTCGTGTAATATATTCCAAATTTCTAGATTTGATCGTGTTATCTAGTAATCAAGGTTTGTCATCTTACACGAATTTGGTTAAAAATTTTACAAAATTAACAATACAGACTCAAACAGACAAATTGTTACGTTTGTCCTAAGTCCTTCAGTGTTAAAAACGCGACTATGTAACTACGAAGTGATGACGAAATTATAGTAAAGAGCCGTGATTTTACTATGCAACCAACAATTGTCGAGGTATATAAAAATTAATTTAATTTTTGAGACGACAATTATAGGGACGCTGGGATTACTCGGAGATTTTAATTAATTATGAATCAATTTTACATACTTACTTTATAAAACTATTTTTTTATATAAGACAGATGTTAAATAATATTATCTTTCAAACTGACACGATTTTTAGCTTACACGACACGTAAAATTATTGTGTAGTAATTAGGGGCATCTACCCTACGTTCTTCCACTCAGAAAACATTATCATACTACCCTCAGAAATCGTACCAAACTAATGCGATTTGAATAACTCGAGTCCTGCTCGGTGAAACAATATCTCCGCCCTTAAATAACCGTGGGGAAATCTCGGTCCAACGAGAAAGAAAACCACGAAAAAGCTCAACCGAGGACTCGTCGTCAGGACGATTCCAGGATCTGATTACGTCGGTATAAGAGACGACCCGCGCGAGTTTTCTAATCTGGTGGCCCGTGCCGCGAGATGACGGGTCCTTATAATTCATTCGTCGCCCCGGAGGCACCGGCGACGGTCTCCTTGGGGGGTGTCTCTTCAATCCCAACCCCCTTTGTCCCCCATCCACCCACACACCCCTTCGAACCCGTTTATTTTCGCGGATTCCTACGCGCCGCGGAGAGACCCAGTCTAGGCAGGACAGATTTATTTAGCCCCGGGTACAATGGCGACGACGATTTCAGATTGCAGTTTAATTTAATGTCGAGCCATGCTCATAGAAACGATGCCCCCCCCCCCCCCCTATGAACGTTGAACGATGTTCTGTTGGATGCCGAACGGATGGGAGATGTAAAAGTAAAGATAATGAATTAAAGATAGAAAATTCTAGTATAAAAAAAAAAAGAAAGAAAAGTGGAATTTACAGGAAAACAATATTTATGCACGCAGTATTTGGGCACGCCTTATCGAAGATGACATATATGTCCGACACTGGAAGCGAAAGGGATAATATTGTATATTTTTTTTTATATTTATACCGTAGAATATCAATTTATTTAGTGTCAGAGTCTTCGGTGTGCGAATTTGTTAGCTTTTATCTTTTTGTATTCACTGTAGCAGCGGCTTATTGTCCGAACTTTATGCCCAATGACTTTTAACATTCAGGGTGGACGGTTGTTCGAGAATCCTGTGTCGAATTAGAAGAGTACAGTGATTCGTCGTGTAACAACGCGGGGGAGGGGGTTCGGAGGTATCGATTAAACTCCGTTTAAAAGTTAAACCGCCGGAATTGGGCCAAAGTGGCGGGGAGGGTGGTGAGGGGGAAACACCTAACGAATCCAATCGACTTATCGAGCCGCCGCGATAGAATTTCGCAGTTCTTCCTCGCCGTCACTCGAGTCCCCTTAATTCGACTGTGTACCTAACACGATCAATTCGCCAAATCGAAACGAACTACCATCGCAAAATACTGGAAATTACCTCCAACCCCTCCACTTCGAATTCTATCTGCTGTACTTACGAGGAACACAAATTTAACCCTTTCCAATTAATAGAACAATTAACCCTTTGACTGCAAAACACTCGAAAAGCAGGACGTTCGCTGTGTACGATGTTACGATGCTCCTTGTCGATGATTTGGGAAATATCCAAATGTTTGTGTAAATTTTATAAAATATATATTCGTTTTTCTTTTAACTACAGTACATAAAAATTAAAAAATGTAGAGTAGTTTTATAGTTATGCCACGCCATATATATATAAGTATCACAATTTTAAAATAACGATTCAAGGGTCTAGGCGTTAAAGGGTTTTAAGACTGTCTTACAAAAACAACCCCACGTGTGTAAAATTGAAATTTTATTAAAACCCGAAAGAATATACACGAATAAACCGTTGGAGGACCACCCCAAGTCGTCTAGCAAACCGAAACGTGTGGTAACGATCGTCCAGTACAAAGTGGAAGGGAAAATAAATTTCTTCTCGACCCCCCGAGGGCCGATTTTCCGGCGACCGTCCGGGGGACCGGAAGTGTCGCGATACGCGCGCGCCGATTCCTGGCCATAAAATTCCGAGGAACATCGACGGTCGACGGGGACGGGGTAGTGGCGGATAGGCGATGGCCCGGAGCGAGCAGGCCGTTCCGAAAATTTTATTGCCATTGTTTCCGGCATTCTCCTCCTTCGACCGACGAATATTCGCGCGATACGAAACGGAACGATATGGTAACGGAAGAACGCGCGAAAGGGTTTCTCTATTCGATGGACGAGACATACGGTGTATGTTCGTTTGAAGTGAATTCGTGCGGTTATTTCTATGAGTAGGAAAAGTACGAAAAAATGTTTCGGATGAAAGTTGCGCGTGATATGGAGGATATGTACAGAGTGTCCCAAAAAGATGGGAGAATCAGTAAGAAAATAGATTCCTCGTGCAAATACAAATCGAAAAGTCCTTTACCGTTTTGTAATCCGAAGCTCCATTTACGAGATATTAGCAGTTGAACAGACTCCAATCAGCTGAGGGGTGGGACACCCGTACGCGCAGTTAGAGTGAAGAAGCAGGCTAGTGACGTGGGTCGTGCGCTTCTTGACTGTATCTGCGCGTACATGTCGCGCTCAAGTAATTGGAATTCGTTTAACTGCTAATATCTTGGAAATGGAGATTCGGATTACAAAACGGTAGAGGACTTTTCGATTTGTATTTGCATGAGGAATGTGCTGTTGATAATTATTTTGACCTTGAAGAGAATTTATTTTGAATTTTATTTGAATAATACATGGTGTCAAGCAGCAGTACCGAGTCAAACGATTGTCATCATGATATCACACACAACTTTCATCTGAAACCTTTCCTTCGTCTTCTTGCTACTTACAGAAATAATCGCAGAAATACACTTAACACTAGAATTACCAAACCCGACAAAATGACAGACGTCAGATTTCTTGCTTTACTATTACCGAGATCATAAAGGTGCTTCTATTAGAACTCATTTTGACCACTAACTTATTCCAAACTATCTATTATATTATGTGCTAAATTATACTGATTATATTAAATATTACTATAGATTCAACACTGGTAATTCTAATGTTAAAACGAACATATTGTATGCGACATGGCTCACTCTCTTTCTCTTTTTACCCCTCTGCTACTCGGCAATAAAACGTGTGTAAGGGTAAGGGTGGTTCCAAGGAGCATGCGGAAGCAGATTATTTCGCCTCTGAAACGATACGGCCGACGTCAACGGGGGTTGCATCCCCCCTGCGAGGGGAAGGATGGATCCGTCTTTCGGGAATATCGTTTATTCTCACGGAGTTTCGTCGCTTCCGGCCGCGGATGATAAAAAGTTTCTCACGCGCGATCGACTCCCTTGCGCGGTAACAGAGCGGAAAATGTTGCACGGGTTGCTGCCCATTGTGACGCCTCGACGAGACGAAATTGCTCGTCTCTACACGGCGATGGATTCTAGAGGGTTTGGGACTGCTTTTTTTAGGGGTGGAGGGTTATTAATTCGTGGACAAGGTGAATCTTTACAGAAGATTTGCATTTTTTTTTTGGAGCGAGCGGAGGTGTGGTGATAATTCTTTTACTTCTGTTCAGAATTTTCACCGCGATTCAAAATACATGTAATATGTATACAATGTAATAGTTACAAAATCTCATGAATATTAAATCATTTTATACCTTTACCCTAGGTGTTTTTAATGAGTAAAAATTGAGAAGGTGATGCAATACGTATTCTTCTCAAATCAACCCTTGTAGGACAAATGATTTTTATGATGCCATGGGCCCGTTCCGACCCACCCTCCCTGGTGAAAGATTTTTCGAAGAAATTTCTTCCTGAGCTAGTTTTCCTTTCATTTCGATTAACACACACGATTTTCCTCCATGAAATTAGTAATATGGAAGCAATCGAGTCGGATATACAGTTCGTGAAAACTGTTCAAAATGACCCCAGAGAGTGGATCGTCGTCCGAGGGTTAATCAGCATTCCCAAATTATTCCGGAACAGCTGCGAATAACTGAAGTGACACGGTGAAAAGGGAGAAGGGAGGGGAGGGGGGTGTGTCCCGACGATTTTAATACGATCATCCTCCCATCGATTCGCGACCGCTGCCCGATAAATCAGCCTCATTAAGCCTCCACTCCCCCCTCCAGGAACCCACCCCCAAAACGAACTCCTCCCCCGTTCCGTAAAAATAAAAATCCAGGTCGAAGAACCGCGGTAATCCGGTACGTTGTACGGCCGAGTCGATAATTAATAACCCGAAAGCCGAAACATAATCCAACATTAACAACCACCACCACCAGCGCCATCCCTGGAAACAGGGTTTCGAGCACGCCTCCCTTCTCCACCACCGGCGTAAACTGGAATACACCTACTGGTGACGAGGAGGTGCGAGGTGCATCGTGATGCGATAGCCCGGTTGAGCTCGTTAGATGAATGGGGCCGACACACATACCGAACACACAACACCGAACTAACCGCCCAAAGAGGGATATGGACAGAGGGCGGTTTTGGCGGGTGGTTTGGGGTGGTGCCCGTTGGTGGTGGTGCTTAGAAAGAGGAACGAAGAGGTACCAGGCCAGCTGGGAAACCAAAGAGGGGGAGGGGGTGGGTGGGAGAAGAGGACGGAGAGAAACAACGTCACAGGAACAAAGGGTGGAGGGTTTATAGGTTGGTCGGGTGTAGGACAGAACACGAGAGGGTGGGTTGCCGGTCGGGCCGAAGGGCAGACGGAAGGGCGGTACAGTGGGGGTGCAGTAGCAGAGGACGGGCTCTGCTAGTTTGCATAAATTTAGGAAATACAGGGTGGAAAATCGATATCCGCATAGAGATTATAGATGGTGGTTGGTAGGCGCCGCGTAGCCGCAGCCTCCGTCGCGACGGCGTATGCGCTACATGTCTACGCTCTCTCTGCCGGCGCTAGCGACCCTCTGCACACCCCACTTTCCACCCTTCGGCTGCACACCACCTCTCCATGTCTCTCTCTTGCTTGGGTCGACCGGCCATGCCTCGATCCCCCAACCCTTTCCATCGTGCCCGAAAAGCTCGTGTGTACCCGTGTACTCGGATACTTCTTGCGGGTGTTGGTGGTGTGCACCCACCGAGAGACCCATCCCCTCTAACCTCTTTCTCTCTCTGCTCACTTTGCACCCCCTCCAGGCCGTCTGCCACCCTCTTCTCGCGTGATAGCGCGCTCGGTACATGTTCTCCGCGTCCTACAATGTCTCTGTCTCTCGGTCTGGCCATGGATCCTCCGTCTTTTCCTCGTTCGAAATACCGAACCTCTTCCCGCTACACCCCTTCTTCGGCATCCCTATCTTTCTCTCTCTGGCCCACCCGTGAAAGACGTTTGTCTCTGTTTCACGGACCGTTCGTGTGTCGGGTTTTGTCTTCCCGTACCCTCCACCAGTAGGGGATCTGTCTTTCTCTCTTGTACGTTCGTACTGTCTCCGTTCTCCGTTTCGAAACATTCCTTCCACACCGTGGATCCACTCTCGCCACCCCTTTCCCTCTTGTACTACCCTTCCCTCTTCCACCCTATATCTTTCTTTCTCTCTCTCTCTCTCTCTCTCTCTCTCTCTCTCTCTCTCTCTCGTTCGTTGCAACGGAATTGAAGTAGTCGATATCGTCCTGCGGCCTGTCTCGAAATTAAGAGAAAACGACGGACTCGGACCGCCCCCCGCATCCCTTCCAACCCCTCGCCGCATCCGGAGAAGAATTTTTCTTGCTCTCTTTCGCTGTCTCTCTGTCGACCGCCATCCCACTCCTGTACCCTCCTACCGGTAATTTCTATCTCTTCTCGCAATGGTTAGTACACGTTTCTCGTTTTATTTCTGTTTTTTTCTTTCATTCTTTTTTTTTAGTCCGCCACTATCTCCTACCGTGTCCAGAGTGGTACCGGTCCCGTAGGAGCAGTCTGCGTGCTCGCCGTGGGTCAGACGAAGCTTTCTTCGTCCCTCGGTTAAGGGTTGCTACGAATTTGTCCTCCGTCGGCTGGAGGGGTGACTTGTTTTTTTTTTTTTTTTTTTTAGTTCGCGGAAGGGGATGATCGCGTTTTCATTCCGGTTCGGAGAACGTAAACATCACATATAAACATGGAAGAGTTGGAAGTGGCAAGATAAACATGGAAAAAAAAATGGCGAATCGTCACTTCTATTTTAGGTGACGCTTGTAAATTGTCTCGATTGCACACGACTTTAGACTACAAATTCCCCCCCGTTTTTTCCCGTAATTATACGACAGACTTCAGACTACAAATCACCGTTTTCTCCGGTTACGTGGTATATATGTATACATATATGTATATACTTCGGGCTACAAACTCTCATTTTTTACCCGTAATTATACGACGGACTTCGGACTACAAATCACCGCTTTACGCCGGTATTACGTGATATATACTCTGGACTACAAATTCACATTTTTTCCCCCGCCGTGACGGAACTTCAGCCTACGAAACTATCGTTCTCTTCGGTTACAATGTCCAACCACGGACTACGAATCGCTATTTTCTTCGGTAAAGGACACAGGGTGAGCTCTTCGAGACTCACTTTTCTTGTTCACGTATGCGTTCGAGCGTGTAACGATAAAAACTGGCGAGAATCGTCTTCCTGAATTCACGACCTCGGGCGGAGCTTCCGTGAAAATTCACCGTGCCGCCATATTGGATTCGACGGATGAAAAATTGTTAGGTTATTATAAGTCGAGAGTTTGAAAGTTTGGTTATACTTCAAGATAACACAGTATAATTCTTATGGAAGTTTGTTCATTATTATTTAAATTATTGTCCGATTCTCGCAGTATATCAGTTTTCGTGGCTGCCACAATTTTAATTCATCTGAAAGAAAACAAATCAAGGACGACCTTAATCTAGATAAAAGTGATTATGAATTTCCGTTTTACACGACTGTCACTCTGTTAAAAAATTATGTTCCTGTATCATTCTAGTTCAAAAGATAACCACTTTTATATAGACTAAGACCAGCCTTGATTTTTGTTCAGTTCTGGGTGTTAAAAAAAATTTCTTTTTCTTTCAATACCACCAAATCTAAAGAAGCAATGTATCCTCGATATGGGTATATCAAGAATTCATTCGTACCATACATTTAAAAAAACAATACATTAAAATTTCTGTGATACCCCCCATTCCCTGGATGCTCTAAACACATGTTTATTTTCTTTAACGATTGATCCCAGCCCAGTGTATAGCATAGTCGAAGTTTTACACGTTTCCTCAATCTAAGATCCCTAATAACCATATAAAATATCTCCGTCTACGCTGTCTCGTGCCTATAACCCAGAAAGATCTCCCAAAAAGAAAACTAAAAAAAAAAAAAAAAATAGTAGCGTTTCGTCTTTGAAACAGTCATGCACCCGATAGATCGAAGTTCGCGGCATACGTTCACGTGTAAACGAACGAATCGATCAGTGGTTATCGACGGCGACACAGCCGGTGCGTCGACCGTGACGCTCCGCTTTCTCCGTCCCGTTCGACACGCCGGCCACGTACGCAGATGCTTTCCAGAAAGAGCCGGAAAGAAGGAAAGACAGAGAAGAACGATGGAAGAGAGCGAACGATACACTTTTATGCCGTGTGTTTAGATAAAAAAAAAAAAAGAAGAAAAAAAACCGAGAGAGACGAGAGACCCCTCGTTGACATGCGACGCGCGCCCTGGAAAATTGGAATGGACGTTTCCGTGGAGAGTCGGGTCGTCGTCGTCGTCCTCGTCGACGACAGCCATCTTTTTCCTGATCGCGATCTCTGCGAAGCGAAAGGACCGATTTCGAGGCTCCTCGGACCACGGTGTGCATCGGAAATCGCGATCATCGTTTCAATGCCCACTTTCTCGAGCCCCACATACGTGTACGTATACCCCCCACCCCCACTCGCCTCTTTTGTACGATATGTATACTCTCCGAGGCGTTTGGATCTTTCGGTAGACCTGCGCGGATGTTTATACATATTCATGACTGCGGATCCTCATGCAAATTCGCAGATGTTTGTGTACGCCCTGTTTTTCCTTTATTTTTCTTTCTTTCTGCCGGGGAAAAATGATAGTCGGAGACGGAGATATTTCGTTTTTGTGTAGGATGTGAAAATCGGGTGAAGGGACGATTTTAAAGTCTTTTTTTTAATTTATTAGGTGTATTGGTAGAAGTGTGGTAAAGGTTGTGCAATTTAAATTCAGAATACTGTTTAAGAATTCTTGTTCGGTGGAAAGTTACAGGAAATCCTCGATGAGTGCTCGATGGCTCTCGGTGTACTGAGGAAGAAAGGTCCCTAGGTGTAACGCTGACTTTTTCGCTGCTTCAGCCGTATACTAGCTATTAGTTTATGAAATATTCATTGTTCTAGAGGAGCCTTTGAACACTCTTCGAGGATTTACTGTACGTGGGGTACAAAGGCGTTGACAAATATCGTTGAAAGTAGCATATTGATTTTGGGGGTTATTCCTCAAGAAACGTAGAATTTTATGGAAAAAGGATTACACGTTGGCACGTCTAATAATAATTATATTCCACGAAGCTTCAACAGGCAAAGTTTATCTGAAGAAAAAACATCGGGATCTTCGGAGTCATTGTTGCGAGATCACTGACAATCAATAACGCGTCTAATGATATTTTGCGTAAGGTTTGAATTTGATGAAATTATTATCGCAAGATACACAATTGATTTCCCTCGAATATTTCCTGACCACTCGGAAATAAATCGTTCGTCGTGATCTTTTCGGATCGATTGATGACAGGATTATAAATTTTCTTGGGAAAAATTCCGGCGGCTATTAGATTTGCAAATGGAATTGTCGATTATGGCCAGTGAGCCTCCCTCGCTCTCTCTTTCTCTTTCTCTTCTCGCCGCTCGCAATTTCATAAAGCCCGTTTCTATGATGGCAGAGGGCTCGGCGGACCCTGCAGGGCTTCGTGCGACGCAGATTAAATGCAGTTCATGTAAAATTCAACGCGACCCGCGCCGGGAGCCTCGGGGGGGATACTTTCGTTTTTAAAAAAGTTCCATTAGACGGACGGAATTTTTATATCCCTGGCCACGGACGTTGCCTTATCGAACGGAACGGGGTTATTCGATCGTGATGGAAATCTTTCGTCGCCAATATCGATATCGAGAAAAAAAAAAGAAATATGTACATCGAGATAGCGTGTGTGGATCGTGAAAACTGGCGAAAAACCATTTTCGACCAAACTTTTAACATGTTGACTTGAACACTCGTTACTAGACTACGGGTTCGTCATGCAAATACAGGTATTTTTTAGGGACTAATTTATTGAAAGTGGAATTGGAATAAAAACTGTCGAGTCTATTGAGGGATTTATGAGATTCCAAAATAAATGAAAACCTCGTTGAGCTTCATCAAACATTTAGTTACGCAGTGAGTTTTCGAGACCATTGTAAATTCTATAAAAGCATAAAAATACGCAGGCTACTAGATACTTTTATTGTTACTTTGAAATTTTTGTCAATTCATTTTCGATCGTATATTTATTGTAAAAGTTCAAGCTATGTCGGTACTTATCCGTTGCAAATTAAGGCTGAATTCAAATGTCGGTCAACGGACATACAACCAAAAACTTCGTCTGGCAGCTAACAAACATACGTAGTCTAGCTTCCCCAAAGGATCTACGCCAAATTTTCTTCCCCAGAAAGAGGAAGTATCTACGAAGTGGAAGTGAAAATCCTGTAGAAAGAGGGACGTTGTTCCTAGTTTCGCAACTATTTCGGGTCCACCCAGTTAAAACCAGAGACGAACGAGGAACGGAAAAAAAAATAAAACACAAAAGTGATCATCCGTCGTCGTCGATGGTCGAGGATTTTTTCTAAACACCGCGATATATCGATTCCGGAAGGAGCCCTTTCACGGCCAGCATCGGTTGGGGGGAGGGGATCCGTTCGCGTCTGTCGGGTCGGTCCGTCCCGTTCTTTCGTCCGCTAAATACCGCAGCATCGCGAAATTAAAATATTGATCGAACAGCGTCGCGAGGGAGAATACGAATTGCGGTGGAGAGAAGAGAGTACACCCCTTCCCCACCCACCCAACTCCACTCCACCCCCTCGGTCACCCTGCTACCCCCTTCTTCTGCATGCTTCCGGCGGACCGATGGGCGGACAAAAAAAAAAGGGGGCAAAAAAAAAATGGGAGAAGGAAAAAGATTGCAGTCCGGCCCGAAAATTCCCGAATGTCAATGACTCGTCGAACCGAACGCCAAAACTTAGTTCGATATCGAAGGTTCGTCGACTTTTGTTCACCTTGTTCCTACTCTTCCACCGACTGTTTTCTGTTTTTTTTTTTTTTTTTTTTTTTTTTTCGTGGAAATCGTACGGAAGAATATTGGATACGAGGGATAGAATTTACGTACGGGGCGGATTTCATTCGAAATCGAGACGGAGAAATCGGTTTTTGATACTAATTCTTTCATCGTGATTCAGTTTGTTCAACGATCACGATAGAATGCACCCTGTCCGGCAGGCGGAGTTACGATCGAATATTTGTACAGGTAGACGAATATATATATATATATTGTTAATCAGCAAACTCGGCTTCCACTAGGAGAAAAAGTAATATAGGGAAAGGGCCTCTTACCATTTGGTATTACTGAAATGTATGCCAGATTAACATTCGATTTAACATTTACTTCACTACCTGGAATAAATATACAAAGTGGTAGAAGACTTTTTTTTCTATGCCACTTTTCTCCTAGCAAAGTTGAGGTTGCACGTCGATGTACACCTATAAACTTCCGGAAGCAAAATGGCGTCGCGTGAGCAGATAGGAAGTGTGGCCCAACTGACAGGGGTCGAAAAAACGAACATCCTATATAAAGTAACAGCGATTATCTCGGATGAAGAAGAGTTTCCGCGAGGGGATGGGGAGGGGGATCGAAGTAAAGCTGGTGGTCTTTTAATAAAGTGTCGCCGGCAAGAGAAAACACCGAGTGGCTCTCGAAGGATCCACGGAAGAAGTCGCGAGGGGTGGGGGGAAACTAGGAAAACAGAGTCCGGTCGAGTGTAATCGAAACTTCGGCCACGAGTGTGGCAACTTTCCCCGGAAAAGCGACCGCTAACTTATCCCCCACCTTCGTTGCGATTAAAACTCCCGCAAAAACTTTAGCCCACGGCAGCGGCGGTGGTCCTCGAGCATTTCCGGTCCCAGCGTCAAGCGTCGCTAACGATTCACGCTTCAATTAAATAAAGTGTTTGTCCTTTTCCCTCGTCGTCCATGGTATTTTTATTTGAATATATAATTGAAAATTTTCGCGGATAAATATCCTCGGTTTCGAGATCGAAAAACGCTGGGTAGGCGATTTTTCAAATTTCATCGGCTTCATTAATATCTTCCCCCCGCCCCCCTTGGGTTCCGTTCGGATTGTTCTATTAATACGGGAAACGGGGTCGTTATAGGACGATTGAGAGCTCTACTGGGGCTTTTTCAGGCCCGAGCGATAGCGACGTCACGAGGACGCGCTCCGCGCCAGAAATAGTCCCGAAACCTCATTATTTTTATTCTTAACCATGAAATTAGCGGGCGCGCGCGCACGCACACAAACTCCTGACGTTCGACTTTCGTGCAACCGGTCTGACATTTATTCCATCGGTTAACGAACTGCTGGGAAACTTTTATCGGAGGGAACTTCTATTGCGGCTCGAAAACTATCTATCTTTTCTTTTTTTTTTGCCCCCTCTCTTCTTAAATATCGATCTACGACGCGTGAAAAATTATTCCAAGTATTCGACGCTTTCGGTTTAATCATGATGATGACAAAGTTTTGTTGAATATTATTATGGATCACCACAGGAATGTCTTCGATCGGATCACTCACCTGGAGTTCCTCCTTGCACTGACGTTCCTCTTCGAGACTCATCCGTTTCTCGTGCTTCTTGTAGTAACGCCTCTTGGCGGCTTGTAGATTGAACCACGTGTACGAGAAAGACTTCACGAATGGTAGGAGGGCCTCAATGAATGGATGGAACTCATCCTGCGAGACAGAAACCATCAAACAGAACTGATTAGCAACGAGAGGGTGTGTAACATCTCTCTTTTCGTTCGTTTGAAACGATTCCGGAATGAGATTCAACCCTTTTCATCCCCCTTGCAGAGAGACCTTCTTTAACGTCTTTTTTCTTTACCAGAGAATTGTTAAATGCTTCTGGTACTGTTTTTTTTATTTTCATAAAAACGTTAACAGTTTGAGAATTACGCTAGAGGCGTTAAAATTTCGCCGAAAGATGTTAAGTCTGTCTCAGATACTAGGAGAAATCAATCGTTTTGAACGACGAAATTGTCGAGGCAAATGATAGCGGATACATATAGGGATGGTGGATTGTCTTGATTCGTAAACGACGATAAAACAGTTAATTTACACACGTTCATGTACGGCCGACAATCGAGTTAATTGCGTCGTTTAATCGTGTAATCGTGAACGGTGGGAAGGTCTCCCCGTAAGGGTTGAGTCTTCGATTAATTTTCAAACGCGTGTGTGTGTATATATACTGTCATGCATCGATTTCAAATCAATAGTTTCATGCGCTTCAATTCTCCTGCAATTCGACATGCAACCGTGAATCATTTATCAATCGAGAGCGAACCATTCCGAACCCCAATGTTACAACCCCCATTGTGCACCTAAACTCCTGTCGAAGATACTGACTAAAAGCAAAAACCTAGCAGAACCTATTTCGAACCGACAAAAAGAAAGAATGTGTCGTAACCTAGAAAATATACTTAGGGTAAAAAACCCAATTACTGACACTTTAAGAAACGACACTGACATTATTGCATAATTTTTGTATTAACTAACGAAAAACATAAGTTTTTATCTGTATTTATTATTATTTAGTATTTTCAATTGAAGGAAAAATTTGTTGTCATTTTCTGGCACCTCTACTTTTGTTTATAAATTCATTAGTTTCAAAAATATACATTTCATATACGTAAATATTATCACTTTTAGATTAGGTTCCAATCAATTAAAAATTGTTAATCATTCTACAAAACTGACCAAAAAGCAAATTAACAGCTGCGTTTCCTATCGTATAAATTACAGTTTCAATTTCCCGCAGAATTTTCTTCGCGTTTAACTTAACAACATTCATTTGTTATTTCAACTAAACCAATCCAGAATGACAGTAATCGTCTATGTGACAATAAATGGGTCTTTCACCCTATCATACACCGAAAAGCAGACAATTTCAATTTCAACAATTCCATCGCCGAGCTCCACGAGTGGATCTCCGTCGTGTCGAGAATCGTGGGTATTTTCTACGCGACGGATCAAACGTGCCGGGGAACCTCGTTTCGCCCGTGTAAGAGACGACGATTTCCCCGACAGAAGGAAGGAAGGAAGGAAGGAAGGAAGGAAGGGTGGGGGATGCACGGAAGGAAATTCGTCCTTATCGAAGACTTCGTTCCCATCCGGGATCGAAAAAGGTCGATGAATCTCCGTTTCCGGTCGCGGGGGGACTCCGCCCAACCTGGGGTAGGAATCGGAGGGGTGTGGGGTGGGACTGGAAAAAAAAGAAAAGGAAAAAAGCGAAGGGGTGTGTTCCCGTCTCCGATTCTGGGTCGAGGATCGAGCCATTCGACGATCGCCTCCGCGGAAGAATGGATCCACTGGCGGTCCTTTGTGAGGCAAATGCCGGGTCGGCCGTCAGGGGGCCATCCCGTGAACGGGACGGGGGTGGATGTAAACATCGTTTTACGGAGGGGTGGGATCAATTTTCGGCCGACTTCTCTATGGAGCACTCTCGCATGAAAATCAGTCCAGGGTCCCGGAATATTCATCGTCCGAACAATAACGTACGTACGAACCGTGCAGTTTCATCGCCTCTCTGCCACGCGGGACCAACCGACCGACCAACCCTCCCACCCTCGTTTCAAGGGGTTGGTGGAACCATCGAGTTGTAACGATGTGTGCTTGATCGACGGATTCGAGTGGACGGACGGCGGGATGGCTAATGGCGCGTGACGGACGCACAACGGGAGGACACGAAATTGCACGGAGGAGAAATGTTCAACGGAACGAAACTCTGGGTTTTCGCAACACGTGGCGCGGTGTTAAACAAATGTTCGCGAGTGGCTTTTGTAACGGGACTTGTGGAAGTGGAACGAGATTGTTTTGCGTTATTTTTTTTTATGGGAGAACTGTTACCGTTAACCCCTTACTTTATAACATTGAGTCAGACTCGTGGTGACCATATCAACAATGATTCAATAAACGTATTCTTTGAGTCAAAGGAAAATACTAGATTGCTAATATTAATATTTAAGTTTCCGAGGAAATATACAATTGCGATAAGAACACGAATTGCTTTTGTTTCTGGGGAATTATTGATGATAAAGTCATTCTGGAGAGTACAGACATCAAGAAAATCATAGGGCAAGGGGTTAAGGGTATTGGTGGGGAAATTAACTGAATCCAAGGGAATGATTGTTATTCAAATAAATCATTTAATCCTTTGCAATCGAAGTTGGCTCAAGTACGGGAAACTAGCAGAAACTTGTAGAGTACGTACTGAATCAGTAAGGAATTAGAAACTCGACGAAATCTTTTGAAATAAACATATAAAAAAATAATATATTCTTTTTCCCAAAATTTCAATGTTTACTACATTTTTCTATTTTTCACCTCAATATAGGTGTCTGAAATTATAATATTTGAATTTCATGCCTTGTAATTATTTTTACTGTGATCTTTAAGGAAGTAATCTGCAAGGTTACTGTCGCTTCCCACTTGTTACTCCAGGTACTACGTTAAACTATATAGCACCTGAGAGTGGCCTGTCAAGTGTAAAGGGTTAATTTGGTATTAACAAAAGTGCAGAAATAGTAATATACAATTAAATTATAATTAAACTTTTAAACGTAAGAAGTGCAAACGAAACAATTTCTGATCACTCTGAGCTGTCGAATTTTACGTGTATAAATTTCAAAATAGTTAATCATTATTTAGTCATATCTTTTAGGAAATAATCTTTATTATAATATAGTGGTGTATTTCAAAACAAAACTAACATCCTCTATTAACCAAACGCGTACATTTTCGACGATTTATGACTTAAATACAAGAACCGAAATAAACTGTGTCTGACTACGTACGACCATTTCCACTGTGTCAGTACATGTGTTAAAGGAGACAGGCTAAACGACTCCAAAATAAGCTGTTCCTATTTTATCTAGTACGTTCCACTCATAGTTTCGACAAGGATTTCCAACCCCATATTATCAAACTGTTCGTTATGAAAATCCGAATTCAGCCACTCCATCTGTACCATAAATCTTCCTAAAACCAATCCACCGCGTGGTCATCATCAATTCCAGCATACATCATCCCCCCCCCCTGGACCTTAAAAGCATCTAATATTCAAAACTTCCCTGGTCCCTAAACAAAAACCCTCACACATAATCTTCAGCCATTTCCACAAGCTAACGACCCTCTAAACACCCTGAATCCATTGTCTAAAATCCCATTCATACAGACCAATATACACCCCCCAAACGCTCAGAGATAAAGGGATCGGATTGTTAGCCGAAAGGTGAGAGAAACGGTGTGGGAATGAACACGTAAATGGGGAAGGGGGATGGGGGGCTGTGAACAAGCGTGAAACGACACGAACCATCGAGTATTCGCAAGCACTGCGGCTGCTGTGGCACACTACCGTCTGTCTGTCCCTCCTGCCGTCCGGCTGTCAGAAGCACCGATTCTCGCAGTAACAACCGTCAGGGTCGCAATACTCCTCCGCCACCCTGTCGCAGATTGATCGTGGCCTCATCTGCACCACCGTGCTCTGCTGCTGTCTCTCTCCTCCTCCTCGCCGACTCTCGTCCTCCTCCTCCTTCTTCGTCTCGATTAGACCTAAACCGACCGAAGAGTCGGCCTTTCCAACGATCTTTTTCTTCTTTCACGAGCACTTCCTCCTCGAATTCTCTTCCTTATCGATTACTCCTCACCGGCCCGCGCACAAGATTATTCCACGACGGTGTGTACTCCTTTGGAACCGTGGCTCGGCCAGAATCCTTTGGAAAACGGAAGATGATATTTCCTTGGGTCTATCCTCGGGGATCGACGATTGTGTTTTAGATTATTTTCTCGGTAGGGATTTCAGGCAACGAAATTACGGTTGTGTTCCACGGGTGCGTTGATTCTTTCGACAACGAAACTCTGTGAAAACGGTTCTCAGATTCGTCGATTTCAACGCCGGCGATAACCGATGTCGCGCGCAATCTCTCGACCAGTGGACAGACTCGATCGTTCTTCTCAAGCCTTGTGTTCGATCCTCGATAATATATATGATATATAACCTAGTCTTTCGCTAAATAGCATTTCTAGAGATAATTACATTACACCGAGATCGAATGATCTCGAATCATCCTAGAAAATAATGCGAATAATTTTTCTTCTGATGTTTGTAGAAGTATGGAAACTACAAAATCGTATATTAAAACTATTAATTCCTCTACTCTGTAAGGGACAATGGAAATACCGGTATTTATTTCGGTTTTCAGTAATATATCGGATTCGGTATACCTTTGATGGCATAATACCGATATTATACCGGTATTTTCGGTTGTGCCGTCGCCCTACATAACCCTATATAAGCCGTACCCTTATAGAAAACGAATAAATACTGGTATTTATTTCGATTTTCTGTAATATATCGGTTTCGGTGTACCTTCGATGGCATAATACCGGTATCAAAATCATACCAGCATTACATCGGTATTTTCGGTTGTACCTTCGCCCTATATAACCCTATATAATTCCTACCCTTATAGAAACCGAATAAATACCGGTATTTATTTGCGTTTTCAGTAATATATCGGTTTCGGTATACCTTTGATGGCATAATACCGATATTATACCGGTATTTTCGGTTGTGCCTTCGCCCTACATAACCCTATATAAGCCCTACCTTTACAGAAACCGAATAAATATCGGTATTTATTTCGATTTTCTGTAACATATCGGTTTCGGTATATCTTCGATGGCATAATACCGGTATCCAAAATCATACCAGTTTAAGTCCCTGGACAGAAGCACAAGAATTTCTGACGGGGGATGATTTTTAGAGCCGAAAGTGGAAGCGTGTCGTTCGCTCGCGCTTTGTCACAACGACGATTCACCCGCGCGCGGCCTCGCCTCGCGAACACGCGCATCGGCACACACTGGATGGCACGTCTCTCGGTGCCGTCGCAGCCGCCGTCGGCGTATATATCTGTATACGACACACGCCGTTATTTTCGGACTCGAACCGAAAATCAAAGGCGCGTTAAGAAGAGGCGCGCACGGTGACGCCGCTCTGCCCCCTCGTCATCGCGGAAAAGACCCCGGGAGGGAGGGAAGAACATTCAGGGACGTTTAGTGGGCATTTTTCTCATTTTCCATGTATCATTATCACGGTTGACGAACCGGCAAAATACCGAATAATCGACGAACAGTATTCGTAAAACGTAATATTTAAAAAAACGTGTATCCAAACCCCAAAGTCTGAGTTCACATATTATTTTTCATAAAAATTCACTGTCTAGCCATGAATTTCTTTGTTTTTTTTTTCCATTTTGGACCTCGAACGAACGCTCGTTAGAGGTTCGAACGGGGCGAAAAAGTTGTAGCGCGCGCGTTCGGTGCAACCGCGGGGGAATGTAAAAAGCTCTCTCGGCGGCCGTTGTCGCGACAACATTCTATTTGCAAACCCGGGGTCCTCGGTTGCCACGAGTTTCGGGCCGTCTGTGTTCGTTCTCGCAACATCAACAAAACGGATTTAGTATCTCGAGAGAACGTGGATTCACGGGGACAATTCGCGTATTACGCTTCTGTGAATTCCATGAAATTCGTGTGGAACGTTAAACGTACGCAGGTTCAGGTTAGAATTTTCATTGATTTCGAAGAAATCGTGCTTTGTTCGCCGTAAATCGGTCCCAGTAATGGAAATTAAATTATTAACCCCTTGCCTTACAACATCGAGTCAGACTCGTGGTGACAATATCAAAATGAATTCAACAAACAGAAATATTATTCATTTTTTAATACCTACTTTGCTGATATTAATATTTAACTTTTAGAGCAAATGTACAATTGCGATAAGTACACGACTTCCTTTTGTTTCTGGGGAATTATTAATGATAAAGTCATTCTGGAGACTGCAAACATTAAAAAAATCATAAGGCAAGGTGTTAATATAGGCTGCGTGCGTAAATAGAAGGATCTTTCGAAGGTGGATGTTCAATTGCACTAGAATCGAAGGTGAAAATTCAACTGGAATAGATTGAAAAATGACGAAGAGATCTAGGACTAAATTAATTTGTAAAAATCGATGGTTAGTCTTTCGCCTATTTATTGTATTCGAGCTCGAAGCTTCTCAAGACTTTGGAGATGAGGATCAGGAACACGGACGTTTCGTATATATATATACACGTAGAGAGAGAGAGAGAGATTCAAACGAGAAGCGCACGTGTCGCGCCGTGAAACTTCTATTTGCATGTCGACGTTTTCGGGTGCGTAGTTGTCGGCAATAAATCGACGGGGATTCTGCGCGGCGGCGGGCGTGTTTATCGCGAGGACTGAGATACACCGAAATTTTCTTCGGAGATTTCCACGTAGTTCTGGTTCACCCGAAATCTCGGAGGACACGCGAACTCGACGAAGAAATAAATGCAAAGCCACATCCACGCGCGATAAACGGTAACCGGAAACTTAACCGATTTCAGATCCTCTCGAGAGATCGATTCTGTGATTACTTTGTTCGATTACATAATTAGTTCACAAACGGTGTAACTACACTCCTGCGAAAATTTCGCTCTATTCACAAGGGTTCAGACGACTTCCGTTGCAATATCTCCGAGTATTTTTCATCCATAAAACGATTATCGTTGAGTATACAAATTAGTCCGGAAAGACCGATCGTCCACTTGGCCACAATCGAGTATATCCACCTCGAGAAACTGATCACGACACTATTCTCGAACGATCGAGAACAACGTCGAATCGATCATCGATCTCCGCTCGAAACTCCCGGATGCGTACTTACTGAACACAAAGCGAACCGATACGTCTCGAATTTTCAGGTGTGGGCAGAGTATACACGACTGGAGAAGGGTCGAATAATATGATTATTTTTTTCAGTTCGATCCTTCTGCGCGACGATCCCGAGGATCCCCTAGATATCAGCTGATCCTTCGAAAGGAGCAGATCCACCACTCCCACCCTGCCGAACGAGTTCGAGCCCTAGTCCAGGGGAATTAACTACCACCGACCACGAGGACCGGGGATGGTGGGGTGTTTCTCACTGATTCCGATCGTTTCGATTCACAGGGGCGTGTTAATCTCGCCTTCGCGGGCGCTCGGCACTGATCCACTCGATCCAAGGATCTGGTAGCCTGCCAATCCGGTTCCCTCGATCCCGGTCCACCCTTCGACGACGATCGAGAACCGCGCACTATAACCACCCCGTTTGTGTATAAAGTTGCTTTACGTTGACGAAATTTCTCTTTAAACCTGTCTATCCAAATCGACGACCAAAAAAACCGTTGAAAGAGGGAAAAAAACAAAAAGATCCATGGATATGAATAATCGAACCGATCGAGGACTACTCGACGGTGAACTGTATATTTAGTCCTACGACGATAACAACTGATACACGCTGGAAAGAAACGAGTTGATCCGATTAACGTGCGAAACGATCCACAAGCCGCGAGAGGCTGCGACAAAGAAAACGACGAACAAAAAATAACACACACTCGCCAAGGAGAAAGAGGACCGTCGACGACCGGGAACGACGGGTACGACGTCGGTCGTCGCGACGACACTGAGACGCCACCGGTCGTCGAGACGCGCGTATCTAGACGCGCGCCGAAGGCACCGCGCGGCGCGGCGCGGCGGCCAGGTACGGCACCCCAAACAGTTATTAATAGCCTCTGTCCTAGCTTACTAGATTTGCCCTCGAACCGCGCGACGCAACTGCTCACCACCCCTCCCCCTACTTTGCCACCTCCTACTTCTTCTTTGTACCACCCCTCCGTTCCTCCTGGCGAACCCACCACCCCCCACTACTTTGATTCTACCCTCCCTACAACGGTATTCTTCTGTATTTCTAATCACGTCCCGATTTTCTGCTCGGTATATTTTTTATTTAATGTAAAAAGTTAGACGCTAAATTAGTTATAATTATTTTCATTAGTTCAGTATTTCCGTACAGAATGCTACAGCCCGCTGTTAAAATAGATGCCAGTATTTTGATAGAAATTAATTTAATTAGTGTGTCCGTCGTAAAGGAACTTGATTTGAACAGTTCTTTAACGCGTGTTACGCATAGATTAGACGTAAATTATTGTGACCTTTTTATATTTTTTAAAAATATATGTAAAAAGACGTATAGCGATGCTCGATAATCGCATGCAGATTTTCCGTGTCATTTTTCGGTCCGTCGTGGGGAGGGGGGCGGTACCATAAAATTTACACTGCGACACTTTCGTGATGGTTGGCTAACAGAGGGGGAATCCCCCGGGGACGATCAGCAAATTGCGCGAAAAAAAAGAAAAATAACTCGACGAAGAAGGCCGGTCCACAACTGATTCTTGCCACGTTTCGAATCCCCGCGGGAGATCACCCGGCCGCCTCTCCTGTCCGCCGTTTTTCGCGTCAATAAACCCGCGGAAAAACAATGAAGACGAGTTTTTTTTTTTTTCGAAACACTGAAAATAGACCTGCATCCGTGTATCGACCGTTCGATCCTATATGTATCGATGATATTTCCAACGACAATAATTATAAAACTTGACTGGCAAGCATCGTGTATGTAAGCCAGACGCAGGTCAATTGCACGTGGGTCGTTCGAGAAGTTCTCGAAGCAGAGAGACAAAGATGAATTCTACTTTTCATTACAATGCCCTTTGACGTCGACGCATTTGGATCAACGATGTTCCAATATTTATAGCCTGAATGCACCAATCAATGAATACTTTCGCAAGTATTGAAATCGAGCTTTAAATAGTAATAATATTAATAAATATCTGACATATATAAAAATCAAATTGTTTTAATACCTATATCTTTTTAGATCGTACACAGATTTCAATTATAAAACTATAGATTTTACCGGTGAAGGGACAAATATTCACTAAATGAACATTTCTAAAAAAGTTACATCAAAAAGTGTGTGCTCCCTCGTACCATTTAACATTTATCCGAAACATTCCAAATATCGCGAGCAATTTCAAACATATTCGATTGGAACGATTTAAACGGGACACCCACTATACAATCATTCCTATAATTTCGAAACAACGATTCAAGAGTCTGGGGGCGTTCAAGGGTTAAACAGTGTCTCGCTACTCGATATCTTCGAATGCATCGCAATCGAAGGGTTAAACGTTTCCGTTCGACCGGCAACGCACCGATTACCCCCCTCCCCTCCCTCGAATACCGAGTCTGTGCACCAGAGAGTCGGCTCTGGCCGCTCGACACCCGAAGAATTCCTCTTCTCGGTCCTCCTCCCCCAAAATTCCGTTTCTCGCAGAACCGGACCCGTCCATAAATCGTCCCCGTTGGAGTCGCGATCACGTGTCGCGGGGTTAAGCGTTCCAAAGACTCGACGAACTCACTCACCCCCTTCCCACCACCTCCCGGAAGCGAAGTAGGTGGCCACGAGGGGACATAAAGGGGTGGTGGTGGTCTTGGTCTCTGTCCGCAGTAAGAAACGGACAGGCGAAATGTCGGACGTCCGTGGAAGCGTGTTTTGCGGATCCTGTCGGTCCGCGTGGCCTGTTCCACGGAGGATGAGAGAATGAACAAGGGGGAGGTGGGAGGGGGAGGGAGGGAACGACCCCCCTGAAAGGAGGGTGAAGCGCGTTCGGTGGCGGAACGGGCGCCGGAACAAGAAGAACGTGGAAGAAAAAGGATGAACAGAGAGAAAGAGGGGGTGGAAGGGTACCACGCGGCTGCTGGCGAAGCCGATCGATAGCCAAACTCCTCGTCGCCACCTAAGATAGACACTGACATAGACTTCCCTAGAGTAGATAGAGAACGAGTTATGCGTGGTGCCTGCAGATACGCTCGCAATTTCTGATAGTGCCCAAACCCCTTCATCCCCAACCCAATCCTCCACCACCCTCCTCCTTTTCGTTCTTCGCGTTCCTCGGTGTGCACGGTTGGACGAGCACCGAATATTTTTGGGTAGATAAGACAGATTGGCTCCTGGAGGTCGCGGAACGATCTTGCGAGGATCGTCTGGAAACGGGAGGTGATCGTTTCGCGATGATACGAAGAATATTGTGTGTGGTTGCGTGTTTACGGGAATGCCTGGGTGCGAACCACGACGATCGTGGAAAAAGCTAAACGGTATTTAACCCTTTGACGCTGATACACCGGTGCAATACTCATTTTAATCAGTTTAATATCTAATTTTTGTCAGCAACGAGCCGTAGGTTCACTGATGTGAAACAGGTCTTCGCATTTTCCGTTGAGATATTCTAGTATTTCTACCAAAAATAAAAAAAGAATTTTTTTTAATGGAGAAAATAGGTCTGTTTAATATCGATATTTTCGATTTTGAAGTAACGAGGTGTACAATATACAGACTGTAGCCGAATAACATGTACAAGTGGGTACGAAGGGATTCCTTATCGAAAAATAAGAAGAAAATATGGAATAAAATGTTTCAAAATAAGACTTAGTTTTCTAGAAAATGGTCTATGAAAAATAATCTGAAACACGTATATGCACCATAGTAGTAAGTAGAAACGGAATGCAATAGACAGACGCGCTGGCCCAGTCCTATTCAATTGCCCTCGTATCTAGCAGATTTTTAAACAGTCTACTGACTTAAACCGTGCAATAAAATATTTTCTTTTACTCTTCAAAGAATACATTTAGATCTAAAAGGGCGATACAACATTGTGCCTTCTGACAGATGGAAAACCAACCAAAAGAAGCTGGGGGAATTTATTCGCAGTAATGTCGAAACAGTTATACACCTTAATTTGCCCCCAGGCAGGATGCTGAGTTTCGTAGCGATTATATAGGCGAGGATATGTTCGTCACGTGACGAGCAATTTTACCACCGAATCACGGTGGTAATGCACACGGGCCGCGTCGTATCAGAGCACACCATCCAGGAGTGAATATCGTGTTCGTCGGCCGCTAATGACTGTTCTAAGTTCGCTGGAGACGAGGACGCTGGTGTTTCCCCCCCCTTCCCACCCCTCGAGGACAACGAACCTTCTCCCGGCTATATCCGCGCGACATTTCACCGCCTAAGTGGGCTACGAAATTCCTTATTGCCGTGGCAAAAAGTTCGCCGCACTTCCACTGTCGTTCCCCACCCCCGTTGTTCACCACGAAACTCCTTCGCAGTTCCTGCGGGCTCTCGACCTTTTCGGCTTCTCGTAGGGTCTCGACGGGTCCCCTTTTGCCCTTCGATGATTCGTTTCTTTTATTTCGAGATTCCCTTATCCTCTGGCGACGTTGACGGAATCGGGAGAAATTGAGAGAACGAAGAAACAGATGCAATTTGTGATTCGTATAGAATCTTAGATTCGTAGAATCTGGATCTCATAATCATCTCCATAAACATTCGGATAAAACGTTCGTGGTTAGGAACGTTGTTCCTCGCTGATGTGCATCGACGATCTAATTAATCCCCCCTCCCCTTAGCCAGGTTTCGCGGGATTACGTAATTTCTGATTGGTCGCGTCCGACGGACAATTCGCCACCGGTTTTCGACACGCCGGAAACACGGATTTTCGACCGCCCTGGCAGAGAGAGGAGGGATTTCACGACGAATTTCCCAGCGTGGGTGAAACATCGAGAAACTCGATCGCCAACGGAGCTCCGCGTGCTCGCGTAATTTAACCGGTGAATCACATACAAGCCTCGACGAATTTCCGGGAAGACCGCTGGAAACTGTGCACCACTTTTCACCCTTGCGAAGGAACTTTCCCTTTCTTTGAAAACAACGGTGTTTACGTCGAGGCTTCGAACGCGTCGGAACGATCGGGCTATGAAGGCTCGACACGCACGTGGACGCGCAACGATTTTTCTGATCCAGGATTTCCCTGTTTTAACCCTTTGCCTTACAACGTCGAGTGAGATACGTGATAACGATTTCAAACTGAATTTAGTAAACACATATATTATTCGTTTATTATTGCAAATTTAGAATAAATTGTCATAAGAATAGAATTCCTTTTGTATCTGGGAAAATATTAACGATAAAGTGATTTTTGAGAGTGAAGTCGTAAAAGAAATCGTATGGCAAGGGGTTAACATTGGAACTATCAAAAAAATGACGGATTGTGGGTTTCTTATTTTAGGATCACTGAAATTATACGAGTATTTTAGGCGAAATTGGCTTCTAATTTACTAAAGATTGTAGGTTATACTATATTATGTTAAATCGTACTACATATTTTGTATATTACTGTATTATACAATTTCATTTAGTATACATTCAGTGCTGGTAGTTTTAGTGTCGACGTGTGGATGAAAATATTCAGAGTGTACGAGATGTATATAGAGGGTAAAAACGATGAAAACAGTACAGTAAATCTTTTACGAGTGTTCGAAGCTTACGTTTCTGCAGAAAGATCGTAAACAGTACGTCAAAGAAAATGTTAAACCTTTAACACCCAGTCTGCCACCGATGCGACACTCATTTTAAAAGTGTGTAAAATTCAGTCGCCAGTTAACATCTAACTTTCGTCAATAACGATCCATAGTTTCACCGATGTAAAGTAGACCTCCGCGTTTTCAGTTGAGATATTCAAATATTCCCTTTAAAAATGAATTTTTAAAAATGGAAAAAAAATTCCAAAGCCAATAATATTTGTTTCAGCCGCATATAGAAATTAGTTTATAAATATAGTCAAGTTAATAAACTACTTTTCCCACAGAGGCACTTACGGTCACTCTGACTAACCCCTTGCCTTACAAAATCGAGTCAGTCCGACATTCACATTTAAGATTTACAGTAAATATTACACTTACGATAATCATAAAATTCCTCTCATACCCGGGAAATTATTAAGAATAAAGTAATTCTAGAGAGTGCAGTTGTCAAGAAAATCGTAAGACAAGGGGTTAAAAATCTCTCCCTACTGGTAACCCCACTAGAATACCCTAACAATAACAATAAAAAATAAATTCCTCCGCTGTTCTTGTTCCACCATACTGTAAGGCGACTAGGATTAAAATTCAAGCAATCAACATCCCATAAACTAACCCCGTCCGTTAAAAGAACCACGAAAACGAAACGAGCAGCGTGTCACACGCGGAAGCGTCAAAGCCACGGGGTTGCCACGAGCGGCAGCCGTTCGCTGACATCCACGAAAACATCACTCGCTCAATCTTTCTCTCTCTCTCTCTCTCTCTCTCTCATAAGCGTTAAAAGCGTGTTAAGCCAAGAAGCGTGCTGCGTATAATTAGCCACGGCACCACCGTGTGTGTGTATCGTAAATTCTGAAAAACATCGAACCACCTGTCCTACGGAAGGGGCCTGCAGGTAAGTAGAGACATCCGGTTCCACCATACAGCTCCTCAGTGTATCCGGGATGAACATGAGTAGCTGGGACGTCGGCTGTGGTACCACAGTCTGATGCCGGCTTGCACCGCGGTGACGGTCCTCTAGCGAGCGTACGCCCGCGGACAGCGTCGTCCTGACGAACCGTGTGTGACGGTGTTCACACACGTACACCAAAACGGAAACCAAGTGTCTAACCAATCGGTAATAGTTCTTGCTCCTAAAGGGATAGGAGGTTACCGTCGATTTACCCGCGTGATTCCTCGTCGTCGAACAGTAAGTAACACACGAGTGTCTTCTTGGATTTCACCCCCGTTCCTACTTCGTGTTCTCCGTCTTCTTTTATGTTTGTCAACACTAGGACGTCTAAACGGTGCACCGGTTGGACCGGGAATTACACCAACCAGCCACGATCTTGGTGTATTCTTCGACGTACCTGGTCCTTGGTACGATATTCTTCAACACCCAACTGTTCCTATCCCGTCGTTTTTGCCTGATCAGCTGTCCCGTCGACGTTGTTCTGTTCACCAACGGACGAACAGTGTCCACCGTTCGATGTCCGTCTAACGACGATCCGTTCAACGTGCACGAACGTTCGCCACGAGGCCTCCTGGTCGTATTTCCGTTCTGATCCCACGGTACCACGACGATCCTACTACTCGTTACCGCACGTCGACTCGTTGCCGCGCGAACTTCCCTTGTCACGTTGACGATCTCGACGACGATGCTGGTGTTGATGGTTGTCGCTACGTTGCTGAACCAACGAGCCCACGGAACTCCTAACTCTCTCGACTTTCAGGCCCTCTCTGTGCTCTCTCGTGGCACGGAAAGACGGTGCTCGCTCGCTCCCGACTATCGCCTCCTCTTTCTCCGCCGATCTATCCCGTCTCTGTCCCTCTACCGGCGTGATCCCCCTTTCGGAGCTTCCCCTCTCCAGAACGCTTCGCGTAAACCCCCTTCTCCCAGAGCTTTTGCAGTCACTCTGTCCCTACCCCGACGAATCTTTCTCTCTCTTTCTCCTCCGTTCGTGTTCCGCCGGCTAACCCTTAGAGACACACGAGTCCGTCAATCTTTTTCTAACTTCTCCTATCTCCACGATTCTATTTGTTTTTCTACCGTTCTTTTATTACATATTTCTTCCTCTATTACCCTCACCCCCTTTTTTTTTCTTTCTATCGTTCACTCGGGCTTGTTCGTTACACGGGAAGCCTTAAATTTCTTTACCAGCACGTCACTCTGTACCATGTGTGCGTAGAATGAAGTTGACTGTACAAAAGGTCGGTCGGTGTCTGACGATCTGTTCCATTTCACGCGGCCACGGTGGCAGTCTGTCGACGATGAACCACGCGAGATCACCTCGTGTCAACGCACAGAACGAGACACCAACCGGGCCGTGTCCGTTGTTATGCTGCCGTCTCTAGTTTTCACCTTCTAGCCGTGAGTGGTGTTCACCCGTTCCCGGTACGGGAGACGCCAGGCCCCGGACTACGCCGACTCCGTGACGGCGGCGCTGCGGCGTCGGCGCTTGCGGCGTCGGCGTAAAAACGCCGACCGAAGGGGGGCAGCCGTCGCGCAAGCTCCGCTAGGACGTCTCGATGCGTCCCCGTCGGCCGAGAAAGACGAAGAGGGAGGGAAAAAGGGAGAAAGAGAGAGAGAACCGACGGGTAAAAAGACCGAGGAGGAGAGACAACGGCGAAGCAACGGGAGGGAAAAAGGAGGAAGAGGGGGAGGACACACTTCGAGATGAATGGGGGGAGAGGGAGATGTGGAGAATTCTAGATAGGGTAGGGGAGGAAAATAAAAGAGAAGGAATCGGAGCGCGAGGAGATAAATAGAATGAGAAAATAGGAAGAGGAGACAAATCGCGGAGGAAGGATTAAGGGAGGAGAGGGACGATATTAGAACGGGAGAACCGGAAGGGACCCAAAAGAGGATGACGATGGTGAACTCTGTGGTGGTTCATACGTTCATCGTTCAACCCCTTTCGACAGTTTGGTCTAAGTTATGGTGGCTCATGCGAGATTTTAATAATTATAAATTTTGCGGAAAGTTTAAGGGGTTATGTGACGGCTATATATAATAAGGCAATTTTTGGGGGTTTTTTGAAGAAAAACTTTTTTTAAGAAATGTTAAGAAAATTTCTTTAAACCTCGAACGGTAAGGTGGGTTTTAACAACTTGTTAACCGGTAGCTTATGAATAGGATTTCAAATTTCAGTGCTTATACATAAGAGGACTATTAACACTAGAACTACCAAACCTCAATGGTTGTATCTCCGAATACTAATAACTAGACTGCGGATTTTTATGCAAAATCAAAGTTTTCAAAGTAATTTATTAAGACAGGAACAATTGTAGAAATTTATTTTCCCTCTTAAGTATCTTACTAAATTCAGAGTAAAATAGAAAACTCAATGGATCTGAAATTTGTTTTTTATTGTATTTCACAGAGTCCTATAGGCTATAAATGCATAAAATCCGCAATCTACTAATAACAGTGCAAAATTTATGTTGATAATAAGATAAATTTTTTTAAATAATGTAACAAATATCTATTCAAGAAATGATATTATATAGTGTATTTGTTCATTCCACTAGGTTCCCGCTGCTACAATATTAAAAAATCATACCACAATAAACTAGCAAAGAGATGAACAATTAAGAACTAGTAGACCGACGAAATTGTAGGGGAACCTTAACACCAACAGTCAAACCCAGAAGAATAAAATATAGTGCAACCCTTCTCCACGATGTATGCATATAGTAGTCAGGGTGAAGGAGGGGCTAAACGAAACGGGAGAGGAAAATAAGAGAAACTAAAACTCTCTCTCTCTCTCTCTCTCTCTCTCTCTCTCTCTCTCTCTCTCTCTCTCTTTAATCGTAAGCCTCTATTTATCCGGCTACGTTTTCGTCTACCTGCACCTCTTCGTCGCGAGCTATCTACAGCCGAGCGTCGCAGCCGGTCTCTCCGGGCGTGTGTGTATATTTTTGGGCGCTCGTTAGGAATTAGCGGTGTTCGCCACGAAGGTCTCCGCTAGCAACCGAGTTTCTCTCTCTCTCTTTCTCGCTCCCTTTGCTCGCGCCGCGATTCCTCAGTAGGACGAACCTAAAACGGGGAGAGGGGGAGGGATCAGTCGACGTTAAAACCCCCGTTAGAGGGGTTCGTAACGACGCACCCCTCCGCCGCAGGAAGTTTGTCAACAATCTTCTGCGGGGGTGGAGAGGTAAGGTTCGACCCCCAACCCTTCATCCACGCGAAATAGGGTGGCCTGAAACCGCTGGGTAATCTCGAAATCGCGACCGCCGTGAACGAGATTACGCGCCACCCTTCTACCCCCTTGAAACCACCCCCCTCCGCGGAGCTCTACCAGCTCGAGGAAGTTGGTAACTGGCCGCGAGACGACCGCTGGCTTAAAAGTTTCCACGAGAGGATTCTGTTTCCGGTGCTTCCGACCCCCACCGCCACCCTGTTCGCCTCACGATCGGTAACCCTTCTCTGTGTTTTTAATAATTGCACACGGGGGGAATTCGGTTCAGCCACCAGCGAGACGGTGAAACTTGGATTGGTGGATTATATGGACTTTGGTGCTCGATTTATCGAGGTATGGTCGAATCAATTTTGGTATTCTCATGCTTGGATCGGTTCGGCCGGTTAGACGATCATTAGAAGAGGGTACAGTGATTACTCGATGAATGACAAACGAACAATGGCGTTGTACCCACTACTGGGGGGATCCCCCTTTGGTTAAAACAGAAACCTTTCCGCTTTGCCACGAATGCTCTAAAGCTGACCCGAGTTCGTCGCACTCATCGAGACTTTACTGTATATAGAATATTACAGAAGGTATATACTTTGAAAATTAATGTAAAACACGTGTATTCACCATAAGTAGAAACGGAATCTTTGACCACTAAGTAGAAACGGAATGCAATGAACAGACTCACTAGCCCAGTCCTATTCAATTGCACCCCGTATATAGATTTTCAAAATCGATATTCCCGAAAACTAAGCCTCGAATGAAAAAATGTTATTCCATATATTGTTCTTATTCTTTCATAAGGAATCACCTCGTACCCGCTTGTACATATTATTCGACCGCACCCTGTATAACTTGAAAATTCACGATTTCGTAACTTCAAACTAGAACCTCGACTGTGTTCAGTACCGTAAGTTGTTCGTATAGGAATTGCTTACAACCACTCTTTTCGTATCGCGCAATCGTGAACTAGTTCCTCTGATTCCGAGCATTTCTACCGAAGAATAATTCGTAGAATCTGTTACCCGAACACGATACAAGATACTTTGTTACTTGTAAATCGCAGTTTAATTAACAACTGTTTTCTAATGTCTCTTTTATATAAACACTGTTCTTTCTTCGTCTCCCTGTTTCTTTTTTATTCAGAAATTGTACGTCGTGTCCGAGATACCTTGGGATCTCTACTTTCCTCAAGACCGTTTACCGATAATGTCACGATCGGTAGCGTTTCGCGGTGTCGCCTATCTATGTACTTCAATCGATCCCACCCCTTCCCCTCCCCCCATTTGATCGGGAAAAGGGGAGCCACGCCGTTACCGCGAAGAACTGCACAGGGCAACTGTATACCGATCGAAACACCAGTGCCTCAACGCTAGGAAACTCGCGGACTGCCACTGGCGAGTGGCATTGCCGATTGCCGAACGGTACCGGGCCCCACAAGACACCCTTCCCCATCGGAAAGATGAGTTGCCCCGCCGTCGCCGCGAGGCGAACGTGACGGATTCCCATGGATACGGTTTTTATCTCTGTTTTCGTTCGCCTCCTTTGCACGACACGTTGCAGAATTTAAGGGGCCAACGCACGATCCGGGGAATCACCGAAAAATAGGGAGATAAAAAAGTAATTCCTCGTACTGGTCAAATTGAAAAATACGATCAGTATCATCGGTTGATTGAAAACATGTGAAATATCGAGTGGAAACTAGGTTCGACGGATAGAATTGACGAAGAATATTTGGATAAGGTCAAATGTGTTTTTATTTTTGTTAAAAGAATGACCTTATCTTCCGGTTCCAGGACCACCGGAAGAAGGACAGAACTTGCAGATCCTCGTTCTTATCGTTTTATTTATATTTACATTAGTGTTAAATCATACGGTTACAATGATTCGTAAGATGAATAGAACATTCGTGAATGCAAAAGGAATTGCACCCACGCTTTGCGCATACGCCACACCCCGTTTCGTGGTTGCTCTGAGAAGCACGTGTTCATCGACAGAGCGTGTAAAGGTCTAACGAATGCATCATCGAAAGGAGGGGCGGCAATCAAACGATGTTCAACGAAAATTGAAATATATACTGTTCAGGGTGTTCGAATCTGAGTCACGGCGGAAGGTAAAGAGAATTTTAAAGTACAGCTCTGTTTCGTTCTAAATACGCCGCGATAAAGACACGTCACACATCTGGTAATTACAGTACAGAAATCTTAGGGCTAAATGTATCGATTAAGATAATTGTAATTACAGTCGTTTGATCGCTCTGCTTTGCTAAAATAGTGTTTTGGCAGTTGTTCAACGCATTATAATACCCAATATCGATGGACGTTAGTTGTGTTTATAGTTACTAATTGTTAACAATGCACTGATCAATAAACGATGGGCATCGGAATTAGGAATGTCCGTTAAAAATGTTCCGGCGATGGATAAAATGAGCCTTCCTAACGTGCATCGCACGCTTGTAAAAGTACTCGATATTAAATTACAAGTATTAATGAATCACTGAAGTACCGTGGTAAGAATCCTCTGTAAAAAATCAGTTAAATTCCAGTCCATATCCACAATTCGTACCTTAATCCTTAGCGTGCTGTAAAAATAACGTGCACCATGGACTGATCACGATTACAAAATGGAAATAATCTAAACGTCAAAAAATCTGACCCATTCTACGAGATTACATTTCTCACGTATAAAGTTTATAAAGTGGCTCTTAGTTTTATATTCCAGATTCGAGAACGTTAAAATTAATGTTAACACGCGTTCTCAATAAATACCAGTACAACATTCCATTTACTTCTTTTGGGAGAAGTATGCGCATTCCCCAATTTGCTACCATTGGCAATGATGCACAGAATTAATAACTTATTGAACTTACATGCACCTCAGACTTATTCATCGTTCGACAGCTGACGATGATACGGATTAATCGAAAACTGTACTTAATGGATCTTTTAACTGGAAAACAGCAGGGATCGGTATTTGGGTAAAAGGCTGTTTGCAGAAGTTATCCTTAGATGAATTCTAACAGCATTAGTCGGCTTAATTTATGGGCATTGTTACTTTCAGTAACCTGACATTTGCAATTATTGCTATGTTGGCAACACACTGTGTTCCAGGAATTAAAACTGAAATATAAAATTCTTGATCAGATAACTGTTATAACACCTCATGTCCAATGTATTCTTCGTACTGACCCTCTTTAGAAATTCTTCTGCACAGATGCGAGCTCTGGCATTCATGGATAATTTCATATCACTGATCTCTCTGTCAATCTCTTCCATGAAGTGAATGACAAAGTCTACAATTTTGTGTTTGTACATTTGTTCTACATGAATGTTGGTAATTAAAAAACTAATATCATACCCCTGTAGAAAAATTGTAATGTTATAAATCCTATTCGATTAAATATTTAATAATACTGTAAATTTATCAACCTTACCTCCACAGGTTTCCTCCTGAGAATGATAAAATGTTCCGCTCTCATTGTCATGAATCTTGTAAAATTATGACACAAAATCTTCTCTAAATCATCTGCCTGTTTCACAGCGATACTTATTCTCATACTGTTAATACTGGATTCAATCAGTACCTTCTCTTTGTCGTTTCTACTGATCAATATGGGAGTTAAGAGAAGCTCCTTACTGGCTCTGACTTCAACCTCAGGCTTATTATGCTTCTCAACAATTTGAGAAGAGAAATTCTCCAAACACATAGCAGCAGTAAGTGTTCTCCTTACCGCTGTTAGATAAGGTTTCAATGTCCCAGACTATAAAACACAAAATAGGTAAAAATGATAATAAATCATTACTAATTTTTTACACTCTAATGATATAAATTAGTGGTCCCGAAAGTATCATGAAAAATTTAAATACTTAATACTATTCAAAGTTTTAAGTAAGACACTAACCACTATGTGTCAAAAGAATGGTATTCATTTATATGATTATTATACTTGTCTACTGATAAGAAATTATATCTTCTAAAAAAGAAATACAAATTACCATAACCTATTCCAAAAAGATCTACAAGAAACTCTTACCATTTTACAAATATGCTAGAAAAATCTTGATCCAAATTTAACAGTGTTGTACTCGATTAGTCGGTCCGCTCTTTTTATAAAAAGTTCACGAAAATACGTGAAAGGTGACACATAACATTTCGCGCATATCAAGCGGAGATTGAGTACAATCGAGTACGTCCAGTTTAATTTCAACGACTACGGGGCGTGTTCCAAATTTCACTGATAACGAAGGCCAGCTCTTTCCTGTCTGCTTCGTTACATAGTTGTCCACCCTATTGCTACAACCGGGGAATCACAAGTACACATGAAAACACTTTTAAAGGGTAATGGAACATTTTAAAAAATAAAGATTACAATTTTTCTGAAATATTATCAAATTGGCTAGCGAATCTTCCCGAATTGATAAGGAATATTAAAAACTATCATTAACATTAACATATATGTATCTGCAGAGAGGAAATGAGAGTGCTCTCACCCGGAAATTCGTTGCTCCGGGCAAGTGCTGCACCAAGCGGCCAATTCTGGCATAATAGTAAGAATCTACCCATTTTGGTTCCACGCTAGAATATACAAGCACCGACTAGGTATAGGATAGGCCTATCATCTTATGAGTCGTATTAGAAAGGAGGCGCGAGAAGATTTTGGAATTTGTATTTTCATAAACGAAGTTAGAAACTAGTACTTGTGAGAACGGGCATCATTTTTCTTCGTCACGCATTAAATTCGAAGTTTAAAGAACGTAGAATAATACTCTCTAACGGCTGGGAACCAGTAATTACAAGAACATTGTTAAAATCACATTTATTTGCAACGATTGACACTGCATCTCGTCATGCGTACCCCGTTTAGTTCATTTTAAATAGCTCTTCCAACGTTCTATGGACAAGTGAGGTCTTGATCAAGCATTCAATTTGAAGTTAAAAGAACGTACATTAATCTCCTGTCGTTGAAAATAACAATAAACGACCAGAACACTGTCAAAATCGCATTTAATTGTAGAATACCACTATTTTTTCGACTGGTGGCGCCACCCGTGGCGAATCGCTGAAACTGCTAGCCAAATTATAGGCGATGCATCAGAATAGATGTAGTTTCATAAATAGTTTATCAAATCTATATGTGGGGGAAAATATACACCGCTTTTATTAAATTTACATATTTATAATTTATATGGGAGTATGAATGTTCAAGAAGAGGTAAAGATGTTTCATATTATGTTATTCCCATTCATTACAATTTCCCTTGCGGGAATGCCTTACCGTCATGAGCCGTCTCGTAGCGGGATTCCGGGAATCGGGTGACATCCCGGCGTGCGAGTGAGAGCGGTAGAGCGAGCCGCGGTATCGGTGCTCTCCGTCGGTGTTGACGCGTGCAGAGGAATTTTAGTGGTCTATGGGGAAAGGCGTGCGAGCGAGAGAGTACGGTAGAGAGTGCCGCGTATCGGTTCTCTCCGTCAGTCCAACGCACTAGTAACGTTGCGTCACACAGTTTATTGACTTAGCCGTGTACGCCGTGTACCAAGGTCGTACCATCCCGTGCAGGTCTGTGCTTGCTTCCTCACTTTCTCGTGAACCGTCGCGGAGGGTGGTCGCGCGTCTCATACTCGTCTTTTCTTGTTACTAACCCATTGTTTGTTGCAGGCATTCGACAACCATCAATTTATTTACTGTGCATATTGTTGTGTCCCCTCTCTTGTTACTAATCCCTTATATGTTACAGATGTTCGAGAACCATTGGCTTCGATATTTATCTTCTTATGTACTGTGATTCATTTAATGTGATTTATTTACTGTGCATATTATTTATTTATTTACTGTGCATGTTACTAATCTATATACTGTGCATATTGTTGTGTCCCCTCTCTTGTTACTAATTCCTTGTATGTTACAGATGTTCGAGAACCATTGGCTTCGATATTTATTTTCTTATTTACTGTGATTTATTTACTGTGCATATTATGTATTCTATGTGTATTGTATAATGAAAAATATTTTTCCAAACAGTTATTCCATCGAAAGAAGACATCGATCAACGTCTACATCTTCAAAGCGTGCGTCTACCACTGCGTTAAGTTACTGTAAGTTAAACTTAAATCATAATTCGATATTCATTGTTATATTCATATTCATCATCACATCGTTTATTATTAATTTTAGTCTATCTATTAATAGACTTAAATTGTGATCAGCCATTGTGCATACCAAGTTATTATTAATTCATTTTGCTCGTTGATTTCTCTACACAGACTTGGGGTATGGGCAGTGGGTCTGTACCTATTATGGTACGGGCAGTGGGCCTGTGCACTAAGACTGTTTGCCGATCCCTCTGGTTTCTATTGAGAAGCCAGATATCGGACGTGTTTAGTCTTTGCCTGGTAAGTAGGATTTGGAGTAAAGGCTCGTGCGCGCCTGGGTACAACGTACCCGCCTACGGAGTAGTCGGGAGTCTGCTCCGTAAAAGGACTCTGTTTTACAGGGGATCTCGCTTGCACTACCATACTTGGTCATGACCTGTGCTCGGGTCTGGTACGTAGGTGACCAGCCCAAAGGGCCTGGAAAGTGAGAGATGGATTCGGGTTTGCGAGGTTGCGCCCGTCTTTCCTATTTTCTTAAACCAGGTTCTGGCGACAACACTTTCATCGCGATACTTGTTCATACTGTAGTTTAACGTGGTTCATCGTAGAATTAATTTTTGGCTTGGTATATTAGGTGCGTAAACGAAATGATCGATGGAACTTTTTCCATTCCGTCTATCTCTTTCGTTTGAGTATTAGCGACTACATTGCGTTAAATTTGTTATTTCGTATTACTAGCATTAATTCGTATTAATTAGAATATTAAGATAATATTAGTTCTAAGCTGAAGAACGAAGACAACCGACGAGGGAACTTAGTTTTTTATAGGTTTAGGCTCAAGAAAGAAGTCATCCGCCGAGGGATTTTAGTATCGGTAGTATTATATAGTTAAGATTTAAGTAATTTATAAGGTTTATTGTGAAAGGTGGGTAGATGTAGAACTTGTGATTCCATCTACTTGCCTTGGGCCTCCACTCGCAGCAACCTCCTCGTGGTGAGGCCTGGGCAATCGGTATTGTCATCGGTAAAGTACTATAAACTGAAGACAATATCGAGCTAATGGCTGCGAACTTCTAATCTATTTCATAAAACCACGTTCTATATTACATCGAACTAGGATTATTTTAGAAATCGATATGAAATTCAAAGTGTAAAAATGTCTAGTACTTTGAATGTTTTAGAAAATTATTAGAGATAAAGATGTATGGAACTACTGAAAATTACTTTAAATTCCTTTTTCTTATTCTGTAAATTCTTTGATTGTAATATGAATGCTGCTGGAAGTATGAACATTTTCACAGGATAATGATATAAATGGAACTTCAAAACTTTTTTAAGTGTTACAGTCAAATTAGCCCCAATACTGCAGAAACCCAGAATTAGTCACATTATTTATGCATATGTTAATGAAGACCCTTATGTTATGGAGTGGTAACCCCAATCGCAGCAGGTTACAATCACATTTACACCGTTAAACGAGCATAACTTTTCTTTGTCAGGCTTTGGATTCCAAGATCAAAGAACGTAGATTAATATCCTGTAGCGACTGGGAACCAGTAATAAGAAGAACATCATTAAAATCACAATTATCTGTAACGGTTGACACTGTGTCTCGTCATGCGCACCTCCTATAGTTCACTTTGAATAGCTCTTACAATGTTATGCAAACAGATTTCGGCATGATCAAGCATTTGCTATGAAGCATAAAGAACGTAGATTAATCCCCTGTCATTGAAAATAACAATAAACGACCAGAACACTGTTAAAATCGCAATTTATTTGCAACGGTTGACACTGTATCTCGTCATGCGTACCCCGGTTAGTTCACTTTACACAGCTCGCACACCGTTATACGGACAGCTTTCGTTTAGCTGAAGCACTCAATTTGTAGCTGACAGTACGTAGATTAATCCACTCTTATTGATAATAACAATAAACGGCCAGAACACTGTTAAAATCGCATTTAATCGCGGAGTACCACTATTTTTTCGACCGGTGGCGCCATCCGTGGCGAATCGCTGAAACTACTAACCAATTATATGGCTAGCAGTTTCAGGGTTACGCCACGGATGGCGCCACCGGTCGAAAAATAGTGGTACTCCGCGATTAAATGCGATTTTTACAGTGTTCTGGTCGTTTATTGTTATTTTCAATGACAGAAGATTAATCTACGTTCTTTCGGCTTCAAACTGAATGCTTGATGAAGACGTAACTTGTCCATAAAACGTTGGAAGAGCTATTTAAAGTGAACTAAACGGGGTACGCATGGCGAGATACAGTGTCAACCGTTGCAAACAAATGCGATTTTAACAATGTTCTTGCGGTTACTGGTTTCCAGCCGTTAGAGAATAGTAATCTACGTTCTTTAAGCAGTGCTTCTAATGCAAAACGAAGAAGAACCATGCCCGTTTAGCGGTGTAAATGCGTTCGAAATCATTTGCAATTAGGGTTGCCGCCTCATAAGGGGCTACAGTAATACAGACTTAACTAATTTTACTAATTCAGCTGTTCTGCACTATTGGGTCGATGCATTAAGTCCTGAGGGACAATTTGAGACTAATAACGTTCATTTTAAGTGGTTAATTACTGAGATATTAGCATTTTTCCATCACTAGAAATTTTCACTCACCTGTCGATATTATTTGGCTAGCAGTTTGAGCGATTCGCCACGGGCGGCGCCACCGGTCAATAAAATAGTGGTATTCCGCGATTAAATGCGATTTTAACAGTGTTCTGGTCGTTTATTGTTATTATCAATATAAGTGGAATAATCTACGTACTTTCAGCTACAAATCGAGTTCTTTATCTAAACGAAAGCTGCGCGTATAACGGTATAAGAGGTGTCCAAAGTGAACTAACCGGGGTACGCATGACGAGCTACAGTGTCAACCGTTGCAAATAAAGGGCGATTTTAACAGTGTTGGCTTGGGTCAGTACACATTTGAAAGGTGATCCTTTATCGCTGTTGCTCGTACACCTCTCGAGCTCGGTCGAATGATGCTCGTGCAACTGTCGATTTAGGACTGACGCTTGTACGTGCTTCTGTGAGCAATTTATATAGTAACCCCAGCAACCATGGCAGTTTCTGCTGATACTACTAGAGTCCAAGTTTAAAAGACGTAGGCAGTAGTTTCTGTAGCAAGCAGAGGCCCCGTGGGTGAGGTCGTGGGGTCATAGAACCCCTTATGATGGTGCCATATACCCCTTATGTTGTGATCGCGGGGTCATGGAGCCCCCGGTGGAGGCGCCAGCGCCCTCGTGGGGTGTGTTCGTGGGGTCATAGAGCCCCTTGATGACGCGCCAGCGGCCGCTTGTTTTACGAACGTGGGGTCATGGAGCCCCCGTCGTAGGCGCCAGTGACCCCGTGTGGAGAGAACGTGGGGTCGCAGAACCCCCGGAGTATACATAAGAGCACGTGTGTCTGACATGATGTACACCCACGAGCAAACTCGGTTTCCACTAGGGGAAAAAGCGACCTACGGGTAAGTCAGGGTGTCATCGAACGACGAATTGTTGAAGTCCGCAAACGGCAAAATGGCTGGGGCCATAGTGCGTTGTTTTCAGGTTCCCAGGAGACAATTGGGTGAGTTTTGGCGTTATATTATTTCTATAATGTATAAAGTGTTCGAAACATTCGAGACAATCGGCAGGTTGTTGGATGTTTACGTTCCGTTGTTTTAAGACTCCATGAGATTTTTGGCGTTATGCGTCTCCGTTGAGACAAGGTTATGTAATTAAAAAGGATTTATTTGCGTTTAAGGTCTCCTTGGATCCACCTTAACGAACCAACAGCAAAGAACGTTTGCCGATGCTGCACCGGAAGGAAAGGTACGGGACTTTCGTTTCCACGATCGTTTTAGATATCCGATATCTTGATATTAGGGATGTATATACGGATATACATATATCCGGAAAGTATGGGTCGGTTATTTTAATCGGGCGCATGTCGGGTGCCTGCGACATCATGTCACATACAACTAATTTGTCACAAACAACGTCGGGTATTCGATAAGTTTGCTTATTTGTGCATCTTTACTCGACACAGATTTTGCCACTCTGATTTTGCATTCATTTCTAGAAAAGGGGTGGGCCCTTGGCTGATCAGGACCGTATCTTCACAAATTTGTATGGCAGACATGACTGGAGGTTGAAGGGTGCCTTGAAGAGGGGAGATTGGTATAAGACTAAACAAATCTTGGACAAAGGTGCAGATTGGATCATCAATGAGATTAAGGTCTCTGGCCTAAGAGGTCGTGGAGGTGCTGGTTTCCCATCTGGCATGAAATGGTCTTTCATGAACAAGCCGTCGGATGGAAGGCCAAAGTATCTGGTAGTTAACGGTGATGAAGGAGAACCTGGCACCTGCAAGGATCGGGAAATTCTACGTCATGATCCACACAAGCTTGTAGAGGGTTGTCTCATTGCTGGTCGTGCAATGGGTGCATGTGCCGCTTACATCTACATTCGTGGTGAATTTTACAATGAGGCATCTAACATGCAAGTGGCCATTGCAGAGGCTTACCAAGCTGGTCTAATTGGGAAAGATGCTTGTGGGTCTGGCTATGATTTCGACATCTTTGTCCAACGTGGAGCTGGAGCATACATTTGTGGAGAGGAGACAGCTCTCATAGAATCTATTGAAGGAAAACAGGGAAAACCTAGGCTAAAACCACCTTTCCCAGCTGATGTTGGCTTGTTTGGTTGTCCTACGACTGTTACCAATGTTGAAACCGTCGCTGTGGCGCCTGTATGCATTTCATATTATTGAGCAAGAATTACAAATACGGACTTCTGTTTCTAAAATTAGGATTTTTTGTGTATAGACCATTTGCCGACGGGGTGGAACGTGGTTTGCGTCATTCGGTCGTCCACGTAATCATGGTACGAAATTGTATAATATCTCCGGTCACGTGAACAACCCGTGTACCGTAGAGGAAGAAATGTCCATTCCTTTGAAAGAACTTATTGAAAGGCATGCTGGAGGAGTAATCGGTGGATGGGATAACTTGATGGGTGTGATTCCTGGTGGATCATCCACTCCTGTCATTCCTAAAAGGTACTGAACTGTGTAGACTCATATTCCTGAGAATCCCCTTATCATTTGAATAATGTTGCAGCGTTTGCGATACAGTATTATTGGATTTCGACGACCTCGTAAGAGCTCAGAGCTCATTTGGTACAGCAGCTTTGATCGTAATGAATAAGCAGACGGACATCATTAAGGCCATCACACGCCTTTTGAGCTTCTACAAGCATGAGTCTTGTGGACAGTGTACACCGTGTCGTGAAGGAATCAGCTGGATGTTCAAGATCTTGAAGAGGTACATTTTACCTTACCTCAAAGCATTCCAGTCCAAAATGAGCTCTGGAGCTTGTGGAAGTTGGCGGTATACATTAGAGACGAGATAATATTAAAGATGAATTTCTGTAGATTCGTGGAAGGAAAGGCTGAGGAGCACGAGATTGATATGTTGTGGGAGCTGACCAAACAAATTGAATTGCACACTATCTGCGCTTTGGCTGATGGTGCCGCATGGCCGGTTCAGGGTCTCATTAGGCACTTCCGACCGGAAATAGAAGAACGTATTAGGGGGCGCAAACAAGCTGCTGCTGTTAATTGAGTACAAAGGTAGTGACTAGACGAGCCGAATTTTCCACGATTTATTACGCGTTGAACCAGCGAAAGGAAGAAAGTACGGAGTATATAAACCTGTAAGATTTATATTTATTTTCAGTGTACATATGCGAATCAACGCGCGGTGTAGTCACGTTTCCTATGTAATTCTGCCGGACCCTGCTTAAGTTTCGGAGGTTCGGTGAATAAAACACATAGAAAAATAAAACTTAATATCTTTTCAGGGCCATTTGATCCTTTTTTATTGTCTAATGGGAAGATGGGTGATGACGAACGTTATATATCCAATATCGCGCGTTCCCTCACTATCTATTAAAGATTTGGTAGATTGGTGTGTATACTAATGTAAAAGCGGGGGAGGCGCTCGTTAATAGAAATTGTTTTGTGCATTCTAATTGGTCAGAACTTAAAAAATAGTTCTAGAATTTCTGTACCTACAATGCCTTCTGCCACTTTTTATCATTCTGGTCAATTTGAAGAATAGGTAGCAACTAAAACTTCGATAACTATGGCATCCAAATAGATGAAATTTATAAATTTAATAAAGTAATTGGGCAAATGGTGTACCGAACGATACTTTGCATTTATTCGTCCATTATACAAGAAAAAATTCTCTAGCTCTAACGTTCCGCTGACTACGGTACAGATAATAATGTCGCTCGGATACGGTACAATGTGCGTATACAATATATATATATATCGTATACAATACAAATATATATATGTATATACATACAAAAGCGATTGCTCGATTTTACAGACCGATGATTCTCTTTCCGGTTGCCATTTTAATCGGCACTGTCTTTTTTTTTTTCTCTTCAACTGTCTTGTCCTCTGTTTTTTCATTTTCTCGTATATTTTATATTTCTCTCCCTCACTCTCACGCCCTGTTTTTGTCAATATCCGGTTAGTTTACTTAAATAAAATTAAGCTAGCCATTACATTCGGAATAACTCTCGTTAAATTATCCCGGGTGAGTTAGTAAGCGCACACACTGTCTTTTATGATAGGTCCGTTGTTACGTTATCTCCCCTCCTACCTCTATCTATCTAAAAATCTCTGTCCACCTCCCTCTGATCGCATCTTACTCTCGATAGACTGTGAGCGACGACGAGAAACCCCGCGCGCGTGTTTCTTTCCAGTATCTCTCTCTCTCCATCTCACTCACTCTTTCTCCCTCTCTCGCTTAACATTTCGTCGGAATCAGGAGTTGTAATTTTATTCTCATCTAAAAGGTACTCGTAACTGTTATAAAGCTTTTTATATAAAAGAAGGTTTCTTTTTGTTCCCTTCGCGTCACGTTGATTACACTTTTCAAGTCCATCAGAGGATACTGGCACCCGCGTACAGTGAGGCAAAGATGTAAAATCAGGTGATAAGACTGATTTCGACGAGTCAAGATTAATTTAGGCATGATATTCTAATCGAAGGGAGGATGCAAGAATTACTGTGTAACACGCACGCATACATTCTGATTGGTGACATCTTTGGGTCACTGTAGACTGTTCCATTAAAGATCACAGACGCAACGCGTACGTCTCTTCAAGGTCACTTCCTTCACTGCAAACGATTCCAGACATTGTGTCATTTGTCTCTCTCTCTCTCTCTCTCTCTCTCTCTCTCTCTCTCTCTCTCTCTCTCTGTGTGTGTGTGTGTTTCTTCGAATGACAGAAAACTGTTGTGTACAGTTTGTATACTCAGATATGGGAGACTGAGGATTCGAGGAATCGGACATTCTGAAAGGAACAAATTCCTCGGTGACTCTGGGTTGCCAATTGTGTGCTTTTGTTGTAACTTATAAATATGTCTCTTCCAATACAATCAGAATATACTCTCGAGGTTGGCCTCCCAAGGTCACAGAACATTCATTCCATCTTGTTGTTCAACAGAAGAAACCCTGTCTTGCATATCTTATTTCCCTAAAATAACTAAAGCAACCAACTGTGTAGCTGTGTGACGGGCCCCACTGGTTCTGTCCCAATCGTAAACACTTCGTTTATTCCATATACATGTAAGTAGAGATGAATCTGGTGGTCCTGAACAGCTTATCGACCTTAAACACCACTGTAGATCGAATTCGGAGGTTTCCGTCGTCTCTTACGGATGATCTGTCACAACGATATAACCCTATTGTTGCGTATATGTCCCGCTAAAGGGAACGTACGGCACTCGTAGTAAAATAATGTACGACGTTAATTTCGTTATTTCACTCGGTTCGATTGTACTTGTTACAAGTCCATGCTCGGACGCGCTGGAACAAGGTACACGTACACGATATGATTGAAATGAAGCTCTCTCTCTCTCTCTCTCTTTCTTTTTCTCTCACTCTCTCTCTCTCACACACATTATCTCTCGCCGGACGCGCTCGCTCTTTGGCATGATCGTTGGCTATCCTCTGGCAAGATCACGCTTGCAATCGTTTTGGAGACCCATGTCGCTGGACCTGCGCTATTATTTAATATTCTGCATGTGGATGTATATATGTATATAATGTATACATATATTATATATAGCGCGGCTCTTGAAGATGATCACTGAACGCCGGTCGACGACGATTCGGTTTCGTTTATTCATTCTGCTGTCTGTGCGCGGGAGCTGGCATCATTCGATACATCGAACAAGTTTTTGTGGGACGTCTTAATCATGTGTTTTCCGTGGAAGTACAATGATTATAAATCAGATTCACTTGGTGTCCTTTTAATATTAATTTGTACGCTCATTCTTTAGTTTCTTTTTTTTTTGCCATTTTAAAATGTACACATAAATTTACGGAGTGACCTGCACGAGTACACGGGAGAACGGAAAGTGGTATTGAATTAGAATCTGGAAATTATATACAGTGAACTCTAACTATATTGCCATGGTCGGGGCTGTAGGGGAGTAAAATAGCAATGAGTTCAAAGCCCCCTCCATGCTAAATTCTATCGTCATAGCCGCGGCCTCAGTGTCTGCGCAAAAGTTGGATTGAGACTGAATTTGTGTGCTCGAAAGTACGTGTGATGGTGAAGTGTCTCGCGTGGTAATACAGTTAGACTTCACTGTATCTAAAACAGAGTCGATCCCGGATTTCGATGAAAACAAAATATACATAATTGACCGAAATAAGTGAATTTCTGCATGTATGTATACAATATCCATTGGACTATATACGGTACACGATGACTCCGCGTTCCCAGTTGACGGACCCCTAAAAGCTCTAGCATCCAAGAGTGTCCAGAAATTCACGGGAACAGCCTGGATCGGATTTTCGTCAAGATTAGCATCGGATTCCGCGTCCCTGACACGGTCTTAGAAATACGGTCCTTGTCATAAATCAAGAAAACCGAACCGATACGAGACGGGGTATCCATCCGAGCTCCCGCGCGCGGCTGACAGCTGCATCAATCTTCTCTCGTGCGCTCCGATGGCAGTGACTTTTCGACCGACCCGTATATAGAACCAGCCGGGATATCGTTCCATCGTACCAGGGGCTTGGATGGTTCAATCTTTCATACGATCCCGTTCCTTCACCCGGGACGGTCGTCATTCCGATTCGAATCCGGATCGATAACGCGCGCCCGAACATCGTGGACCCTAGCAGCAGACTATCTATCTCAATCCCCGACGATTATGCGCAATATTCCGAGCCTAGAGCAGTGATGTCCGCGTAGAGGTTGTGCAACCTCGCCTCATGGCTACATATGTCCCTTTCTACGATCCAGATCCCCATTCATCATTCGCGATTGACCATGGACCGTGTAACGACGCGAGTAGTGCTAATAACCACCTTAGTATCATTGGTATACAAGGTATGTATTCGGACATCACGGGTCTGGATGGCATACCTTCGATGAATCTATTCAACTTAACACTAAACCTACCGAACCCTTCGGAGAGATAGGAATTAGAACGGCAAAAGCAGTCATTTGTCCGGTTGTGGTAGGTTTAGTGTTAACACGTTGACTGCCACAGTGGAAAAGGCAGTATGTAGCCAGACATACTTTATTTCATTTTTTAAGTCATAAATCTTTGAAAATATATGCGTTTGATTAACAGAGCTTGCTTGTCTTGTTTTGAATTATACTGTGATATTAATGTTATGTCAAAATTTCGTAGAGGTACTTAAATAATCCAGCATGTTCGCAATGTTTCAACTACGAGTTATCTCGTAGCTGGCAGTCAACGTGTTAAACAACGTTATACACAGTGTGTGTGTGTGTGTGTAGTATCCTGAATAGATTCACGGAGCCCATTATCCCTGCTTCTCCTCGGCGTCCTCGAAACCTCGATTCGGCGCAGACACCTGGGGCAGGTAGGTTTTCATCGAGAGAGGACCAACAACGTCGAGGCGTGGTCTTGATCGCGAGTCCAGCGACCTGGTCAACAACAAGGGGTGTGGGTACATGTACGATGGTCGAGATCGCTCGCTGGCGGATGGAAGGCACGGGGTAAGGATATCAAAAAGGGGGGTGTACGAAGGGTGCATGACGACAGCTCGTTCGCTCGTTGGTGTGTATGTGTGTCTGTCCCCGAGACACGGAAGAACTATCGGTCCTCGTCGGCCCAGTCGCTGGACGCCCACGCGGGCAACGGTGTCTCGTATTCCCAGCCGGGGCCGCAGTAACGCCACGCGTGCAGATACATCACCAGATCAGACGGCTTCGGGTCTCTGTACTTCACTTTGCACTCGTAGCAGTGCGGATCGACGGTCATCTTGTCGGTCGCGAAGCTCGAATCCGGTGGCTCTGAACCGGTCTGCGTGCCAACGGTCACCTTCAACGAGGGTTCCTGTTGTTGCGGTTGCTCTTCCTCGGTGAAACCAGGCGTCGACGACGGCGAGCCGTCCTTGTCGTTGCTCGGCACACGTTCCTCGATGTCCAATTTAGGCTTGAAGAGACTCATTTCCGAATCCCCGTCCATGCCCAGCCAATTCTCCGCGTTGTGAATGCTGATCAGATCACGGACCAGATCCTCGTCAGATTTACCGATGTTCCCGCCCTTTCCCTTCTGCGGCCCGAACACCACGTGATTGTACAACGGATCGTTCACCACCGGATAGCCGAGGAACTGAAGGTGCACACGTATCTGATGCATACGACCGGTCTGGGGCTTGCACAGTACCACCGACGATTTTCCGTTGTAGCTGAGACGCTTGAAACGAGTCACGCAGTCCTTGCCCTTCTCGGATACCTTGCAGACACCGATCTTGTAGGACACCACCTCGATCGGCTCCGAACAGACCACCTCGTCCTCCGGGAACTCGCCCTCCACCCGACACACGTATTGTTTGTGCACCTGTGAACAGGATATTCCGGGAATCAGGGGATCGATACACGACTTCGCGTGTTCTTGATGTTAAATAGTCTGACGAATAGATGATCGCGGTCTGGGGATGGTTTATTTGTGGTCGTGGGTAGTAAGTCGCGTATGTATAAATGTTAATACGTTGGGTGCCTGTTGTGAATGGAGCAATTTTGATGTCAATGAATTAGGGATTTCAAATTGCGACCGATCTTTAGAAATCGGCGTGTTTCTTTTCAGGCAGAGAAGATGAATGTATCGGTACCTGTCGGTTTCTTATTTGGTGCTCCATCTGCCTCGCCTTCTTCGGCGTTCTACCGAAAAGAAGGATGCCACTTGTCAGTCTGTCCAACCTGTGGATCGTCCTCAGGTTCTTCAGGTTGTATTCCTTCGCGAGGATGAAGACCACGGTGTTGTGTCGGTACCGTCCGCACGGATGCACCTGCAATTCACCGTGCCCAACCGTAGTTATTTCTCTGAACGACAAACGGGATATATCTTCGGGGAAAAAAGAAGCTAGGGAATGACGGAAGTACTTTTATCATAAATGGACTACGGATGTTTATGCACTTCGAGCAATTTGGAAAATGTGGGATAAAACAAAAGGTATTAATAAAGTACAGATTCCTCTCGATTATCGTCCCGAGAAATGCTTCAGACCGTCGTAATTTCGTTTTTTGAACGAAAACCGATCCTCCGATGGTTCTACGCCACCCCCCAGTGGTGGGGTTAACTTGGACAATAATCGTGTACAACAATCCGGACAATAATCGAGAGGAGTCTGTACTTACGCGTTACTACCGAACGTGGTAAAGTCTCCGGTACAGAATAATTGAAACTGCTATTCCCATTTAAATTCTCAGATATTCGTATCTGAAACTGTGAATTTCCATGAACTTCCGCAGTCTAATCATAAGATATCGCGGGTGAACCCGTTAAAAAGAAGAACCACACACGCCGTTCCACAGATCCCGCTCCAATAGCCACACACACACCACATTTCCTATTCTTCCTTGCTTCCGTTCCCCGCGATATATCGTGCAGAAAAAAACGCAAAAGAGAGTGGGATGGAACACGGTGGTTTCGCAATTTCAAGGAGAAACGATAGAAAATCCTAGGAGAGAGAAATGTTAGAGCTGAAAGTGCTGCCCCTAAAACGGTTCGAATACGGTCCGCGAACGGTGCCATTCCGTAATAAAGCCCTCCTCCCCCTGGCGATCGAGCCAACCGACCGAACACGATCGACCCCCGTTTCCCGGCGGAGCTTTCGAAATTAAAAGGCGCGTTTCCATCGACCGAACGAGAGTTAGAGAACCAGCCGAGAGGCCAGGGCAATTCCATTGGGCCATTAGAATATTACCCAGTAACGGTGGCGGCTCGAAAACGGTTACGGCGTGTGGCCGCCGGCGGGACACCGGCGGGACACCGCCGTGACTGGCGGCGTGGGGGACACACGTGCGTGGGACAGAACGACCACGTGCAAACACGGGACAGCCGGCCGTTACACGCGATCGCGACCCATTCCCCTTCCCCTTGAGGCAATTCAGACACTGACACGAAGGGAGAGGGGAAAAAAAGCCTACCCAACGCGGCGATCGACCAAAAGAGGAGTGGGGAGGGGGAACGTGATTCGGCACAGCCGCAGATCCGTTCGACGATGTTTGCGTGGGTTTCGTTTGTGTGTGTGGTGACTATGTGGACGATCCAGGCCCCCGAAAAAACAACCGAGCCGCCCGAGGAGTTTCCTCACCACCTCCTGCATCGTCCTGGCCGCTGAATGGGCTTTCGATAATTGTTTGCGCTGCCGGGTTCGCGAGATTTAACGCGTTGTTTGGAAAGTCCCGCTGCCCCGACACATCGCGGTGTGATACAAGCCTCGAACGAATGGAAGGGGGAGGGGGGGATTGTTAAACCGTCGATCGCTGTACCCGATGCGGTCGATGAACGTTTCGACGGTTTTTTTTTCTTTCTTCTTTTTCTGTTGGAATTTCGAATGGGTCGACATGGCGGCGAATCGATATCGGGGGCACCGATTAATACCCTTATATTCGTGCGCTGGGAAATATCGCACTGCGGCTTGAGGATAGCGTGGTCACGAGATCGGAAAGGTTGTCGAGGTTGTGGACGAAACGAGTGAATTTTTTTTTTTTTTTTTTTTTTTTTTTTTTTTTTAAATAGAAGTTGGTTGCTTCTTTTACCATCAAGTTATTGTGTGAGGTTCAGTGAATAATTTAATCGAAGAAACGACGGAAGTACTCGTTTCAAGTGGAATGAGAACGTCCGTGGTCAGACACGCTTTCTTTGCGCTTGGGAATTAAACATTAAACCCTACTACATAATTCAATATGACTAGTTTTTTTGTATCTATTATTTACCGATTTACGATACAATTTTACTTTTCATTCGAGATTCGGAGATTCGTCAGATTATGGTTTATGAAGAAGAAAAAAGGAACTTGCCGATACTGGTTCTGGCGATTCGAATTTTCGATGTCGATTACAAAATTTTTATGGCAACTTCTTTACGATCCATCCTTCCTCGATAACGGAAACATTTAATTCTTCTTATCTGTTTGAACGGAAATTCCAAAGCCCACGAATTCGCCAACACTCCGAAACCTACCGAAGCTAGTATACTGATAGAAGAGATCACAGAGTCATCGAAACTTTCATCCGCATCTTAATTGCCCCATAAAAATGGAATATAGCCATTCTCCTCGTATGATATAGACAATCTTTCGGAATCCTTGAACTCCTTCGCGAACATTCCAATAAATTCGAAGGACTTGTTCGAGCATCACGAAGAAGACCTTGGACGTCGAGCGTTTGATTGGCTGTAGACTGTTCAACGCGTAAATGGCAAATAAACGGGATAATAAACAGAAGATAGCAGGCTCGTAAAGACCCGTTGACAGCCGACTGACAGCGAGAGAACCACTCGATTCGCCGGATAATCCCTGTCTTCGTCCCCTCCATCCACGTCCTCTGTATGCTTGACCCAATCACTGACATAATATGAGGTGTTTTTTCCCCCATTCCATCAATGATTTTAAATATTAACCCCTTGCCCTATAACATCGAATTAGACGAAAATCGATTCTACAAAGAATATTTGGTTTTCCTTGAGTCGAAATGAAGTACCACGTTGCTGGTATTAATATTCAACTTTTACAGGAAAAGTACAGTTGCGATAAGTACAGAATTCCTTTCGTTTCTGGGAAAGTATCGATAACTATTTAATCCGAGAGACTGCAGACGTCAAGAAAATCATAGGGGTTATCTAAGGAGAAGAAAATATGGAGAACACTACGATGTTTCATAATTTACCGTCTTTTAACTTTAACCCCTTCTCCCAACTACCATCTTCCAGGTCAAACTATTTTTTATTACGCTAAGAGGCTTTCGTGGCGGTCTTAATTTTTTAAGACGATTCCAAGCGATTCCGGGGCGAACTTGTAAGACGAGCTTCGATGTTCGATACGCTCCGCTTTATGTCCCATGACCACGAGACGCGACTCGAGCGACAAATCGATGGTTGCTGTTTAATCGGTATTAGTTCCAACCACGTAGACTCGACCAACGTTCGTTACTCTTTACGATCGCTGAAACTCATTTTTTTTTTCTTTCACTTCTCTGTTGTAATAAATCAGTAACAAATCCATCGCGCTTCGATTATATCCATCGTGTCGCTATTTCAAACGATCCCCAAGTGTTCTATTACTTCTAGAATGGAGAGATAAAATTGACGAGGTGGGAGCCACGAACGAAACCGTTTCGTTCCATAGCGGTAGCAGTGAAAACGCCCCATAAAATCTGAACGCCTATTCGCGTCCAGTGTCCCAGGGACAAAAGAGGCCGGGAAATAAAACGGGGTTCCCCCGGGCCATTGTTCCGGTGTGTAATTAAATGATCATTTCGCGGCCACGAAAATGTTTTCGCGACGATTAACCGAACGGGCTGAATGGTAATTAAGCGTCCTCCCGTCCACGTTTCGCGGCACGCGGTTTCCTCTTGCGGTCGCTCGTAATTTGAACGAAGAACGCGCGCGGAACGAAAAGCTCGTCAAATGACAGAAACTCGAAATGCAATATACTGCCAGGCTACGAATGTGTCCGAAGGTTCGTGTACTTATAAACAGTTCCACGATTTTAACGTTTAATTACCCAGCAGACCACTCGTTTGCCTCCAGTGACAAATTTGAATTTTTTCTTTCACTCTAGCACAACCTGGCGGAAAATTTCGGAAGCTCTAGGCGTCTGAGCATCTTCAATTGATGGTAAGTGGTTATAAAAACTGGGCATAAAGCAGTCATTGTTGGATTATTCATATATCAGTGTACAATTACTATAAAATGTCAAATATTAATACGAGCAAAATGGTATTTCTCTTCGGCTTAAAGGGAACGAAGAATACTTTATGATTAGACTGCGGATATTTATGCAAAATATGACAATTTCCGAAAGTAATTTATAAAGACAAGAGTAATGGCTTCAATGTACATTTTAATGCTTGATCAATGGTATCAATTTGAAGGTGACAAGATAATATACAGGGTGTCCCAAAACTGGTGTAAGTCCTTGAAAGGAGTGATTTGAAACAACATTTTCCAAATCACCCCTTTCAAGGACTTACGACTATTTTGGGATGTCCTGTATACTTGTATAGGATAGATAGAGAGACAGGAATTTAACTCTCAACGCGAAGTAGAATGTGATCGTTCCAGGACGGGCACGGGACAATTCTGCACGAAAACGAATAGTTCACGACTTTATTAGGTGTGTACCAATAATTAATCTACCATATTTAATCAAATTATGGTAGACATTTTTCCGAATTGGTGCCTTAAACTAAAACTGTGTAACCGGTTTATTAAAAGGAAATAGTGGATCACTTACTGGTACACCTAATACATTAAAGTATCGAACATTATAGTCGTTCAATTCACTAAATTTACTATTTAATATATATATGGAAATCTACTTGTTTATTGGAGAGCACCATTTCGCGATGGCTACCTCAGACGAGGTCTTCTATCTCTCTCTCTCTCTTTCTTACTCACTCTCTCACTCACTCTCTCTCTCTCTCTCTCTCGGTCGATAAGGACACTATTATTTCGTTTAAAAAAAAAAAAGAACTTTCGAAGCACGTAAATCTAAACAGAATACTAAAACAAAATCAATGATAAATGCCAGTTAAATGTTTCTCTAATAAAAGAAACGCTGGGGTACGGGGTTTCGTTAGTTTTAAAACGGTAAGCAGGAGGCGTACGTGTTAGTTCGGAGAGCAAACTGAATGGCGCGACTCGGGGAAGAGAAAAGGAATCCTCCTCCGATGGGAATCGACTAGGATAAGAATACAATGCGAGAAGCGTGTTAAAACCACGAGTCACCGCATAAAAATGCATTGCAACATCGCCGCGCGATTATTCATAGAAAAAAAAAAGAAGAAACGTTCGCGCCGAAGGTCATCTTTCTCTCTCTCTCTCTCTCGTCGTCTGGACGATGAGTAAACGGTCGAGGCCGCCGAGACACGGTAAAAATTAGTAAAAAAATATCCACCTGCGAAGCGTGTGCGTGCGGGGTTAATTGCCAGCCAAAGAAACGGACAAACTTACCGTGAGAAGTAAAGGCGCGCTTTTGGAAAAGTAACAAACTGGGAGGAGAAGGGGGGAGGATTTTGGACGACGATTGCACCGGTCGGCCATATTGGACAGTCCCCGTTTGACGACAGTTTTCCCTAGGATTCTTCTTTCCTCTCGCAAAATCGTGTCGTCGCGATCGAAATATTCGCAAAATCATAGAAACACCCTTGAGAAATACGTGTAGAAATACGAACAGTATTGAATATCCCTGGTTTTATTTCGAGAGAAAAAAAAAATTGTTCAAGCGATCACGTGCTTCCGACTTAGGAATGATATATATATAGGGTGATTCTGGTAAGTGTTCTACCTAAATTCGGATCCGTGATCACCGCGTGTACCATTATGATCCCTCCGTTCCCACGCAAACCCAGACCCTCCCGTAAGCTAAAGCGTCGATGTCCTCGAATTATCGAATCGTCCAAAGATCTTAACTCCCGAACCCCCCTCCCTCGGCTTCGGTGGTGTCGCAGAGCCCCGATTCAGATCCGTGAATCGTCCTATTTCCGCGAATTACTGGAATTATCTCCTCTCCTTCGAGTGGTTCTCCGAATTCGACGATCTAACGCCGAGTGTGACTAACCGATTCAGTGAACGGACGATCGAAATCCCGTGATCATGACACGACGAACGATCACGCTCCGTTGCGTTGGCCAAAAGTAGAACGCGGATTGCAATTGTCAGAGAAAATCGAGGATCAAACTCGTTCGCGAGTCGACGAAATTGAGGGATCCGATGATCGGCCGAGAGACAAACACCGAGGATATCGTTGGGCGTGAGTGCGTGGGTGCGCAATCGTCGTCGTTTTTTGGGAGGATCAGAGAGAGATAGACCGAGGCGACAAGAAGCGTTTTGGCAGTACCAGTCCTGGCAGTACACCACTTACAGGGATGGAGGCGGGCTTGTTGACCACGACGACGTCCTCGTCCATGTGTATCACCGTGATCGGCTCCGAGGTGACAGGCACCTCGTGTCTGCAACACACCAATCGCAACCAGCTTAACGTGGCTTTGTTCCTCTGCGGCGTATACCACACCCCCTTCTTTCTCTCTCATTCTCTCTCCGCACACCATTTGCTCGCTATTGCTTTCACTTTCACACTGTCACATGCATAGCAGACATACACACACACACACACACACACACACACACACACACGCAGATACACGAATATACAGGGGGTTCCAAAATAATTGTTAGTTCTTGAAATGGAGGATGATTCCTGGAGTGATTTGAAAATCCCCTTTCAAATCATCTTAGGAATCGGCTCTTTCAAGGACTTTATTTTGGAACATCCTGTATATTGGAGGAAACAGGTATGAATCGTTTTGTTACCAACCCTTTGACTGGCTGGCCGCTCGGAAATGAACGAAGTACTTTTATTCCGTATCATCGTGTACGGGAGAACTTTTACGAGTCTACTTCGTGTCAGTTCCGAAATTGTGGGGAGAGTAGGGACAAAAGTAACGGTGATATGAAAGTAACACGGCTCCCCCCACCCTTCTACAAACGTTTCTAGAACATTTGCTTTACACAGTTACATGTGTATAGTGTCCCTTATTATTTCACCGATTGATGCTAAGCAATAACGTGAATCGTATACTGTGGTCAAGCTGAATCTGTTATTTAGGTCATTCAGGTAAGTTTCTCTTCTTTTGGTTTTTTTGTTCATATTCATAGTTAAATTATAAACATCGAGCCAATTATTTGCTAAGGCGATCTTAGATAATGTATTCGTAAGTTCTTGTATTTGCTTTCAACAAGTCTTGTATAGTTTGTTGATTATAATATTTCTATTCTGAAAAACATGACTGTGGACACAAGTAACACGTCACTATGAGACTGGTCCCATGAAAACTGCAGCATGGGTTAGGTCTCACTCTGATCGATCGAGGTTATTCATTAATATTTCGTTAACAAAGTCTCGGATAACATTTTCACGAGTGACCCATTTCCGGGACCTACAACACTTTTGTTACACCCTGTATATTTACGTTTATCCTTTTCAACGACGAAAGAAAACTCCTAAAGCTTTTCCGTTCGAAGCAAAATTACATCAAACTTCTACCCGACCAATCATTTAATAAACCCTCGATCATTGTAATGTCGAAGAACCGGAAGCGAAAGGGTCTCGTCGATCAGAAAATCGAAGGCAGTAAAACTCCAACGCATCGAACATTGGAAACCACGTTCCGTGATGGAGGCGACCCCCTTTTACCCCGACAAGAAGCTAAACAGGTTAATGGCGAATTTACACTGTTCGCGAAATGGGGGTATGAGACAGAAACCGAGAACGGGACAAAAGGCCGAGAAGACGAAGGACGTGGAAACACGACAGGTGGGCCGCCACCACCACGGTTACGTGTGTGCCACGCAGCGCGACTCCAATTACACGTTCCATCTGCCTAATGCATTCCCAGCTCCGTGAAACTGCAGTGGTCGCGATGCACCGAGGCAATTCTCTTCTCTTGGACAATGAAGGAACCCTCGACACCCTGAAGAAAGGGGGGGGGGAGGGAGCTTCTGCGGCGGTGACGGTTCGAGCGAATTTTCGAATGCTTTTCTTCCTTCACACTCACCCCCCACCCTCTTCTTTACCCCTTATTTTCATCCGTGGCTCTCGCCTCTATCATCGTCGAGGCGTTACTCTCTTTTCCATCTTTCGAGCCTGGTTCCTCCATTCTTTAACCCCCTAGCCCTCCCCATGGTTCTTTGTCACTTCGGGGCGTTCCTTTTCCGAGTTGACCGGGCATTGTTAACCGAAGGACCATTGCTCGATGATTTTTGAATAATTCAATTCGCGCTGGCTGCTTAGTTGGTGGAATTAACCCCTTGCTACGTGATTTTTTTTACAACTTCACTCTCAAGAATTACTTTATCGTTAATATTTTCCTAGATACAAAAGGAAACCTCAAATTTTAATACCAGCCGAACAGTATTTGACGTCGACTCAAAGAAAACGAATTTTAGTAAAAGTATTGTATAATATAGTCGTTCGTTGAATTACTCATCTCTGAGACGAGTGGGTCTGTAGTTAACGGGTTAATTATGCTCGCCACTTTTCCACGGTTAAACAAGCCACGAAGCAACTTTCCCGCAGCCCCGTGTGGCTAATGGATTTCGCGGTTGGTATTCCTGCTATCCGAGGCCCGTCAAACCGCGAGTCGAAGTTTCGCGCCGATTGGAGTACAGGAGGAGTTTCCGTTCGCCAGACATACTTCCCCTCCCCATCTGTCCAGGCTGTTTATTTCTTCTTCATCGCGAAATACGCCTTAATACCATAGGTTCATCGTTAACCGAGTGTATAAATATGTACACACGGTTTCGATAAACCAAAATCCAATATATGTATATCAGGAATGCAAACGATTTCGACTGTTTCATTTATACAGAGTGTAATAAAAGTGTGGTAGGTCCCTGAAATGGGTCACTCGTGAGGTGATTTGGAACAAGTTTTTCCTTATCAAAAACGGTTATCCGAGGCTTTGTTAACGAGATATTAACGAAAAACCTCGACCAATCAGAGCGCGAGTCGGGTTTTTTCGTTAATATCTCGTTATCAAAGCCTTGGATAACATCTTTGCTAAAGAAAATCTTATTCCAAATCACCTCACGAGTGACCTACTTCAGGGACCTACAACACTTTTCTTCCACCCTGTATATCTAACCTCCCCCCGTTCCTTTTTGTTTCCCTGTCGCAGCATGACTTTTTCGTCTCGCCAGAGATACGAGAACCTTGTTTCTTATTGTAGTTATCGTATTTCAATCGAGAAGATAACACCTAAAAAGTGCTCCGCTAAGTGGCCTGGTCCTGGTTGTATACACGATTTATTCACCGAAAATTATCCAGATAGCGAACGTCTCGCGGCCAGATTACGCAAAGAGATTTCTCGCTCACGACCCAGACGTGTATCTCACCTTGCTGCTGTAGGACGAGGAATCTCGGGATATATTTATAACAACGGACGGGGTTGCTTATGTAATCGAAGGCATGGACAGAGGAGAACGGTTCGATTCGATACGGACATTGTCGTAATGCGTTTGTTTAACGACCGTCGTCGGGGGCTTCCGTCACGCGTCTCTCCACCGGCGCGGCCCGGGGGCTAAATTAAGCGGCGAAGGATAATAAATAAGTCGAACTCCTTCCGAGATTGCTCGGCTGCCAAAAGGCCGACGTCGACGACGGGGCCAAACCAGTGGCCGTAGCTGGCCACGGGAGACACGGAGAAGTCCTCGTTGGAACGAATTTCTGAAGATGAATTTCTGCGAAAACCCTGGTCGAAGGAGCGATATCGAAAGTGGCGCCATCTTTAAAGGACACAGGACTTGACATCGGTTGAATTGAGGTTAGGATTTGGAACTTGAGTGAGGTTAGGATTTTAAATTTGCGTGAGGTTAGGATTTTGAACTTGATCGAGGACTTCCAGGCGGCTGTATACCGTAGAATTAAATCTAGGAACTAATGAATACTCCAGGATAGATTCTTGGACGATAACGGGAATTTAATTCAAAGAGATTTTACGTATGTTTAAGAATATAAGTAGGTTATAATGTATTATTCTCTAGCGTGTTACGCGATTTCGCTATGCGCTATCTTTCATCCGAATCTATTTTAGATCTAACCCAGGGATAATGTAACAGTGACTCAGATCTAATCTGGATATAGATCGAACCGGTATAAAAAATAACAACCACGATGAGGATTGTTAAGTTCTATATAGGCTACATATGTTTTTAATCTAAGGTGACCCGATTTTTTAGGTAGGGACATGTTCAAAAGAAGGTAACACATTTTTTAAAGCACCCTTTTTCTTAGTCCATTGCGTCTATTGTGGAAACATTCGTTGCCAGTTAATAGCGCTATCTAGTATCAAGTAGAGGAAACAGTAACTTTGTGCCACTGCGAACATGTTAAAACAGTTACATATCGAATCTGGGTCATCACTTTTCGGGACATTTTTCGATGCGAGACAAGCAACTCAAATGCAGGACGTCTGGTCACCTTATTTTAACCGATTCACGAGCAGATAATCACTGAAACATAACCTAAGATTTAATCTGTACCCACTGCGGGGGAAATACCCGTGGATACAAGTGGGGTGTGAAATTTATTCGTCAATGATACAAACCAGGTCGAATCTATTACGAACAGAGACTTTAAAAAAATTAAGGATTTATGAAACGGTAGGAATTCATTTGGCCGATTACATCCGATTTACTACTCACGTACGAGACCTAATCCAGTACTTAATCCGAATAAAATTACATCACATCCTGAAGACAATCTTACAGGACTTCAGTTTCAAGACGCAAAATGTTCGAATAAAGGGAGGAAACTCTCGAGACGGAAATTCCACATACCTTCGTGCCAAAACGAACTTACGTGGATAAAACAGGGTTTCGGAAAATTCCCCCGAGAATATTATACGTTTTATGCTCGTGGCCGCGCGACGAGCCACGTGGTACGTGCTCGTAATGCCAGATTGATGTCCTCGATATCCGCCCAGGATAGACACGGGTAGGAGGACACGATAAAGTTCCATACACGGAGAAAGTTGTCAATCAGGCTATTAGCCATCGCCGCCGCCTCCCGTTTTAGGGGCGGGAACACGTTTTCCGAGTTAAAGCTGACTCCGTTGTGAAATATAATTCCCAGGTTCATTCTTCGCTGATCGATTCCCAGAAAGATAAATCTCCCTTGAAAGCTCGAGTCTATCCTCTACCCCGGTTTCACGCCAAAAGGAACGACGGGTTCCGAGATAATAATGGGAACCACCGAGCGGTCCATTGTTACGTCGCGAAAAATTCTACCGCCGCGGCGCGTTTTGTGCGGTTCTTTTTTCGAGAATGATTATTCGTTTTCCAGAGGTGGTGGCGGCGATATTAACACGGATCAACGATCACCCGAAAATGATAATCGATACCACGTAAACGGTCCGCGGTGACCTGTTTTCACCCATAGAATTGAGGAGGTCGGAATATCGATGACCCGGGGATAATGATAAACGCGCGTTAACGGTTTCCACACGAATTATTACGATCGGAATGGAAGCGTAATCGGGCGTTTGGTGATTTTATTATACCGTGGTGGCACACAGAAAGCCCCCAAGATGAAGAAAATGGACGTAATACGTCGGGTTCCCCGGCTGGTTCGAATCGGTGGCGGCCATATTGGATTTTCGAGTGTGACACGACACCTCGAGTTTTAGGAAATCATTATCTTTCGTTAACAATGCTTTTCACTGTTGTATCTCCGTTTGAACGATTTAATCGCCAGGAAACAATTTATATAATAATAGAATTTTCTGTAAAAACGACAGAGCACGGGAACGGACCATGTACACTTGGACCGTGGCGGCCATATTGGATATGTAACAGTGATACTAGACCTCGAGTTTCAAAAAATTGTTAGATACGGTCATTGGAACCACGGAAACCGAACTGGAACATTATTTAATGAAAGATTCAGCGAGTTCGTACATGGCTGATCAATGGATAACTATCTATATGATCGTGACACGTTGTCAAAGCCTCCCGTAAATGCCGGGCATTATAAATTATGGATAGGGAAACGGGATCTAAGCTCAGCCACGACTCTGTCCTCCGGGTTACCCAGGTAAATGCGTTTCTAATTCACTGCTAAAGGCTACCCTTGTGCGAAATTGCACGACGTGTCCGACGGAAGCGGATCGTTCGCCTACGGAACCGCTTCTGGCTAATTGAATCATCCTACCCCAATTTCCCGTGTCACCGGTGCCATGGCACGAGGACGTCCCTAGGATCGACGATCCGGCTGGGATCAGCCTCCGCACGAACGGTACACCTTCCGCCGAAATTACCGCGTCTAATAACCTTCTTCGTCCTTCTTTCTCCGATAACGGAATAAATTGGAATTATAACATTTTTAACGAGATAAAGTCAGATAATGTCACGGATTTACGAATCGAACCTAATCCTTTTAAACACACGCCATGGTGAAAGGAAGATCTAGAGAAACCATAGGATTTCCTAGTTCCGGAAGCGGTCCAGAGACTCTGGATTTCCTGTCGATAATAAAATTCTGCATCATTATAAAAAGTTTGGAATTAATCGCGATCCAATCCATACAGATTCTTCTTTCTACTTTTATTCACCGTTAACTACAGACGAATAATCCGACAACGACTACTTCGTTACACTTTTAATAACCAATTGCATTGTTATTTTTCGGTACCCTTTTGGAAATATATATATAATTATCCAGGCGTAATTGACGATGGAAACCACGCGGTTCCCATCCAAGACAACGTTAAACGGGGGTTCTCGACACGTTCGGTGACATTTGAAAAGTGCAACACACTCGACGGTGGCCGCAGAGCCACACAGCGTCCGTGCACCTTCCAAATTTAACACGGGTCACATACCGACGTGACACACATCTCCATCGAAATATGCACGGCTGTTTCACGCGGCAGTCAGCCCGCCAAACGACCGACCAGAGACAGATAGTCTCTAATCTAGATGAAAACTATAAATTCCAATCCCTGTTGACCCGTGGAAAGAAAACAGCTGTAATCGATACCGAGCTTCAGTGATCGTGTTTCTTTTTGTAAATTAAAGGACACTGCGCTATTCCATGAATATTCCATTGCAATATGTGTGTTCACTTTACACGGACTGGGAGAAAAACAATAATATCGAACACAGTTTGAAAAAATAAAACGGTCCCGGGACCGGTCCTATTTTGGTAGGCGATCCACGTTTTTCTCTGGACTGTCCATTTAACTCTGTGATCATGGTTCGTTTCTTTTCGATAGACAGAAAAAACTATTGGACACTTCTACGATCTTTTCGTGACCGATGGAAGATCGCGTCGATGTGCTCTCGAGTATATTGTTCACCGAACTGTGCCTGAGAAATTTGCTTTTCCACTCTCGTTCCGCCTTCGCGGTCTTCCCCGACCCGAAGGTTCTCGAACGAAATTTTTAACGATCCAATAACTCTCGAACTTCAAAGTCCTGGTGGGTCCCGTGAACGGGCCACCGCCGATGTTCGATTAGTTCAATCATAACTTGAGCAATCACGAGTTGCGGGCTGGAAAGGATCTCACCGTCCCACGGCTCCCTCGCCATCCCCTTCCACGGTTGGCCCTCGACAACCGAGGGTGAAACTTGCGGGAGATAAGGGATGCTGCTCGGCGGTCGATTCCTCCGCGGTTATCTCGGGACCGTTGAATCGAGAGAGCGTCGGCCGAGAAATCGTGTCTTCCTTCGCCCCGGACGCTACCTCACAATGACTTCGTCGCCAACGGATTCGAACTCACGAACGTTTAGAGCAACTGGATTAATCACGCATTGGAGCCTTCAGCTTAAATAACATCTCCGATTTGGGGGTGTTTTCGAGACACTGATCTCGATCGAGAAGATCGTGGAGCTGTTTGAAACGGTATCTCGAAGCGGACTTTTTCGATACTCTCTAGAACCTGTACGACCGAAGAGAAACGAATCGAAATCCGTGATTCCGGAGCAAAAGAATGAACTTCGAGCTATCAAAGAGCGACACACACAGAGGACTAGCTGATCAAACGGGCGGGTTCCGTCATCCGCAGTCCTGGATCGGTAAAAAAAAAAAAAAAAAAAAAAAAAAAAAAAAAAAAAAAAATTTTATTCTCAATTTCCCCGGAGTTCGATCAAAGCGATCTCCAGTGGAAAGGACCCAGTCGCCCTTTGTCCTCTCGCCGGCCATATCCTGGCGTGCATTTAATTGCGACCGCCGAAGGATTCTTTATCTGGGCTCAATTACGAGAGGACCTCCGCTTGTCCAATTACGCCCCGCAGCGTTTCGAAGCGTCTTCGAGTCTGGGTCTTGTTAGACGCAGCCTCGAGAGCTCCACTCCCTCTAGTCCGTCCCCCTCGAAGATAATAGGACTGTCGATAAGAAAGAAATAAAAATAATCGACGCGAGCCGTGGTTTCGTTATCCCGCAATATCTTTCCGCGTTTCCCCAAAGAATTCTTAATCTCTCCGTCTCGTTTCTGAAGATAAATAATTGCCCATCCCTCTATTTGGACCGTAGGGCTCATTTTCATGCAAATAAAATTCCTTCGTATCCCCTTTTCAATGCGTCCTCCCCAGCCGCAGTTCCCCCAACCCATCGACGCGCTAATAGGGAAGAGCCTGCAAGCTTGTATCGTTTGCGCGTTATTCATCGGTCGATAAAACGCGCGACGTCTTTACCGACGGCGTACAACGAATTTTTCTTGCGTTACAAAGGAGATGCGTAAGTGAAGAAAGGGACAAACAAACAAACTGAAATGTTGTTTTGACCTGTGTTGTCAGAAAGAATTCCGAAGGACCGTTACCTTAAAGTTTAAACTGTTTCATTTCAATTTTAAGAATTCCACGAGTGACGACACGCGTTCGTCGCGCGAAAACCGCACACAAGGTCCAAGCGTCCCGTCGTCGCGCGGATAGTCGAGGCGGAAGCGATACTTGTTGCTGATGAATTTGACGCAGGATCTGTGACAACGTTTGCCGAAGGTGGTTGCCAAGAAATACAACCGTCCGTCACAGTTTCTTCGTGGGAAGTACGCGCACGGTGATCCACCACGGAAGCGAACTTGTTGCTGAATTTGGCAGCCGTGACCAGGAAGCTCGCGAAAGGGGGCGCCACCACAGCTAGTTTCGGTTCCCCTTTAAATTTACACCTCGACAAACGGCCGTAATTCAACGACGGCGCTGGAAATCCGTCCCACACGACAAAGAAACATTCGGCGACGACGCCGACCGTGATGCATTTCGATGTGACGTCTCCGCGAGTAAAGGTTAGTTTACATTACTATATACGTTCGGACACGGAACCAGTGTAACTTCAACGTTTCCGTCACGTTTCGGGTAGAGGGATAGAATTTCCTTCGAATTTACGCTGTTCCTTCTCTGTGGACGTAGGGGAGAGTTGCCTATATTTAAGAAATATATTTACAGTGTTTCCGTTGGTTACATTTTTGTCTTTGGCAATTGTTGAATAGTTTCTGTTTATATAAAAAGAAGAATCGCATTACAAAGACCGTGGATATTTTGTACCGCTTAATTATCCCTTTTTCGTATCTTTCAATGCCCGAAGAAGTAACTAGAACGCATATAGTACCTAATAGAGCGATCCAAATCCAGCGTAGGCCGGGACGAACGCGGTTTCCAAACAAACTCGCACGATTATGTAATTAACTGTGCGAAAGAGGACGTCTGAATACATAGACGGAGTTTAGTCGAAATCCCGTTCGAGTCGAACGGGTGCGGTTATCCAACCGGAGGAATTCTCGGTTAAGGCGTGCGCGGTGATTGCGCAACGAGAATAACGCGCTGAAAAACGGTTCGCGACTGAAATCCACGGGGGATATCATTCCACCCGCTTCTTTTCTCGCGCGTGTTCCCCTTTCGACGTGAATATCGATGTACATACGGTACACCTCTCTGTGTTCCGACGAGCTGCGGTCGAAACAATGCGACGCGAAAGCCCGTGGAAATCGGGGGAACGCGCACAGAACCGACAGAATCGGGGACTGAGATAGAAATCGGGACTGGGACACGTACCCGCGAAAACATCGGATGCTTTTTAATATTTAAAACAAAAAGATTTTCCTCTGTATCGAGTCCCATTGCGGGTACGTGTTCCTTTTTTGTGCGAGATCTCCTTCAACGGAATCCCTTTCGAACGGAAAAATCGTTGATACGTGGGACGATAAAAGAGACCGAGGAATCGCGAGACGACGCGCGAAGAAGGAACAGAACGAAAGAACACGAAGTTCTTTTGAAGGGAGGGGGTAGAGTCTAGAGGTGGTAGGGGGTGGACAGAGAGAAAGGGGGCTCGTCCGTAGTCTCCGCGATTAAGAAGGCCGGAGATTAGGGCCGAGAGAGATTGATGACGGGCTGAAAGTCGAGTTAGCTGACGAGACAGCAAAAATATTCGGCTGACGGGTCGAAGCACCCCCTTCCCAAAGGGGTGAGAGAGGTCGTTGAATGTTCGATAAGAAGATATCGGGACGAATTGAGTCGATTCGGCGTACATCGACGGGGATTGGAAACCGTGAGTGGAAATCGATGGTCTTTTTAACGCTAGATCCACTGCAGATGAACGTGTTTTTATTTCTATCGCGTTGACAAAAGGGAGAGCTTGTTGGAAATACGGAAATCGATAAATTGTTTATCTGTACATTTTAATAAAAACACTCCAAAATCCACGACACAGCGGGTGTATCCAGAATCAACCCCTGTCGGTCCCAGAAACGGGCGCAGTCAGGGGGGCACCTGTCCCCCTGCCGCTGGTCGAAAAAAATTAGATTTTGCCCCCGTCCTCCGAGAGTTACCAAATGTTTGAATAATCTTTAATATTACAATATAATTCGAGACACGACCAACAGCCTCTAGTAACAAAACGCATAAATTTTCAACCATTTCTGACTTTAAAAACAAAATAAAGTGTGTCTGGCTACGTACGGCCTTTTTCACTCTGACAGTCGACGTGTTAATATTTTTGCCCTCTCCCCGACCGATAACCAGGCTACGCCCATGCCCCGAGGCGCGTAAGAAAATCCCAAGGTGAGGAACAGGAGGTGACGTAACAATTTGCTTAACGAAGCTGGCCCCGTGACGTCGGTTAATCTTCGAACATGGAAGGTGGAACACCGGCATGCACCGACGTCGCTTGGCTTAGTTACGGCCAATGATGTTTGGGAAAGGGGGCGAGATAGAGAGAGAAGGAGAGAGATAGAGAGCGTGTTGCGGGTCGAGGGCGAAGCTCGGCGACAGGTTGATTTATTAGCACGGACCCGATGGTGCACGATGATATCTGCAAGGATCAGCGAGTCGGTTATTTTCGGATCGCCCCTTTCGTACGTTCTGAACTTTCGCGCACGCAGTCCAGCACGCATCCCCCCCTCTCTCTCTTTCTCTAGAAGATGTAAGACCCTCTCTCTGGCTCGAAGATCGATTCTCGTTCCCTCTGGTAATTCCGTTGGGGCGTTCCTCGATTAAATTTCCACGATATTTTCAACTACCCTCGAGAGCCTGGTAGAGTCGACGTTGTAAGTTATCAACCGCCAGCCAACCCCTTAGGTGGCCTCTCCGGTACAGTAGACTCGCGATAACTGCCTGCTGGATGAAACATCAGTTAGCAATGGCCCCTGTTCATCGTACAGATTAGTTACACCACTCACTGTCGCGATTTGTAGCTGATAATTTGTCGAATTTATGTCTGTGGGACCGAGCTGTAGACTCTCGATAATTACCCGTTTCAGTGAATTGCCCTCGTCTCTTGTGGACCCAAATGCGGGTAATTATCGCGAGTCTACGATACGTGGACCGGTGGTTTTAAGTTTCAGGCGAGGAAACACCTAGTTGCGAAATGTTTCGTGTGAATATACTTATTCTTCATAAATTTCGTAAACGTACAAATCGAGAAACAAACATAATTTTCTTCGGCTATAAGGATATAGAATTATCTTAAATTTCCTCGATTGAAATCTGACTGACTGTGAAATCCCAGGTTTCCGTTAAGGATCGTTACAGAGCGAAAAACTATATGAAACTTCAAAGTAGTCTTTTTTTTTTTTAGGATGTTTTGATCATCGAGAGGATCGTGCGATTCCCGAGGAGTCGATAACCTGTGCCGTGTATCTGCACCGTCACGGAGCCAATTAAAAAGCTACTAGCAACAGAACCAACCGCCGCCCGGTTGGCGAACCGACACAAAACACCGGGTGCTGTCGGCCGTGATTCGGTCCGTGTCCCGGTGTAATTTGCATTTCATGAGGATACCGAATTAGTTTCCGCATGCATTAGGTAGCCATCCGATGGACACACGACACCGTAAGACGAGAGGACACACCGGCCGTCCGGGACCGTCCCACGAAACAACGAACCCCTTTCCGAACCTAACTTGAAATTACGACGGCGCGGTCGCGCAAGATTAATTACCCGGAAGGTGAATTTATTTATCCCTTTGAGAGGGACGGATGATAAATCGTAGTTGTCACATCGTTGACGGAATCTCGAGAGTACTCGAGATGTCAGAAAATTGAAAAGTCGAGGACTCGAAAGGTGGGAAAATGAAATACCCGAGGACTGAAAAGATTGTAAAATTGAATATTAGTGGACTCGAAAGATTAGAAAACTGGAATATTCAAAGACTCGAGCAGTCAGCAAATTGAAACTTCGAGGACTCGAGGGGTTTGAATATCTGTAAATTCGAGAAACTGAGAATTAGAATAACCGTAGACTGAAGGACACAAGAATACGAGAACCGAACAATTCGTAGGATCGAAAAATTCGGTAGGTGTACGTCGAGCATGGGAAAAGTCACCGGCAATTAGAACACGTCCGTTGGACCGTTTCAATTTTAACAAAATCCGGTCGCTCGTTGAAATGCTCGTTCGTTAAGCCCGCGCCCGGAATAATAAGCGTTGAAAAACCGGGGTCTTTAATGCACTGCTCAAGGAACACTTGAAACGTGATTAAAGCGCAGTTGACGTTTCTCGCTCGCGCAGTCTTGCACCTGTAGCTCGCCCGGTACCGGACGTGGGATGGGGGATGAGAAATTCGCTCCTAAATGGACGAAATTAACGCGTGCTCCCCTCTCGGTACACAATCCTCGAAACTTCGGTCCCCGATGTTCGACAATTCCTTATGCAAGCTGTCTACGCCTCTCCCTCCCGCCATGAAATCCCTAATGCAATTACGTGAAACGTTCCAAGGCCCGTAAAAATGCTTCCTGGAAATTGCTTCGATCAACGAGGAAGACGAAAAAAAGAAAAAAAAAAGGAAAATCTGGTCGACTTTAGTCGTCAGAAACTCTTCCAGGTTTCACGGAAGTTAAAGGTATTTCTCGTTCATTTTATCCTGTGACTGTGATTTTTATATTTAAAATCAATATTTATTCCCAAAGTCTCTTTGACGGTTGTCTACGACGAATTTGTGTACGAATTCTTTTCCTTTAACAGACAAAAATACAGAATGCTGACATTTATTTAACTACCGTCTGTTGATGTTCAGCTTTCTCAGTTTACGAACGGATATCGCGATGGTAGATTGGATAAGACAGAGGCACGATTAAAATTCAACCAGGTTCGGGAGGACCGTGGACTGACTCGTAAGTTACGAGTCGTAACTCGATGATATTAACGTCGGCTGGTATATACTCGCGTAACTTTCCCCGAAACATTATCCCTCGTAGAGTCGATGTTTGACAATTCCTTACGTAAACGACGATCCCCATAGATTCCCCCCGCCCGTCGACGACCAACGATTACGTTGGAATATCATCTCCATAATTTTGTAGCCGCGGCTATGAAACGATGGAACCGGTAACGTGATCGAAGCATCTACCAAGAGAGAGGGAACATTTACGTAACCGTGGACGGAGGATCGGTTTCCGAGGAACAGATTGGTAATTTCTGTTAAAAGACGTCTCTCTCGCGGTCGAGAGACAGCGATCCTCAGTTTACCGAGAGTAAACATTTTTTCCCCATTCGATACAACTCCCCTCCCCGGTATTAATTTCCAACGATTGGTTCGAGGAATAAAATTATGGAAACTCTGCAACTGGTCAGACGTGAACATTCGGTAGAAATGTGTTATAAATTATTATTATTATTTTAATTAATTGTATGTTTCGAAACAAGAATTTTCCTCATGGTCGAAGAGTCCCTGGATTTTGATAGGGGTACACGCGAGAGAATCTATAATAATCGAACCGTAAGATATTAAAAACAAACTCACGACTAGCTGTCGAAGAAACTCAAACGAAACTCTCGGTCGAGCGATGGTTACACGTCAAAACGGTGCACCAAAGTCGGACAACAAAAGCCTTTGTCACGGTGTACCAGAGATGTTGCAACGTGAAGACGCTTTGTTAAAGATACCAGGCGGGCCGATCGATCGCGAAAGACGCCGTTATATCGGATCTCGTCCCTCAACCATCGACAGATTGAACAAAGTATTATTCTTTCCGAGGGTAGAGAAACGCGTTCTCCCCAGTCTATGATTCGAGAACGTCCTTCGTTCCACGCTGGATAGGGGAATACCTCGTGCTCGGTTACTCGAAATTTATCGTTATCTCAGTTGTATTCTTTCCTGTCGACTATATTTAGCAATTTTCGCCAGCAAGATTCTCTAGAGATTAATCTAAAAAAACCTTCTAATCGATGTAACAAACTTTTCGAGAGAAACCTTAATTCGACTAATTTTCCTTAGATACAAGTATTATCGTTAACTAATGTTTCATAGATCTTCCGAATTTATTTTATTTTAATGAATTTTATAGTTTATCTTTGAATCTTACGTAAACCAGAAATAAATTCTTATTTAACGAACACACTTCCCGAGTCTCGTGAAACCTACAGAGCTGTATCAACTAACGCGATCATTGTAATTATTAAATATTAATTCGACCATCCGTGGTCCCCGTAGCTTTTCCCGCGCATGAAATTAAAAGTTGCCTCGGTCCACGGGACACTGAAACGTCCAGACCTGCTGACGGAGATTAAGAGACCGGATAGCATTAACTCGGAAGGAAGAGTATCAACTTTGCTCCCGAGCATTAAGCAAAGAGCATTAATTAACGGTAGAACATATTAAATTAAAATTTATCCAGCGAGACGCGTCCAACGACTCGAAGTCCCCACTTTTTGGATCCGTCGATCCTCTAATCTGTACCAAGATTTTGAACTAGCTGGGTCTGGTATAGTCTAGAAAGTGACAGTGTTTAGTTTTCATGAAATAAAAAAGTCGATACTTTACCTAAAGATTTGATGTTAATTTATATGGATAGGTTGGAGATTCAAGATTATTTCTATGGCGATGTAAGGTTTTTAGATTAATTTTTAGAAATATTATGACCGTGAAAATTTCCCGAGCTGGATTGTTACTTTTTGTCCCACCTTGGAATAAAATAAGGGAGATATTGAAAGTGCTCACGTTAGATGGGATTCCCTGCCCATGTATACATATATCTAGACCCCAGAGTGTATTAAGTCACACTTTTCAAACTTTCGAGAAGAGCAAATCAAAGGTGCGAAGACCATGTAACTTTCTAACCGTTCGGTAAGAATTCACCAAAAAACAATCTCTACCTTCGAACTATTGAATGGATTTAAGACAATTCTATGTATCTAGAAATGGTGAACTTTGCATTAATTCCCCTATGTGATGAACGTCACACTGTTTTAAAAATATAATATCATTTTTAGACTATTATGTACCTATATTAAAAATTGGACGATTTAAAACGAAATAATTTTTACCATCAGAAAGAGGGAAATATTTGACATAGGAAACATGTAAAATGTTATTTTTTTTTTAAAAGTGGCCTCAATGCATTCTGGCTCTGGGGTTCAGATATATGTATACACAAGTATCGTCTGTTTATCATATCGCAGTTCGAACAATCGATGGCTTTTCCTCGGCCTTCGGCGGGAACGAGGGATTAATTCAAGAATGCCACGGCAATTAATATACGTGTTATCGCTCGAGGCACATCTTTGTAGTTGGCACGGCTCTGACGTCAGCATCCGCGTTTCATTGTTCAATCCGTGGATCACAGATAGAAACGCCGACCCGAGACGTGATCTATCTCCGTGGCGACCTTCACCCGGAGGAACGAGTTTCCTGTTGATCGAGGCGCGTCGTCGTCATCGTTGCAAAATCGCGCACAGAGTGTCACGCGAATTGTGTGTTTCAAAAATTGTGAAAATTGGAATTTCGAAATTTTTTATCTCGTGTTTATACGTGGAATTGAAAAATTCAACGATCCTCGAATCGAATCAAATCCCTATCTTTTCCTGCCCGAAAACGGGTTGGTAATGGGCGATGCAGTATCGATATATCGATACTTTTGAATGCAAATATCAATATTTTGTATCGATTTTTAATATGACGTTGTATCAATACTTGACCCATGGATATTGGAATTTCGAATCAACTGCAACTTAAGCTGAAACAATTCTACATCTGGTAACGATAATGGCAAATAACAATTGACGCCACACGGAGACGATATGAAATTATAATTTTTTTCGGGAAAATTGTAGCAACGACGGAAAATCGATGCTTACCATCCCCTTCCACACGATTTCTTTTTTCAAATCATAATTTCTGTTCGGCCCTCCCGCGAGAAAATAGTAATTGCACCGTTAAATTACAATGCATCTCATGATTGTTCACACGTCAGAGTAAAATGATTACGAAGGACGAGCATCGTTACAGAATGGCATCGACCCAGACCTAGTTTCCATTCTTCGCGGTAACATATTTTTTTTCGTTCACAACAGGAAAAGTAAGTTACCACTCGATTCTTGTTTTTACAAGCCTGTGATCGCGAAGAAGCGAATTTCCATAAACATAACACGCTACTACTATTCATCGACTCAATCTCGACGGACTGCGAACAAAGTATGCGAGTGTTCTCCAGACAAATGAGATTCCCCCGTTATCCCTCCAGTGCACAATGGTCTAGGAACCCGCTTTTCGCGGCCAAAATTATTTTAGCGTTATTTCAAGACTTAAGGTCATACTATATTAGATCATTCAATTCGTCCTGACGTCAGGTATGACATTACAGAGTCAAAACTATGTAATGACATGTAAAAATCGAGGTGGCATTGAATTTTGTATATTAAAACTTGTAGAAGGCTGAATGCTGATGAACTTTTATCCGAAAGGTTTTTTTGTCAGACCGTCAGAAATATTTGAAAATCGTGATGACAGACAAACAAATTTCTGCAAACTACTAAACATGAAAAATTGACTTTTGGTCACGAAAAGAGGGCCATATCAACTACGTCTTGTTTCACGCGAGTCACCCTGTATAAATCAAATTTTCCCAAGGTTTCTTGCTCCATAACATCTTCTCGTGTTTTCTGACCAGCTTCAAATGGTACATCGAATTCCCGCGACTTTTCGGATACTCCGAACCGCAACGCTACCACAAAGAGACCTTTCTTTTTTCCTTTCGCTTTCTCGACTATGCTCCCCGAGGCCGGCGAGCAAAAATCGCAACCTCGTCCCGGTATATACGATAACTGTCCTGATAATGGAAGCCTCGTTGGCCGACGACGCGTTTAAAGAACGTCCGAGTCTCGAGTTCCCCCGCGATTTATCCGTGCCAAGGATACCGCGAGACGCTCGAGCGGTTCCTCCGTGAACAGAAAGTGGATAACAGGTTGTCTCCGTACAACTTCGAACACAGTTCTATTGGGTGACAGACATCCCGACGATTACTCGTCCATGGGTTACGTTCGTCCGATTCGGTAAAGCTGCTTCAAAGATATAGCTTTAGCCATAAACCTGACCGACCCTAAAGTTTATGTGTTTCCGTAGCCTAATCCTGTCATTCGATACTCTTGAGTTGTAAAAACTGTGCTTGACCATCGTTCAGAGGTGTACGACGTCAGTTTCAGATCGGTTTTTCCGTTTTAATTTAATTGAACAAGTTCTTATAGTCGTTTTATTCTTGATGGATGCTTACTAAAACGTGAATTTAACGGGTATAATATTTTACGTTCCGGTGAAAGTCCCTGCCTTCAATACTAAATGCACAGTTCTTATCGCGATAACAGATGCATTTTCCTAACACAAGAACTCCCCTGAGTCTTGATACAGATATGTACTATTCTTTAATGGGAGCTAGAAGAGATCCCTGTTCTGTTATGTCTTCTCTTGTTGTATAAATTCTACTGACAAGGGAAGGCACGGAAGTGCCCCCCTCCGATTTTGTTTAAACTTCGTATGTCTGTTAAGCGGTCAAAAATAAAGGATACGTATTTTTTTGTATCGGCTGAGACGCGATTTTAAGGGGTGAAACCAACCCTCGAAGTTTCGATCCGAAATTTTTTTGTTATAAACAAATTATATTTTGGACAATTTGTTAGCACCATATTATTCTACATAAAAAAAAACCGCAAACCTCGTCCATTAGAAGTTTTCATGTATCTTCTCTGGTTTTCGAGATAGTACATTCGGGTCGAAACTTCGAGGGTTGGTTTCACCCCTTAAAATCGCGTCTCAGCCGATACAAAAAAAATACGTATCCCTTATTTTTGACCGCTTAACAGACATACGACGTTTCATAAAAATCGAAGGGGAACACTTCCGTGTCTTCCCTTGTCAGTTTTCGTCGAAATTTAGGTACAAAAAAATTTGTTAATTCGCGGGAACCTCCGCTGTCTAACTGACTGTGACTTTGTTCGTTACGATAGCCATAGTAGGGTTAACCGTACCCGATTATAAGGAAGAATAACGGAATCAGCCTCGCGGCCAGAGGAAAAACGGTAGGTTTTTACACGTATTCACCCAGGTAATTTTTCCGTTCTTACCTGTGAACGACATTGGCCAGCAGATCATTGTGCCGTAATCTGTAATCGACGTCCACCTTCTGGTAGTTCACCGTTAGCGTGCCAGCTCGGATGCATCGTTCGTACACTTCCGCCGGATGCGCCCGGAACTCCCTCGCGAACACCTCGAGGATCTTCTCGCCGACCCATCTGCCTTTCGTGAAGGTGGTGAAGGTGAAGTAATACGGGTAGACTTTCCGAAGTCCTGGAAAAAACGAAACGAACCAACGATCAGTCGAGAGCTACTGGTGTCTTTGAGTAAAAGAGGTTGCAGTTCGTTGAATCGGGCCAACGAGAAATGCATCTTGAAAATGGAATAATTATTTAGGCGCTCGAAACGAAAAGGTTAAAGTAGAACGTGTTCCTGGAAGTCAGACCAACCGAGGATATATTTTTAATTGGAACGACTTCGTAGGTAAACTGTGAATATTATATTAAATATGTGAATATTATATGCATATACAAAGTTATTCGACAAAATATAAAAATGTTACGGAGTAGAATTTGGCTGGATATTCATCTATTGTTTACTCAACAAAGCAAACGTTTGTAATTGTATTTATTACAAAAACTGAAAGCAAACTTCATACGTGACGCGGGGAGTTGAAAACATTTAAAGTGGAATTCAACGCTCGGGCGACGGATATTTACAGGGAACCTTTAATATGAAAAATTCGATTACAATCTACCGTGATTCGCGCTCATTAACTCTCCCCTTGACAGAATTAATTCCAGTTTCAATAACCCGAAGCAAAAACAGGAACCCATGGCTCGTGTTTCATTATAACGATATTTCATCAAAAGCTTGTCAACGATTTTCCTCGTCGAATATTTCCCCTTGATTCTCCTCGGCGCGCGCAGTCGAATAAATAATTTGATAAATATAGGCGACCGTAGATACCCGTGCAAATAAAGAACTACGCCGGCAGAATTAACCGAAAAATTTATTTTCCATTTATCGATCATGGTACACAACTTCTGCCGACAGTATCGGATCCACCCTCCCATCCCCCATCCCCCAAAATGTAGTACACGCGCGCCTGAACTGATCCGACCTATTAGTTTTCACGTAAAGGAATACGTATATCGGTTTTGCACATATTTTCAGTACGCGCCTGGGGTTTTAAAACACGAAATTTTCCAATTACCCCTTTCGGCAGACTGCCGCATTTAATTTCACGATTCAGTGCTGGCCGAGAGCTACCACACGACTAGCACGATCATCCCTTCCAAACGTTCCAGAGTACACAAGTTTCGGGAAAAGGTACAGTACAGGACGTGTTCGATGATTCTGTTACAAATACTTAGGGATGTTGGCTGGAGGCCTTAGTTTGTACAGACTCCTCTTGATTGTTTCGAGCAATATATCTATTTAAAGGGATACTATTTTTAATATTTCACGATGAACAGGAGCATCAACAAACGTCGAAAAATATTAATGTACATTCACGTGAATCGAGTCAAGATTTTCTGTTCCGTTTTCTCGGTTACACCGCGCCCAAAAAAAACGAGACTCACGAACTGAAGCTCATCGTTGTGTGAAAAGGAGGAAAAAAAAATGATTCGCGATTCCCGCTCACCTAAACAAAACGGGACAGACCGTCGATCGTTTTAACGCTCCAGTTGGTCTCGCGCGGGAAAACGGGACCACGACGGTCGCGGCAAAAGGCCTAGAGAAACGGCCGCGCGCGAAACGACTTCACGCGTCGACAAGCACGGGGGATGGATCGTTTGCAGTTTCAAACGAAGAAAGAAGAAGAAGCTCCTACTGGTCTTCTCTCCCCGTCCGATAAACCGTCGACCAACACGTTCCTCCGGTTTCGTTAACGATTCGCGCACCACTGCCCGTTTTAGGGGATGGATCCTCTTTCGTTTCCGTTTGCCCTGGTGGCTATAGTCGCGTGGAAATTAATCCTGACTTTTTGGAAGATCGTCCATTCCACCCCCGTGTACCCCACCCTCATACTTCACTCTCCCTTTTTTCGTCACGCTCCGACTACCTTCCCGGTCGGTTCCCGCCGAAAGGATCTTTCACGGCTGTGGTCAAATTTATGAAGTCGATCTCGCGATTTTTTCCCAGCCCTTCCTTCGAAAACTTTCCTCTCAAGGAAAAAATTGCCGAGGGGATTGAAAGCTCGAGGTGGAACTTTGTAGAAAATAGGGTCGATTCGAGGAAAAGAAACACGCGGAACGAACGAAAATGATCGTTCGGATGAAGGACGTCGGGTAATTTAGTAGATCGTATACAGTCTTTTGCACACCAAATTCAACTTTTTGCAAGTTCGATTCACCCTTTGCAAATTAAATTCAACTTTTATTCAAATTCAAGCTTTTGCAATTTCCACCTACTCGAATTATCACAAAGACAACTAGATCGTGGATAGTGCACTGTTAATTTTGATAAACTGGTTCGAGATTTTTCGTGTTTTTATTATTTGTTATTTCGGAAATTGCAAAAGGCGGAATTTGATTTGCAAAAGGGTGAATCTCATTTGCAAAACGATGAATTTCACTTGCAGAACAGTGAGTTTGATTTGCAAAAATTCCGATTTCCGCATCGATCGTTTAGGAAACGAATGATGAAATCTTGTAACGTGACTCAGCGTCATAGTTGGGACGCACGGTCTTGGAAATCGAACGTTTTCCAGCCGGTCGAAGATTCGGTTACAAAGGGTGCATCCAGCTGGTGTGGGAACAGCGTAGTTCGACACTCCATTTTACATAATTAAAATCACTTTTAATTAAACACCCGGACTCTCACCGGTTCGATCGACTCGAAAGGGTCGGGGAAAGAACACGCGGCGGATAAAGGTAGAAGAGGGGAGAGCGAAGCTCTTCTCCTTTTCACCGAAGAAAAAGATTACCCTGCAATTTATGGAGCTCCGTTCGAGAGGATGTGTCGTTGAAACGAGAGCGTCCGTGTGCTCTTTAAAGCGTGAAAAAAAAGAATCAGGGGTGGGGTAGGACGACGCAGATATTCCTTCGATAGAACGAGCACGAGCTTGTTCGACGCTTTAATTAATTGAAACGCGATGACGTATTCTCTGATCTTTTGCGGCTCTTCTTGCGAAAAGGATCTCTTCTTTTTCTTTCTGTTCTTCGCTGGACGCTCCGATAAACTGAGAATTGCGTATACGTGATCGAGGACAGTTTCTCTACGGAATTCATCGAACGTTCGTATAAATGGAAAGGTATACCTTTTGGTTGAGAAGTTTTGAAGATTAATACCTTGACTGGCGGACCAACAAGTCCATAAAAGTTCGAACAACGTCGAAGTAATATTTCTTTTTAATAAAATTCCAATACACCAACTTTTGTCATCACCCGCACCACTACGTGGTATAACTATAAAACCAGTTGAAATTTTTCAATTTTTATATATAGTAATGGTTAACATAAAGACGAATTACTTTTTTCTCCAGGGAATATATCATTTATCCTTTTCCCAAAAAATATCACTTCTAAACACCGATTTCAAGCACGGCATCCTTGGTTCATTTTTATTTTAACTACAGTACATAAGAATTGAGTATTTCAGGGTGGTTTTATATTTATGCCCACGCAGTGTATAAGTCCACGTGGTTCTTGTGTCCTTCATTTTGCACCGTTTCTTCGGTTTACATTCAATTTTGTCAAATTACAATTAATCCACGTCAATTATAAGAATCTACTTTACTGCAAGGGGGAGAAAATTTCTCCGTGGATCGAACGATCTAATTTGTCGAGTTTCGATCGATACACCGGATAGGATACGATATAAGACGAATTGGGAGAAAAGGGAGAATAGAGAAAATTGAAGAGGGATGGGGGGATGATCGAGACACGAGGGTCGAGAAAAATCGAAGATGGAAAGAAATCCAGAGAGATTCCTTCGAGTTTCAGGGCAATCGTCCATGGAATTGCAGCGATCTGTGCAACCAGGAATTACTCGTGGGAACCAAACCGGGTGGGGTGTCCCTTTACTCGGCCGGTTCTCCATCGGCTAGGCCGAGGATTCGAGACGAATTAAGGTGAGTATCCCACCTTTATATCCACCGCCGTGGAATATAAAGAAATACGGAATGTGAAAAACTGGCGATATGGAGAACGGAAACAAGACCTGCGATAATAACGTCCTGTTGTGTAGTCGCGTGCACGTAATTCTCAGAAGTATCATTTGTCGTCCGGAAAAGTAGCACGTTTTCGAACGTGAAATTGCTATCTATAGTTAGAATAATTGGTTTCTTTAACACGTTCGCTACCAGCGACATATACATTAATATGGATGTGTAACGCTGCGATTTCCACGTCGAGCATACTTTTTTTAGGTAAACGTTCTATTAATATTCGGACACTTTGGAAAACTGATAATTCTTTATCAAATTTTCACAAGCAATAGATTGATTTAATATATTGTAAGATCTTCCTGCCGAATGAGCTCTTTCTTCAATCAATAGAAACTGATTCGCTTGTCCCAAATGTTACATCCCCATACTTCATTTTTCTTTCGCCACATTCCTAGCTCATCGGACCCAAAGATGATAAATTTACTTTCATCGCTAAAGCTAACGCCAACACTACACCTTTATAAATAAATTTCATACTATTGTTAATTGAACACACTGTCGCAATATTATATACAAGTAAATACGTCTTCCCTTTTTTATAAATAAAATTACAGTCCGACTACATAAAGATTGTATAGTGTCCGAATATTAAAGTTACTCACTGCATCTATCTCTTCACCACGGTCGACCAGCGTATAACAATAACGACGACGGTAACTGTCGCCTACGACGTGTCTCGAGCTCACTGTTCCAAGCACCGAAAAATCTCGGCCGAGGGTACAGAGAATCGAGAACACGTCGAGCAAATAGCCACCCCCGTCACCGCGAACGAGGAACAATAGGCCAGAGAAGACGAACACAGCCGCGAAAGAATGGTTTCTAATAGCGGGGAAGGATCGAAGAAATCGTCGAGCGGCCGATTCCAGTCAAGAGTACCATTCCTCTGAGGCGACGGTGGGGGTGGTGGATATGTCTCTCTTTCTTTCACTGGGAAACAAAGAGGTTGCACAGGGCGTTGGTAGGTTTGGGGGTGGCGCGAACACGAGAAGAAAAGGGAGATTTTAGAGGGTGGGTGTAGGCACAACCACCCAGAAAATACTCGAGGAGGCCGTGGATCTGGATTACGCGGCGAGTGTGAAACGTGCCAAGAGGCGCGAAACCGACGACAGAGGAGGGCGAAGGGGATTCCGAAGGTTCTTAAGAGATTGTCGGTAGGTTCCGGATCCAGGGGATGAGGGGGGGTGGAAGGGGAGGGAGATCGTCGAGGAGACAATGCGTCGTCCTCCGTGACGCGAGTTAAGCCTCCTCCCGGAAACTTTGTCAGTTTCCTCGATGAGAGACGAAGAGAAGAGGAACCACTTTTCGCTCATCCGAACGAGAGGAGCACACCGAGAATTGTCTGCTTAGTATGCCCCGATTCGCGACCCATCGCGAAATTCATTACACGCAAGAGAGCCCTTAAGGAGTTATGCCTATCTGCGAGATCGAAAAAAGACATGTACTTTCGGAATTTATTTTTCAAAAACTTGAAGACTTTTTTAAACATACGCCATTGTATTCGAAAGTGTATATTTTAAAGTGCATATAATAATAACTTCAATGCAAAATATGAATAAATAGGGGAAATATTAGCGATCTCCCGTCGGCGTTTTGCGGTAACCACTGTAACTTCGAATTCGTTTATCTAAAGTAAAAAATTAGAATACAACAGTTGTTGAAATTTTGTTTTTTTTTTTCATTTCGGTACCAACGAAGATTTAGGTTAGGTTAAGGGATGATTTAGGAGCTGGACGTTCCACCTGTTTCTGATGATTTTTTCAAGCCCTAGAATTTAAATGACCCACCCTAGTGCTATCTGCAATGTTGAATTAATTTTTATTCCGAACCCAGCTGGATGCACCCAGCCTCGACCTCTCTGAATTATGCATACATCGATCCGTCTACTGAAAAAAAAAAAACCGTTGATGGGACGGATTCGCAACAGGCCGCGGTAGTTCCGGCCGATTTGCGGTGGAAACTTTCACGTCGAGAAATTCCACAGGGGGGTGAGTAGGCCGTTTATATCGACGGGACGCGAGAACAAAACTGACTGGGGGGCACGGGACCAGAGGGCAAGAAAAGGACAATTACCCTGGGTGTAATCGATGGATCACGGGCACGGATGTGCTCGACAATTACTACCTCGCCACGGCTGTGTTTCGAGCAATCGGCGAATTTTCACGGGAGTCTGTTACGCGAGGGAAAATCCTCCGAAGTCATTGAGTGTGTATCGGGTCGAACGATACTGGGTCGTTGCATACGTACAGTGGATAAAAAATACGTATTCGCACATGCTTACAAATAATTGTTTACAAGTTACGATAAGTAACTATTTTTATAAACATTTTGCAATTTCAACAGCTGTTTTGTTATAAATAAATACATTCAAGTATTAATCTCGAACGTCCATAAATTCAGGTATTCGCTCGATTGGTTCCTCTAAATAATGTGTCAAACAAAATTTCGAAAACATTGCAATTGATCAGGATCGCCAAGAAAATGGAGAAGGGTTTTACAACATTTTGTATCTGGCAGTAAAAAGGAATAGAACGAAGGGAACGGAAATATGGGCGAACAAGAGAGAGATAGTGCTCGATGGACAATCGACGTTTTATCAGTCGACTGCGCACACAATGCCGGAAAATGCACGGAGGCTCGGGGTTGTTTGAACGTTGAAATTTGTTGATCGATAACACTGTCGCCCGGCAAGGTGTACGCAATAAGGGACGGAACAAAGACACTCGAGTATCCGGTACTGGAATGTACTCCTCTCTGAAGCCGGGGGTGGGTATGCAATTAACACCCTTCCACCGAGACATTGTTAACACGCCTATCTAGATTGCTTCGACATGATAAATGACCGGGCGACGGCGTCCAAGTCGCCCTTACGCGAAACTATTTCTATTTCTCCGGGAAGATATTCCCAGGTGACATTGTCCGATCAATTTTGGAGTTGAACGATACACAACACGGATTGAAAATATATAACAAAAAAAAGAATTAATAAATTGTCACTCACCGTGAAGAAAAGAGTGGTGTGCATTATTCGTGTCGCTCGGTTCGCCTCGATAAAACGTAATTGACACTGGTTAACGCGATTGTTAAACTTTACAAAATTACGACACTTTAATAAGCAATGTTCGAAATTCTCACAAACACTGTATTAACTTCACACATGAATAATTAGATCGATGGTGAAAAGATTTGGCGATAACGAATGACGGTTTGTTAAAAAAAAAAAAAACGGAAATGACCGCGTGGGTCTATGCAAAGAGGTTGACCGTTCGATGGTTGAATTTCGACTAACGTGATTTCGGCAGGACGTGACCTGGAGGAAAACCCTTGCGAAGAAGGGGGAGTCTTCCCTATTGGCTAAATCTTAACGGAACAAGTAGGTGTCACTTTTATCTAATTGGTGTACAATTCCTTGTCCTTTTACGAATGTTTCGGAAGATACGTACGAGGCGTGAGAATAAATGCACCGTCCTGCATACGAAATTCATTATAACACGTCCAAACGTTCTCAAACAAAAAAAAATTGGTCGCCCCGCACATAACCCCCAAAGAGCACACAGGCTCGTACACCCTCCGCACAGTTCCACGTATCAATCATTAGGCCGTAGAACCGCGTATTCCCGGTATTGGTTATCCAGCGATCTATTCGTGGTACCAGTTAGATCGCACCCGCCACAGAAGGTGTGTTTGTGTCTGCCCATGTGTGTGTGAGATCGTCGCGATTTCTTCCACTCCGTACACGCAAATGGGTCGACATGTTTTACGACATCCTAACGAACCCCATTGGTCGGCTGCGGCAAGGCAGCGTTGGATTTTATTCCCTATCGATCCCCTCCTGACACAAAACCACACAGACACATAAAAACACGCATACGGCCCCTGCTGTCCCATAAAGAAAAAAGTATTGCGCGCCCCTAACGCGAAAGAATTACTCGACTTTCCATTCGCGACGGGACTAGGAACTGCAACGGTGGTCCCGTCGGTGGTTTAGTTGAAAAATTCATTTCTATCGTCGGCCGTTTTCGTCGCCAAAGGAGAAAGGCCGTCCACAGGATTTATCCGACGAATTTTCGACGGCGACGTTAACTTCAATCCTCCGAAGACCGAAACCTGCCCACCATCGTCCTCCGTATATACCCTTGTCTCACATCCCCCCTCCATTATTCTCTGGCTGGAATTTTTAATAAGCGTCCTGCTCGCGCAGCTAATTTCACGGACCGTTCTGCCTGTCCGGTGATAAAAAGCTGAAAGTTTATCGCGTGCTTGGATCGTCTCGGATGATTATTATTAGAACTTTTATTCACCTTTCTTTTTGATCTGGTTCGTTAAACGTACGTTTGGGATCCTTAGTCTACATCCTACCCCTTTGCGTGGAACGAGATTGGGAGACGTACAACGTTTATTATAGCTTTTGCATAATTTAGTCTTGAATTATTGTGTAATACGAAAGAGAGTGTCACATTGTATATGTATATTGTATATTATTCCTAAAGGTAGTTGTGAGTTGAGTGACTGTGCTAGTCTTCATGTTATTTTTCTTGTTGTTCGTTATCATTCCGAGTTATCGTGTCGTGCGATTATAATCAAATCGTGTCCCTGTTGTAATATTTATACTGCTGTAAAAGTGTTCGGTTCAATTAAATTATATTCTTATCAAACATAATAACATCTCTCCTCATTAAATGAAATCGAAATATTTGCAAAAGTAAAATGAATCGAAATAAATAATGAGATCGGTATAAATATTTTTTAATTATGTATTGTAATAATTAGACTGCGGATTTTGATAGCAAATAACATATTCTGTTATTGCTTTGCATAACAGTATCTTATTGGCTTCAGACTAAAATAGAAAAATCATTGGATCTGATGAAAGTTTTGTCTTTTATTGTATTTCACAGAGCCCTATTAGCTATAAATGCATAAAATCCGCCGTCTAGTAATAATATTAAAAATATAAGTTAATTGGAATTTTTTAAATAGTTCCCTTATAAAATTTACATTATTTTTTTCAAGTTATCTTACCATCGAAGCGAGCCAGCGATACGGAGACTCGCCTGTCTGACCAGGCACGGTTTAACGCTACTGGAAGTTCCACGCGAGTAGCGCAGGTCGGTGTTGGGTCAGACGAGCCGTTTCCAGCGGTCTGTTTTCATTCGTATGATATTTCTGGTAAACTGTCGATTGTAAACAATGTTTTTCCCCCCAACAGAAACAGTATCCATAAAGTACAATCATATTTCCCGCGATATTTCGATGTACCGAGGCTGGTGCGCATCGACGTTTCGGACAGCCGCCATCGCGCCATGCGTTACACCTCCACCCAGCATTTTTCGTTCGACGACCCGAATCGATTCTCCCTGTTGAACGCAGTAAAAATGTAAACAAACGCGTGTCCACCACCAGGTAAATCGCTCTAATGCATATTCCGTCCAAGGAGAAATTTATTTAAATTTCAACTAAAATACGACAATAAAAGAGAAACTGGAGCAAAGTTGGTTTCTCCGTTGATCGACGAAACGAAATTAAAAAAGAAAAATGAAAAGGTATACAGGGTAATAGGGAGTCAAAAGTGAAAAAAGAAAAAATCTTGCACAAAATATTCTCGAGATGTTAAAGAAAATGTGGAAAGTGAAAAATCGATTTTTTTTGAAAATTTCTGACCGAGCATGACCCCGTAAGAGCGATTCTCCTCGTGCATGAAACTAAATCGTCCACCTCCCGTGTTGTATCCACCTTACACACCTTTGGGGCCGTTTCCTTGCGCCCACCCACCAGCCGACCCTGTAATCTTATCTCGCGCGAATTATAAACGTCGGACAGAAGCCACGAATTTAGTGGCGGTCGCGGTTAAAATATCGCGATCTCACAGAGGCGTACCACATCGCGTGAGCGCGGCGTTTCTTCGCGATGATTCGCCCGCGTGACAGTACGCCGTCGCTGTCGAGAATCTCGTTTAGGGAGGGAATAATTTCTCGCGTGAGTCGTCGGGGCACACGGGAGCGAGAAATCAATGAGACCCGATACATCCTGACTGAGGGGGAGAATGTTGCGAGGCGGTTGCGAACTGTTTTAACCAGGAATAAACAGTTATCTTTATATTGTTACAGTTATCTTTAACAGTTATGTTTTTTAACAAATTCTTCTGGAACTTACATATGTTTCGTTTAAGAAGATATTCGTTCTCAGTCACACACAATTTAAAAAAAATTGATACAGACACGATTAGTCGTTTAGAAGAAAATTGAATGTCTAAAGGGATACCCCATTTCGTCCCACTGTGCGCCTGGAGGGGGTTGAGCGCCTCTGTTTAGCGAAGCCTCTGCTTAAAACAGAGGCCAAGACGACGAGTAGGAGGGAGGCAGATGTATCGTGAGCCAAGGATACCTCTGGCCAATAGCACGCTCTTAGCTCCCCTGGCAGAGATACGATCCGATCTAGATTTGAATCACGTAGATGCTCCTCCCCTTATATCTGCCCTGTGTGATACACGGTGTATCTAGCGGCGTCGAGGCTGATCGCTTCCCCGTGAAGCTTCCAAGCATCCGGTGAAACCCGTTGCACCTTGGACAACGGAACCGTTCGAATGCGAACCGATTCGATTGCCGTTGATTCACTGATCGATCCATTTAATTGTCCCGTGAATTCCCGTTCTGTCCGAGAATCGAGAGTAGTTTGCTTTGCGTCCTAGCAGTTCGTGAAACTTGGAACCGCTCGAGAAGGAATCAATGCAATCTTTGAGGGCTCACGTACCGATTTATTAAACTCGGCAAATATTTAATTTAATTCCGTACCAATAAGGAGGATCCTTTTTATGCAAAAGTTCAACAATACCATCGCGTGACACTATTAATATAACAGTTTTAAATTTACATATCATTCTCGTAGTTTCTGGTAGGTGGAAGTTTTGATCTTATATTTATTGGTCATAAGAAAAATTTAATTTGCCTGTTAAATTAGTTGGCCACGTGGAAATATTAGTTCGGTAACAAACTCTTCCGTTGATCGAAAGATGTCCAGAAGAATTCCATTCTTAGAGGTCCCACTGCTCGTTCCATCTTTCCTCCCCGATTGTTTCTCGATGTTCAAAAGATCGGCGGAACGAAATGTCGGTCTGTCTCGCGGTATGTCGATACAGCTTCGAATCAGCGCGAGATCGGAATACAGAACCCGCGTCGGCCCGTTAGGATGCACTTTAATTACCAGGACGTATTGACACTCGATAAATCGGGGAACGGGGGAACGAGAGAGAACTTTCCATTGGGTTATTAATTTAAGCCGGTCGGAATCTGTAATATTCACTCCCCTCCACCCTTCCCTTATCCACTCTGAACGGTCGCTTCTGCTAAACAACGGAGGGAAATCGATCGCCTGGGCCAACGGAACAACGAAGCGGCGAGCGATACTCATCGAGCACGGCGGTTTTTTAATTAACGTCGATACGTAATTAAAGCGACGCCGCGTCGCTGGCTCACCTACACACCACGGAACGAAAATCGTCACCGAATGGAAGGGAAATAGAAGACGGTCTGTGTGTGTGGTTTTTTTAAACGATTTTTGATGATTTGTCATATGAAGGTCAACTTTGTTTTTTTAAATGGAATCATATATTTTCTAATACACTAAATACACAATAAGTAACTTACAATTAGTACTTTATCTAGGGAATACCAAGTAGCATCAAGTAGTTAGATCGTCAAGACAAACCTACCTATAAACCACCAATTATTCCCTCCCAAAAAAATAATCGTTCACTCCCGCAAACAAATATCCTCCACCGGAAGTAAGTCATCTCTCCCCGTGGAACCAGGCGGGCGAAGTTCGCAAGACTCTCTGGACTCTGTTCGATAGCTATATCGATTCGCACTGAAGTTCATTATTGCAAGTTCCAGTCGCGCGATAACAGTAGACCGGCGGCGTTGGCGCGAAGTCAAAAGGAAAATGTGGCCCCGCTCGAAGACACGGTTAAGGACCGAATGTAGGCGCAAGCTTTCGTTGGATGCAAGATCGAAGGGAAAAGGGGGGGTTGGAGAATGGGGTGAGGGAGGGGTGAAAGGATCGATCGAATGTTTAGAGCTTGGCCGTCGTATCGACAACCGATATCTGCTCCACATTCGAATATAATAGACCGATGGCGACGACGTGTCGCCACCGTCGGGCCATTCTTCGGTTCCTCCTCCAGGCGAAACAAAGACCTGTTAATGCCACTCGAAAGACACACACACGGACAACCCCTGTTTCTACCCCGTGAGAACGGTCTTTCCTCCCCCCCTTAACGCGAGAAACGCATTCCCATTACCGGGAAGAGACTTCTGACACGACCGTCTCTCCCCTTTTCACGCACGTCACTTCTCCTCTAACCTGCTTTCTCCCTCATTCGCCTGGCGACTTCACTTTGTTACTTTTCGATTTCGAGTGGATCGATCCACGGATTAAAGGTGCGGCAGTGTCGAGGGCTTGGGAATAATGTGACACATCGGAGTGTGAAATACCGTGCAGAGGTGAATGTGTTTTGTGTGTGTGTACAGAGTGGAAAATATTTTTCTTGGGTGGAAAATTGTGGGGTCCAGTGCTACAGAGGGAGCTACTATTAATAAAATTTGTATTAATTCTGTCAGATATTTTCGTGGCTAGTTATTATACGTTAATTTATAATTACGTGGCAAAAATAGTGCATCGTACTACGATTGTAAATATATACAATTTTATGAAAGTCTTGAACCGCTAACTGCATTTGTCCTACTTACAGTACTGACATTTTAATAAGTTTTAGCACCGTGGATAGAGCTTGGAATTCTGAAGCCAATGATACTTGTTTCAACCTCATATGGTTATTAGTTTATAAAATATTTAATGTTCAGTGCCAGGAAGAGGTGCATTCCGTGATTCCAGTCGTAGAGCACGTACGGAAACTTAAAATTTTTGCAGATTCCAAAAGATTTTCACAAACTGTTGAATGGTCAGTTTCACAGAGAACATTTTCCCGCCATTTTCTAGCCCCTGTTCGATTTCATCGTTAGGCGTGAGAAGTGGTGGGGGGGGTTAACTGTGTCGACAATACCTCGACAGAACAGGGAGAGAATCCACCGTTGGATTATGGGCTGGATCGCGCCCCGATTCGCGGGATTATCCGCGATTACCTGGCAACAGTGCCGGCGAACCTGCCAGTTACCGGTGTAAGGTCGACGGGAAAGGGGGGGGGGGATGAGGCGATCAATGGTGTGGTCGGTCCCATTACTTCCTGTTGCTAAACACTATCCATACCGGTCGAAGTAGAGGACAAAAGGAAGTGAAGGTAAATTCGCGCGGTCAACGATTGGCAGACGCGTCTTACATCTATTTGCATTAAAATTCATCGCAACGATATCAGGAATCAAAAATATTAGGCACCCCCTCCCCCAAAATATGAATTTTTCAACACATTTTTGCATTAGGAGGATATCATCACACTATTGAAATTGTGAAAAATGATTATTTGATTGATTTTGTCAATATTTTGTTAGGCCACCCCTCTGCCCCAATGACTGACAATCACAGAGCAATTTATTTTGGACTTTCAACCCTGTTTTTTTTTTTTTTTTTTTTTTTTTTTTTTTTTTTTTTTTTTTTTTTTTTTTTTTTTTTTTTTTTTTTTTTTTTAAAGGAATTAACTTCCGTTGACGGTCACTTAATTTACTCCTTTTTCCTGCATGTTTCTAGAACTTTCTAACTTTCAAAATATTAACAGCAAAACGAAAGAGAACTCGACGTCCCTTTCTCTCTCTGTTTTTAAATTCCTTCGAGCTATCCCGACAAGGGATGCCGAACAAGAATAGAAAGGTTTCGATAAAATAGTTTTAAAGCTGTAACAATACCTTTATTGTTACAGCTTTTTTTTTTTTTTGCCTAACACATTTTGCCAAGGCTATATATGTGGTATGTATTTATACGTATACTGACCGTTCTCCACGTAATAGCTGGTCTCGTTGTACCGCTCGTCCGTGAATCCTGGCCTCTTCGCTTTCAGGGCTTTCGTTTCCAATTTCGCCTGGAACAAAGGGAGCCAGTAGATAAGTGAACCGTATGGTCAGACGACTGGCTGGATGGACGACACACGGACGTCCGGGAAAGTAAGGAGAAAATGAACGGATTGAAGGGAACAGACCGAGTAGTACAGGGCGACTTTCGAACAACTGTTTCCACGACCCTTTCTCTGGAGTTTCTTTTGGATTAGAATTCCTGGGGGATGATTTCTCGATCCTCGTTGAGTCGACGGTTTCGAATGATTTTTGGGGAACAATTGCAAGGAATTGGAGATGCGCGTGAATGTTAGTAACAGGCGTAAATTTTTGAAAAAAGGCGTGAAATTTCGATTTTTTTTTTCAGAAAATCTCAAAATTTATATAAATAACTGCACTCTTATCACAACTTTCCGAAGCCACCAACGATTTAGTTCATTTTTCGATCGTAGTACGCACCGACACAATTCGGTCGTTCAGCTTTAGAACACTCTGTACAAATGCAGTTACAGACGATCAAAAAGAAAAACTAGTTTGCAATTTACTACAGGAAAGTTACAGTAGTGCGCGTCGTTAGACAACGTCCAATTTCGCGTGTGTAGAAAAGAGAAAAGGAACGAGGTGAAAAAAAAAACGGGAACGGTTCTTTGATAAGGTAGCGTGATAATTTGTCGCGGCATTTATCATCTAACTCAGCCCAGTAGATAGTGACCGACTCGGTCAGCCGTGCGGTGGTCCCATTGGCACGGTTCGAAACGGGACACGGTATTATATCCGAACGCGTCGGTCGCGATAAACGTGGAAAAATTACGCGCAAAGTCCGGCCTCGAAACTCCGAGACAGCTGAGTCCTTTTTCTATTTTTTTTCATCGAGCTTCTGTAGAACGGCAATAACTTTGATTGCACAGCCTCGGGGGGCAAGAAAGAAACAGTGGAAGCCCCTTTGAAAGGAAAAGCACTAAACTTCGAACGGAGCGACAACGGGTTCAATTTAGATAGAAGCTCAACCAAACTTCAGAACTTGAATAAAATTTTCCCGCGCGTCGATTTGTTTTTTCGAATACAAAAATTAAAATTTGGCGAAGAATACAACAAGAATTTATTAACCCTTTAACAGCGTGGGATTTTCTTTTGGAAATGTGTACCCATCTATGTTTTACGAAAAATTTCAATTTTTATAGCAAAAGCTTTTTTATACTTTTTTTTATATAACGAGTACGCTCGTGTTATTACCAAAAATTGTGGTCGTTTAATGGCTAGTCAAACCCCTTAAAAGGCGCGTAGAACAGAAACAGATCTCTTGATTCTCCCTTGGAACGAACGTAAGGGACCTTTAGATTGTACAGTGGCGATGTGCTCGTGCAGCCCGTTCCCGTCACGCGTTTTAATTAAGACAATAATTAGTCGAAACACCGAGCCATGTAAATCGGATTAAGCCGGACGCGTAACACGAATTCGTGACGTGCAAACAATTCCCACCCATCCTTCGTCTGTCCATCGAATCGATCGGTATTCCATGGAACGACGGGATTGAAGGAATTCCACTGAAATGGGAATTTATATCTTCGTCGAACCTGGATTTATTAACCTCTTATTAACTACGACGTGGTGAACAAAGTGAACAAAGTTGGAAAACAAGTCCCATTTGAACCTTTACACGAAATTATCACCTGAACTATTTGTTATTTGAAAGGAAAAAAATTATCTCAAACATAAATTGCTTTCCTATGAGGGTCAAAAATCTAATCGAAGTGGATGTGCCTCAAAAATTTCGAAATGACCTTCATTTTTTTTTTTTTTTTAATAGACCTATATTTTTTCATTTAGGTAGACGTATAGCCCATTTTGTGAGGAATTCATTTACCCGTCCTTCAAGGTCATTCAAAGTCATTTATTCGAAATGGGAACGTTACGATCAGACCACGCCTAGTTACAACATCGTCGACGATTATATTAATATCCGGTTGGTATTATAAGGCTGTTACACGCTTGGGGGAAACTTTGTCCTTTCACGGTTGAAAGGAAGTTTCGAAGAAAGGACCCCTCGAGAGAGAACACGAACCTAAATACCACCGAGCACCGTGGTAAAGATTCCCGTGTCACGGATGGAACCTTTGAACCACGTGAATATCCCTCAACGGAAGAACGGAAGATTGTGCCTTGAACGATAATTTCATCAGCAAGAATACCCAAACGATCCAATGGATTAATTGTAACTGTAAGACGAGCGTTACTCAAGTATTCATTCGCTCTACCAACCCTCTGTTCCTTTAAACCCATTCCCATTTCAAAATAAAATCCCCTTATCACCACTCTACAATCCCAAATACCCTGTTAAATTAATAATTCCCCCATCAGTCTGTCCCCTATAATCCAAAAAACCGACGAAACTTCCCTTCAAACAGTGGACAGACACAACCAGTAAACACAGAACCTTAAATACGCCCAGGACCCTGAAATCCCTGGATCTCCTTTTCCCTGTCTCATAGGAGTAGGAAGAACGTGAAGGGAGTAAGATAAAAATAAACTTAATTTTGCCGCCCGATAGAGGAAAAGTCGCATCAGCAAGGATTAGAGGTGAATCGCGATAGGATGGATTCGCCGAAATTCGCGAAGGGGTAGAAGAGGGCAAGCAGTCGATGGATAACAAAGGAGACATTGACTCGTGGACGAGGGAACACCGTGACTCGAAAGGGGGTTGGGGGACGGAGAGGGAAGAGAGGAACGGCTTCAGGGCCGGTCGATACAGCCCCAAAAGTCCAGAACGACCGAGGGAGTAGGCGAGTGGCGCGAAAATTCGTGCTGATGGAAACATAAGTCAGCCAGCCGGGAGGGGTTAGAGTGAACGAGCGGCCGACTGGGGTTCGTTTCTTGCTATCCTCTTTTTCGTTCGTTTCTTTCACCCGTCGCACTGTTCCGCAGAGTTTCGACATCCGTGTCCGGAGCTCGTGAACACTTTATCCAGCGCGCGATCGAACAGCTGGCTAACCGGCGAGAGCCCAATACCGCGCTTCGACCCATTCGACGTCTTCCCCAATTCGTGGACCAGAAATATTAATGAAGTTTGCACGTTTGGAGTTTGGACGGAGGCGTGGTGGTTTGATTTTCCGGAGTTTCGCCGGGATGCCCCAGATACGAATGGATTACTCGGAGACGAACGAGGAATTGGGAGACGTGCTGGTTGGGTAACTTTCGCTGCTTGGGGTATATATCGTTTTTAATTATTCGAATTTTATAAATTCGTGGACAGGTTCTAGGTGCGATTGTGAACCAAGTGATCCTTCGGATTAAAATCACTCTCGAGTACGGAGGATCGAAAATCACTTATGATATAAACACAGTATATGTATAGTATATAGGTGACAAAAATTCGAAGGAACCAATGAGATTGGATGCTCGATTCAACCATAAAGGGAGAAAGTTTCTCCGAGAAAATGGTGGTTCTCACCGTTTCATAGTACCAGACCATCCCCCAATGAAAGACAGAGAGAGAGAGAGAGCAGTCACGAATGGCTACTCGAGTGGCGGCAAATTTGATTTAATGTATTCGCCGGACGGTAAATCAACGTCGCTCATTCGATTTACCAGAATGTTAATCTCCCGGGCGTGCTAATGACGTTTAAACGGCAATTAAATTTACATTAACGAAAGCGACGGAAGGGGGTGCGCGGTTAATAACCAATGACACGCATGTTTCGCGACACATTCACTCTGCATGTGCCTCCGAAATCGACGAATTTATTTGTCGAAACAAATTTTTATCGCAAACATTCACGAGTCATTAGAAAAACGACAAACGGTGAACAAGTTAATATTTCAACAGAATTATAAAATATTTGATTCTAGGCCAGCGCGTATCAAACAATTTTCCATCGAATGTCGATCGAGTATCGTTTCGATATATTTATTTACTTAGAAAATATATCTATTTGCGTAACATTAGCGTTCTGGCGGCCAGCTCTGCATCAAAGTACGCCGTGTCTATTTGTGAAACATCAATCGTTTTGATGGCCAACTTCTGCATCAAAATACTCCATATCTACTACTACCGAATAAATAACAAAATTGTCCAATAACCGTTTAAAAACACATTCGTCAACCACCATTTAGCTCACTGGCGTATGGAAGTCGTTTCTACATCGCGAACAAAATCACAGATTCTGTACAGAATTCATAGCGTGTATTTCGTGTTCCCCTTTCGCGAAAGAATTCCTTTTTTTCGCGTAACTTTCCGTCGTAATTACCACGGTATGGAGCACCCCAGACGAGCCAGGATAAATTCACCGTCACCTTTTTGTTTTTCTTTTTTCAATGCCAAAACGAAGGGTCTCAGAGCCTCCGCGACTCGAGAGAAAGATCCTCTCGAAATTAATTGCTCAAGGTACCCGCTTAAAGTCTTAACCGCTCGGTGCTTTCGAGTTTCGTTAATCCGCCACTAATCCTACGGGGGAAACACACGCGTGTTATGGGAATAATTCCAAGTAACTGTTCGGGTGTGAATGAATCGATGGTCGAGCAAAACTTTCTCTCCCACGTTCGTGGATTTGCTGGTTGGTGACCGTCACTCGGATCTTGGAGATCTCGAGAGTGATACGGGACGAACGTGGAAAACGGTACACGTGATCTACTTCGTGAATGTTGCACCTGGATATTCAATTATACATAAATTGTTTTAGATAGGTTCTCCCCTGGAGGATTACCCGATTCTGGAACAGAAAGAAAAGAGCGCCGACACGCTAGATAATTCGGAGCTTCGAAAATCTTTCTGCACGAGGGCGGCTGCAACCTCGGGAAACTACGGTGCATTTTCCGGGGCCGCCTGTTGCTGAGCAACACGTCGCCGCGAGGAAGACACTCTCTGTCGACGGAAAAGGACGAATATCCGACGATTTCGATGGACAGAACACACAGAGATTCAACCCTCGGTTCAAACATTGATCGAGTAGTGATTATTATACTGCGGATTTTTATGCAAAACGAAAAGTTTCTAAAGTAATCGATAAAGACAGGAGCAATTGCAGAAATTTATTTTCCCTCTTAAGCATCTTATTGTATTTCACGGTTTTATCAATCGAAATCGAGTATGATGTATAGTCTGGATACTAAGAGGACAATAAATCGACATACAGGCGAGAGTCGAAGAATCGAGGGCTAAGATGGCGATAAATCGACCCACACCCACACACTCACATGGGCGAGAATCGATGAATAGAGGCGAAACGTCGTTAATAGCGACGGGAATCAAGCGAGTGATCGACGAATCTGAAAAGCCCGGGCGGTGACGGCGAGTTCACCGCCGTTTATTCCGTTAATAACGACTGGCCGTTTTGGATTAATGAGGAGACGTGGAGCATGATGGGGCGCCCGGGATCTGCTCTCTGGCCCGTCGAATATCGACGCGAACGACCGAGATACCGTGACACAAGTGGAAATGAAATATGTGCTCCGTTTCTCGGCTCTGCTATACACCGATTTCATACGGCTAAGGAGCTGCTGCTCGCCTGACGCGGGGCTGGCACTCTCCCCACGGGCTCGAAAATAGACATTCAAGAGGGGGTCATCGATGGTCTCTCCATTCTGTTTCTTTCTTTTGTGATTTTCTCTCGTCTTCGGCGCGTGGAACGTTCCTTGCGTAACACAAGGAAAACTCGAGCGTCGAAGCGAAACGTTTGGTCGTTTCCGTTTAACCTTTTATGCTGGCATTGTATGGAAGAGTCGAGACTATACTTTGCCTTGGAAATTTAGGGAAATTCTTGAAGCAATGGGAATTATTGACGGATGACTATAGAGTCACATTTGGGATACAAAAAGCGTTCAAGTGGGGGACTATGGTAGAAATATAGTACACAGCTTGCTGATTTTATAGTCACCCTTTAGTAGACAGCAGGTCGATGTTGGGTGACTATAGGTCATCGTTGGTAAGGAAAGAGTTAAAAGAAACAAGGTGAACGTTTCTTTTTCGTTTAAAGTGAGTACAATACTGTTTCGTACCTTCTTCAAGTCTTTGCTGGCATCGGCTTCCTCAGCCTTCCGCTTTTCCGAGATCTTCGGGGTTGGGACAGCGATCGTCGCTTCCCGCAGTGGTTTCAGATCGACCTGAAACAGAAACGAACACGTTATTAATCTCTCTAATATACCTTTCGATACCTTTTGATACTTCTCATTGAATACCTTACAATCAAACTATTCAAATATCATCGATATGTCTCGGTATCAGTCCGTCCACTACTCATCGATCGAACCCGTGTATATCAATTAGAAAACGGTTCCGTCAAGTAGTATAACACATATCGTATCAGACGTATTTCACGCATGTACGTTTACCCCTATTTCCCACTAATAATCATTACCTGTAACGTAATTTTAACTACTGTTAAATATATATTGGTAACAGAAACAATACATTGAACGCAATTTCGTCGTTCTTGCCTTACGTCGCAGTTTGGCATGTGTATCGTAGAAGTTCTATGTCCTAGAAAAATGTTGCGCAAATTTTTCTTAAACCACCCTCTGTTGTACACTTTTTAGGTGAGTCGAAAATTCGACAAGACATCCGTCGTTTCTTCCTTATTGTCGTTAATAGGAGGCCAGAAACGTGTTCTCGGAGAGACGAGCATCGATTCACGCTAATCGGTTTAACTCGTCCCTGCTTTACGCGCAGCCCCGCACATGCTAATTTCTCGTTAGCAGGGGACGGCCTAATAGAGAGGGAGAGAGATGGTCGTCGATTTACTGGCCGGTAATTTTGGACGGTCCAGCGTAATGGCGCGAATCGGCGAAACGTCGGTTAATCGATGACGCCTGGACAACACCGCGTTAATACAATTAGATACTTCGTATCCCACACCTCCCCCAGTCGGTTCGTCCTTGCACGATTCTGTCACGTAACGTTTTACGAATTAACAGGTTCGCCTGGCAGAAAGACGATTCTCTCTGTCGTCTCAGTTAGATTCAGGAAACGAAGGACTGTGGCGCAGAGACAGGCACCTCGATTAAACTATCAAGGAAAGATCACGTAACGTCATGGCAATTAATTTTTTAGAGTACAGATTCTATGCGTTTCTTGCAGAGGACACCGCAGGATTCGAACGCAATAACACGTTAACTCGAATGAACGATCGATTAGTATGTCACTAGATTGTTGACTACACGTAACATTCAGCTGGATTGCGACAGACAGGTGTTAATTGGAAGAAATACACCGATGGTCTTGGATAATTTACAATTATCAATTACATTTAAATTATAGGTACGGATGATTCTTTGGGCATTTGAACGAACGTGAAACAAAGACGACGTAAAAAAAGAAAGGTATTTAAAAAGTACAAACGACGATCGATTGAAACGTGTACGTTCAATCAACGGACACGGACGGATATTTTCAAAAGTTCCGCGGATTCGCGAACGCCCGGAGTAATTAGGTGTCGAAGTTTTAATTGGCGCGTTAAGGTTTTCCTCTGGGGCAAGAACCGGCCCGTGAAAAGATTAATGGATCGAAGATTTAACAGCCGCGGCCGCAAGAATAATTAAGCGGCTGGAAATTAACTCGGTGATCAATGTAAGAAAAGCCGCCGTATAATAAATGCAGGGTGCACTTTGTGGTATGTCTACTATTTTAATAAAAAAAAAAAAAAGAAATTGGTTCGACGATTATTAATCGATTTTTTTCAGCTAGATCCGTAAAACGGACCACTGTCGATCGTTTGGGCACGCAGCACAGTGGTCCAAAATTAAAATTCAGCAGCTGATACACTTACTTAACTCAAACGATCAAAAAATGTTGTACCTTATAATTTTATTTTAGTGGCGGTGTAGGCAGATCAAAAAGATAGTGTTTCGTCTTGGGAATCGTCTACCAAAACTCGTCAGTGGGGCTGACAGTAGACGACCCTACTTTTTTTTTCCTACTTTTGATTACGATTGATGATACGAAAGGATCCGGGGGAACAATAAAAAATCTTCTATGGTCAATAATAAGTTGATGTGAGTGTTAAGAAATTGAAAAAAAAAAACTGAAATAAATTTCTTCTTGACCCCTTTCAACTGCGTTTGATTCTGGACAATTGTGCGTGGCATAGCTCGATGCAGCAGTCTCGTGTTTACACGCAATCAACTTGATTCCCAGCGACCAACGATCCACGGGAGCTTCACCGTGTCATTACAGAGTCCATCGTGCATCGATGACTCCGTTTTACTCCGCTTTCCCCGTGTGCCCGATTAAAACCGTGCAATTACTCCTCTCGACTACGCTCGCTGGCCTATTGTCTTCCTAAGCGGTCTAAGGAGAAACGGAACGTTCGTGGTCAGACACAGCGCTCGCGCTGACTGGAGCGAGCCTCTCTTCCGCGCTTGACTGGGTCAAGGTCCGTTCCAGTGGAGGATCTGGCGCGAATGCTCGCCTGTCGAGCGTCGTTTGTCTTTCTGAATTCTGGAAATTCGCATGCTTCCCCCGACACGTCGTTGTCCGTGGCTTTTGCTTCGCGAATTTTGAACGCACGAGGGTCGATATAATCCATTAGGTCGTTCGAGGAAAAATGAACAAAAAAGGGATATTGATTCCACTTGTAAAATTTGATTAGAAATTGTAAAAATTGTAGATTGGTATGTTACATTAGAGGGCGGTGATACAGTTCATGTATCATTACTAGACTTCGGATTTTATGCGCTTATAGCATGAAGTATATGGCGAAATGTAATTGAAAGTAAAACTTCCATTGGGTTTAATATATTTCTCATGTTATTCTTAACGCAATAAATTCCCTAGGAGGAGAAAAAAGTTGTTTTTAATTTTGTTCAAAAATGTTATTTTGTAAAACGATCCTTAGTCTACTTATTACCTCCATTCTGGCTCTAAGGTCTTATATATATGTGTAAAGGTTATTGAAAATTTCATGTTACACACAAGTGGTATACTTCGTTGGGTTTGGAAAACAGAGTACTACTGTTTCCCCTTTCATTGTTTTCTAACATTTACCATTTGCAAGAGTGGCTACTAATAACGCGAACACCCCGTATATATCGGAAACGTGGTTATCATTGTTATCCGTTCGTAAACATCTTGCAATGAATCGTCCGATCTATTCCACGATTGCACATTATGACACAACTTTATTAATGCAACCGTTCAATCTATTCAGGCTGGGGGGCACCTAACGGTTACAGGCGCAATTTATCGCTCGTGAAACACCAGGTCGGTTTCGCGATCCTCGGGAAGGTTCACGATCCCGCAATTATCCCATCAGGATTTAGTCGCGATTACGATTAAGCGATCCTTAACAATGACGACGGGAAAATACGAACCTCGCTGAGAGAAGAAAAAGAAAAAAAATATACACAGAAGCCGAGTATAATAAGAGCCGTCGTGATTAACCTGCTTGCAGCGCTCTGTAATTCCGCGAGTCGCTTTATTGCGTTCGCTGAAACCTTATTGCCACGCGCGCGATCGTTGCCTCGCCGTGGAAATCGTGTAACACACAATTTCACTCCGGGGCTAATATCGTGCGGGCATCGACATATTTTAATCGGCGGTAACCAGTACTCTTGTGAAAATACCAGCTTGTTGAAAATCGATCGAGGATTCTCGGTAATAAATCACCGCTTTATTAACCCTTAACCCCTTTCGACGTTTGTCGAGTATACTCTAGATGAAAAGATGGGATTATTTTGTTTAACGGCGAGTATACTCGTGGGAGAAATAAGAACAGAATAAATGGATTTGCTGTAAAATTGAAATAAATTCAAATGAAATGACAAAATTACTCTTGCGACCCGAGCGCTATCTCATAAAACAGCCCTCCCTAGTACATGTACTGTTGCATATTTCCTTTTTTCTTTGATTGATTTTTTTTTTCTTTGTACATTTTCTTTTTTTATCCTGATTCGCGTCGATGAAGGTTTCACCTTGGATAACGGGGAAAGAGGGACACTTGACGCGCGGCAAGTCTGAATCGCCGTGGGTTGGGGGAGCGACAGGGGCGATCAATATCAAGAATCCGAATTCGCGAAGAACAGAAAAGGAACATCTACAATATTCCCGGAGGATGATCGTGTTTCGGATGTTTTGCGTCTACGTTCAATCATTCGAAAATCATTCTATCGCGACCAGAAGCAGCCAAAAGTCTTGTCTTTTTACGCACGGTTATAGAAGACGAAGCAGAATGAATGATACGATAAAGACATTTGAGGCAAGTCTATGTAGAAAAATAAGTCGAAAATGTAGAATAAAAAAATGTTCGTCTTCTGGATAATCGAAGTCAAATAACACACAGGGTGTTAGAAAAACAAAAATGTAACCTTTTTCTCTACAGAAACAGAAAAAAATGCTCTATACAAGTGCTAACATTTTTTTCATGCTCCCTGTATTCCTCTCCTGACAGGACTTCTGCCCAAACCATGGGAAAACCACGGCTCCCGAGACAATATCGCAATGTCATTGCCATTTCCACCGAAACTTTGACATTAATAGTCCACAGTAGTATAGTATACTTTTATTTCCATGGCTCTAGAACATTCGAAAAAGTATGAAAATTAATATCCGCAAGAACTTGCCCTAGCTCTATGTTCTACACGATCGACGATCAAGATCATTTTCACGTGTCGTACATCCGATCAGACTGGTAGAGAGCTTCATCATTAAGCACACCATCCGCAACTGGACAGCACCCCGAACGAAAAAAATAAAAGACCCAAAAAAAAAAAAAAGTAAGGAAAGCCTAGGCTCAGTGTCCACGGAAGAAGGAAAGCAAGGTAGGCGACGATCGCGTTCGAGGGACGATGGTATCCAAGCAACAGATATCATTACGTGGAACGCAGGAGCGGCAAGGGATGGAAGAGGGGCAGGTGCACGCGAATAAAGGATTCGCGTTCCTTCGGCCGACCTTACTCGGGGGAGGAGGGGGGCATTGTCAGACGTTATGGTGGCAGGATAACGCTAGGGTAGAAGAAGCCGAGGGGGCAAGCAAGCAGCCACACACCGCAATGCAGGCAAGGGCGTTGTCAGGGGCGACCCTAGCGACCGTAAGACCTGATTCGCGCCGAACCAGAACCGAGTCGGTCTCTCTGAACCGCCGCGAAATAATAGCCGACCGGCCACCACCCCCTTCCACGTGGCGGGCTATCGATCCTTGATTTTCGACCGTGGCTCGACGCCCCCTCGACCAACGGGACGAATGCGCCCGATACGTTGATTCGCGATTCCGCGAGATATGTCACTGATGTACACCGACGAGCAAACTCGGCTTCCACTAGGGGAAAAAGTAACGTAGGGTAAGGGCCTCCTATCACTTGGTAAATTTATTTCAAGTACTGAAATAAATGTTAAATCGAATGTTAATTTGGCATACATTTCAGTAATTCCAAATACTAATTGGTAGCTGGCCCTTTCCGTACGTTACTATTTCCCCCTAGTGGAAGCCGAGTTTGCTCGTGAGGGTACGTATGTCCAGTTTGAACCGACCTGTAGGACAACTTGCAAATCTTTGCTAGTGAGAAGAGGACAGCGACTATTTGGGTAGTGGGATTTTAATGGGGACTTTTGGGACGAGTAGTACGCCTTTTTCTCATTAGATATATAGTTTAGTATATAATAGTTATCTAATTATAGTTCTGTCTAGTAGTCCATATTTGAAAAAACAGCGAAACTCGAGAGAAAGGCAATATTGGGTGTTTACGAAGTCTGGGAAAAGAAGAGAATTCAACGTTAAGGGAGGCAATGTCAAAATTTAAGGTGTCCAGAACGTTCCTATATTTGAGCAAAGAACAGAAATCAACAGAATGGGAGGTAATGCCTTAAAATATAGGGTGCCCACAAAGTCCCTATCTAGTAGTCACTACATCTGAGACAGAAAGACAATAAAAGTAAAATATCATCCATTTTGCACGATTTCCTCTTCTGTTGTTTTTTATTTCGATGAGGGGGTAGGGATCGTCGTCGCATTCCCCGTTCCAGCCGGTCAATTTTCATACCGGGACGAGTCGAACGACGGAAAAACAATATTTATCGACGCTGTTGACCGAAGCTCGTGATAATTAATAGCGTTCGAGGGGTAAATTGCGATTTCGGTGTGGCCGATTGCGATTATTACTTCTTGTTCGACACCGATTTATCATGTCCTTCGTAACACGCGACGCATCGTTAATCTCCGGCATGAAAATGAAAAAGAAACAGGCTCTCCCGCCACACCCCCCTCCCCAGTGCTGATTTTCGTAATTACCGTCCGGTAAATATTAGCCTTGGAATGGGAATCGAAATTCCCATTCGTGTCACTGTTCGTGCCTTGATCGTTTCATTTTGTAATTGACTCACACATTTGATACAGTATGGAATATTTGAAATTTTAATTTGTTCTTACTTATATAGGTTGCTCAGAAAAAGTAATAATATTAGTTAATCAGGTTTAATTTTCCGGTTATTACCGATTAGACATAACCGAATTATAATCGTTTTATCGAAACACGGCGATGTCTACACGTGAACTTTAAATCGTCAGTGGATCCAGCAAAAGAAACACAAGAATTTATTCAAAAGAAAATGTTACCCTCCATTAGAATTCATAAATCGTAATAATAATTCCGCTAATATCTGCATAAATATATAAATATGGAGATGCCTTTAAAAAAAAAAATAGTCTTCAGAATCTACGTTACCCTTTCCTCCCCCTAACGAACCACTAATTTAACATAAGTGGAGAAGGGTCGCAGCCTCTAAAAGACAGTCGCGTCACGTAACAGGCCTTGGAAAATTCATTAAATATTCGTCGCTGTAACGGCACAAAAGTGGAATGGCTAATGGGTCCGAAGTTTATGCATCTTGTTACATTATATCTTCATAGGTAGGGGTGTGGTTGCTTTTTCCTTGGACATTAACGATCCCAAGCTTCCTCGAAGATTCGAGCTCGAAGTGAAACGTATCGCGCGATCGTGAGGCACATACCGTTTTGAAAGTTCAACAGGGAAAATCGGTCTGATTAGTGGTGTTCAGTCAATTAACACGCTAACTGCCACAGTGGAAAATGCCGCACGTAGTCAGACACGCGATATTTCATTTTTTTCTTTCTTTTTCAAGTCATAAATCATCGAAAATATATGGATTTAGTTAAGAGAGGTTGTTATTAAATAATATGTTCTTAAATTATACTGCGATATTAACACTAGAACTACCGACGATAAACGCATATTTACTTCGATCGGTGGATAAACGTGAAAAACTTTTGAAAATTTAAAACTTGACTAATGTCTTCACTTTCATATCGTAATAAAAGATGCAAAAGATCTGAGAAAATGTATTGTGATAACATTTTAATAGTAGTTCTAGTCTTAATTTTACACAAAAATTTTGTAACGATACTTAAACAATACAGCCTATTTCCAATGTTGTTGTTATGTAGTATTTAAAAGCCTTTACAATAAAAATTATACATATCCAGTGTGTCTTATGGTACTGTGGACCGTGTACAGTAGTTGTTGAAACTTATAGTAGTGGAGCATCATTTATGTCGTCAGTGAAGGTAGTGTAAGTATCAAATAGGACAACAAAATCAGTTTATCGATGTATAACGTCTAAAGGATGTAAATGTCACCCGTGTTTGGGTGACGTGTGGGGCAGTGAAAGTGTTAAACGTTACTGAGCCAACCGTCGGAACCTTGTTCTATTTCCGGTGTAGAACCCCCGAAATCCACCCTCCGATTCGGGACTTCTTTACCGTGGCCTCTCTCCAGTTCACGAGCAACTTTCCAACGGGTCGAGAGAAGTTCCGAGGGAGTTCCGGTAAGGCCGAGAGAGCTCTATCGCGGTATAATCCGATTGCTTCCGTCCGAATCTTCGAGTTCTTTAAATCTACCGTCAGCCCTTGGAAAAGTATGGACTTTCCGAGAATATTAGCTCTCAGAGGAACCGACCACCCATCCTCCCCACCGACGTTTGCTGTATGGAAAACATCTTGGCTGGCTTTACCATCGATTACGAAACTTCAGGCACGAGTCGAGAAACTGATACAACCGATCGAAATGAAAAGAAAAAGTGACGAGGGAGGCGGAGCTTTTAGAATTTTTCTTTAATCAGTTCGGTAAACCCCGAACATCCGGATCAGAGAAAGTACAGTTCGATCATTTTCATTAATAACAAAAAACCTCTCGAAGACTCTCTGTTAACGAGGGAAAAAGATGCGCTATTCGATTCGTTTGTATTTACAGTCTTTAAACATTTCCGTTGAAAGTCTCCGAGCGAAGAATTGTTCTATTACATCGTCCATTATGGGAATGTGAACACTTAACCGAGAACATCCAAGATATTCAGGTGCCTCACCCCTGCATAGTAGGTAAAATAAATCTCGTAAATTAATAAATCGCTGGTGGCTAAAGGTTCAAACAATCGACATATATACAAATCTTATCGATTCGACATCGTAACAACTGACAATCGTTTAGAATTCCTTGAAAATTCCAAAATTTCACCTCTTTGGAAATTCCATTGGGCTGAGTATTTCCTGCACGCGCGAACGCAATCATTCTTGTTTATTCGGAAACAAACCTAATCACTCACGATTGTCGAGGGGTGGAGGGCTCGATCGATCGAGCCTAATCGGGCAAAAAGCGCCATTGAAATCATCCAGGATTCCGAGGCTGTCTGTACCACGTATTGTTCGCGCGAGGCTCGCTTAAAGCCCTCCCCTGGCAGAATACAAATCGATCGTTAACGCGATCGACGATTTCGTGCGGCTTCACGAAATTCCGCCATTGAATTTTCCGACTAATCGCTCCCGAAAACACCGGCGTGTGCATCGTGCCTGGACATTGTGTAGCGTTTAGAAAATACTACAGCGACAAGAAAATTGCTGACTTTGTTTCACAGAAAACACAAAGATGAAAACACCAGACGAACGCACACGGAGACAATAGTCGGAGCTGGAAACGAATAATCTTTCGAACCGTTGCTCGATTTTCCTTAAACGAAAGACAAGATTTACGATTCGCTTGATAACTAGACAACGGAAGTTTATGCAAATTTACAATTTCAGATATGGATACATAAATAAAATAAACAAAATTTCGAATTTCGTAGTGCTCCAGTCCGATAAGTATCCCAGTGCTTACATATGCAGTACAGTAAATGATCGATGAGTGTTCGAAGGCTCCTCGATACTGACAAGTGGTAAACTTTTTAACGAGGTTTAGCACAGTAATAAAGTTTGGAATTCCGAAGCCAATGATGTTTGTTTCAGTCGCGTGCGGTCATTAGCTTATGAAATATTTAATGTTCAATGCCGAGAGGTCCAGAATCAGTGAAGTATAAAGGGTTAAACAGAACTGGTAGTTCATTATCATAATTATCATCGAACCACTGTTATTTCTATCGCATCGCCAGCACGTTGTCATTTTCAGTGCACCGTTTTCGACCTCTGTGTATGTAAATGAAAAATCAATAACAGTTGTAATTAGCCCTGGACGCTCACGAAGCCTCTGGATGTGGTCGTGGGGTTCTGTGTCGCAAGGAAAAATAGGGGAAACGCGGTCGTCCGTCATTGAAATTGCGAAATTTTAAACCGGAAAACGACAAACAGCAGAAATTACGGGCGTTCGGGAATGAAAACCGCGTCGCGTTTCCCTGGAAAACTTCATTGAAAACAGTGCACGTATGTGTGGAAAAACATGGGAAAAACGAAGAGCAGAGGGGAGGGAGGGAATTTCCTTCGAGCCAATTTCGAGAAACAAATGCAATAAATTTCCATTGCAAACGATGATCGACAACGATTTCGTTCGTGTCGCGAGGAAAAATGGAAGCACACAAAACACCAGTCGTGACAACGCTGCAGAATTTAATTCTTCGTTAGAAAGGTAACACGGATCGGCTAGAATTGGTGGTAGTGAAGGAAAAACAAATAAAATCGGCGCAATCTTTCTGCAAATGTGTACCGAAATAAAATGTCTTTTTCATTGATTCACGGTATTAGTTTTGGAAGAGGCGATGACGGGAAAAAATCCACTCGGAGAGCATAAAAGTTTATGGTTTTGCGTACTACACATATAAAGGGTGTCTCAGCAAGAACTTGAATTTCGAATCCCGTGCCAGATTCGTCTGTCAAATGGTGAGTCAGTCATATTTGGCGGCTTTTTTAGATAATACATTGAATACTTTGGAAGAACGTTTGTTAATAGTGAAACCCCATTATAAACATTACAAACGTTGTTGCAAACCAAATTTCCAGGTCGTGTCATCTTTCGTCTTAGAGACCAAAACTGGCCGCCAAAAAGTTGCGATTTAACCTGTTTGGATTATTTCCTCTGGGGATTTTTTAAAAGTAAGGTCTATACAAACCACCCCGAGACAATTGAAAGACTCAATAATAAAATGTAAAAAGACAATTGAATTAATGTATTTTTTAATTCATTTAAAATTCAAGTTCTTGCTGAGACACCCTTTACATATCATCGATTCGAATTGTTCCAATCCTGTTCAGAAGGGACGGGGATTTATTTAACCAAAAGGGAAGAAAAATCGAAAGAGGCAAAAATGACGAGTGGAAAGGATAACCTATACACAAGGCGAAACGAATAAATTGTACCCGACCAGCTGGAGTATAAAATATTAGAATTGGGGAACATGTAACGGCGCGCGTTTGGATTAATACTTTCGTCTGGTTCGGTGGCGAAACAATCGACGTTGAACAGGAGGAAAAAGGGAGTGGTGAGGGTGCAAAAACCGGCGGGAAAACGGGCGGAGATAAGCGACGGTCGTTTGAACCCGTGTTCTCCGTCAGACACGAGGTGAAAGCGACACGCACGCGTCGAATTTACGACAAAACATCGCCACGAACCTGTCTCTGCGCACCTGAACTCCCATGAAATACGAGGATCCCAGGATGAATTCCTGACGACACGCGGGATTTCCGATGATATTCACGAGGATTGTCTCTGGCGACTTCTCTCTGTCGATTAATAGAATCTCGAAGCATATTTTTCCCTTCGATATTTTCATCATTTCTAATTGAAATTGGCAGTTTCTATCTTGGGCTAAGAGGGAAAGGTGTATTTAAGAACGAAGCCATATATTCCGGAGAGAAACTTTTACATCCACCGCTCAGTGGTCCAGAATTAAAATTTAGCAGCTCATTACCATTTATATTTAGCTTGATCTATCGAAAATCTTCGAATTTTATAAATTCTGTCCAATATAGACGCAAGATAAATGAACGAATTTTTATCAATTTTTCTTTCTATTTGTACGGTAGGAAAGGATCTGAGAGAAACAATAATGCATCGAACAAATCTTCCTCGGTTAATAATATCGATGTTTTCCGAGAGATAAAAGATAATTCTCGAAATTCTTCGATTCTGGACCACCGTGCATGTACCACGAGAGGATTCAGATGCCAGACACACGATCACTCTCGTCTCGGTTTCGCCCGGAGATTTTATTCCGTTAAGAGGATTCTCACAATTCCCTTTTTTCTTTCGACATTTTATCTCGTCCTGTCGTTGGGGAGGGATGATTCTCCTGGGGAACCGGGTCGTTTAACCACGAATTCCATTTAATTCCTCGGGACTGTCGTTAATTCGCGAATCGTGCACCGAAACGGCACGAGTTGAGAGGGAACACATAGAAAACTCGAGGGGGATCTGAAACGACGAACGAAATCGAGAGTGGGCGAGTAACACGCTCGAGGATCGGAGAACGTGGGAGGAAAATGTACGTGTATATATGCGCGTGTGTGTGTGATTTATATCGAGCAAGATTATGGATCCGTAAGTGCGGGTACGCGCCGAGATAAAGGGGAAAGATTGTATAAATATTTATGAGGGTTTACGGCGAGCTTGGTGCCCAAGGCGTGGGCGGTGGTGGTTGGAATTGAAGAGGCAGGTTTGAAGGTGAGTAGAGAAAAATTAGATGCAGAAGCGAGGAGAAGTAACTCGGCGAAATATTAATGAAACTAAGGGGGCAGTGTGGGGTAGCTGGGAAAATTGAATGTACAATGAGCGAAATTAGAATCCTGAGAGGGGGACGCGCGCAGCTTGGGGAAACCTTGACGGTAAAAATGGACCGCGATGGACGGCTGAGTGAAGGAAAATAGAGGAAAATGTTGGAGGATAGAGACGGAATAGATCGCGGAATTCGATAGAAGCAGGAGAGAATAAGAGATTTGAGAGAAGGATAGGATGGAAGAAAGATCGAAAACATTTTATCGAAAAACTTTTATTTGTCAGGCTTTATTGTAGATATAGGAAAAACGATTTTTATAGGATAATATGTCAGGAAGACGTACTACTACGTCAGCCACTCTTAGTTCTTGTTTTCGAAAAGACGCACTATTACGTCATCTGACATCAAATTGTTAAGATTAGGAAATGGGGGAAAATACACAAACGTCAGATAAAGCGTTAGCGCGAGGAAAGTAGCATTAGACAAGTATGATCAGACAGTAAAGTCATTGTCAGTACTAATAAATTGGTTCCCCAATAAAGAAAATAAGAGTAGAAGAAAAATTGTATTCACAGAATATTTGGGGAACCAGTGTTGCGGAAAATTTGATGAACACAACCACTTCAAGGGTATCAGTAAAACCAACAAAGCTGCCAGTGGAATGAATTCTACGACCTCTCCACCTCGCGCAGTGGACAAAAATGAAATTCCACAGTGAAAAGTAAAAGGGACACACCATGCGGAAAATTTGTGGTAATCCTGCTCACTCTCTCTCTACCACCATATCGCATCGCTCAGCCTCAAAAAGTGCAAATCCGTCAGACCTTAAAAAAGTAGTGAGAATAAAGCAAAAACGAGAGAGATGAGATTTTCGGAGATTTTCGTGCCAGAAACAAACTGAAACAAAGGAAGAGCAAAAAAAAATGGGGAAACAACCTGTGTCAACGAAAGAGGGAGAAGGTGGGCCAACTACCAAAAAAGAACCTCCTAAATAAAGAAGCGGAGAGGGTTTTGATGGTGGCGAAACGGCTGTATAAACCTAAAACGAACATGGTGGAAAAAATCTGGGGGAAACCGTGCAGAAGGAGAGAAACCAGAGAGAGAGAGAGAGACAGGTGACAAAAAAAAAAGGAAAATGTTGGAGGGGGAAGGGCGAAATTGAGAGACGGTTGGTTGAACTACTCGGCGCTCATGGAACGTCGTCGTCGGTTGAGAGTAATTCCGCGCGTATGGAGGAGAAGAGAGAGAAACGGTGGTCTCTCGACGGTGTCGTCGTCGGGTGTCCTTCCCCGGCGGAATTTACGTCTGCGAGCACGGGTAATATTTCAGAACATCGTTTTCACGGTAAATTACACGAGAATAATCAAAGAGACTTCGTGGCGCTCCGTCTTGGGATGTTCGCGAACGCCGACGCCCGCCACGAGGACACACAACTTCGAGGAGCGGGCTGTTGGTCGTGTCTGTGACGAAGAGGAGGATGAGGAGACGACGGGACGGAGTTGTTTCAAGCGTGCACGCCGGGCTAAGTGCACAGAGCATTGCCGCTCTAATGGGAACGTGTGCGCCTGGCTTCTGTGTTCGTTGACGTCATACGTGCGCACGGTTATTACGCTCCTACCACCAACAGTCCTCTTTTTTTTCACTACATTCTCGTCTCTCCCTCTCCCTTACTCTATTCTTTTTTCTAGTTTGATGCTGGCCGTTGATTGTCCTCGCAGCCTGGTCGAGAACGATCGTCTCGTGAATACAGCCACAGAAAGATAGAGACAGCGTGGTGAATTCTTTGGAATTTTCCTCTGTCTGTATACTTGTTTCGTTAGTTCTCGGGGAAAGCTAAAAGGACGTGGCTTCTTTTTGGGGGGATTTTTTTGTTTGTTTTACGGGCGAATCTTGGAATTATTATTTGGTTCGTTTTTAAGAAAACACGGAAATTGTAAGAAAACATGGGAATCTGTTGGGGACCGTGAAATACGGTGATTTACGTGGGTCGCGGGAATTTAATGGGATTCGAATGGGTGTAGCCAACCCCGGCGCAGTTAATTGAATAATGACGGGATAGAAAAAAAGGTGGAGCAACCCTAACGATTTCGCGACACGCGACGCTCTCTGATCGGTTACACGCCCTCTCGGCCACTGTGCAGATTAGATTAGGGTGGAGAGGGATGGCCGTCGATTCGAGGGTGGTTCTGACCGCAGAAGGGTGAATTCAAGAGTCTGGAATTATTCTGCGACGAACGAACATTATCCGAAAAATCTAGTAAAAATTCCAACGATTAAAAAATCGTAACGAATATATCGTTGTTCTCGTACTTTCAGCTTTGCATCAACCACGTGGATCGCAGAATTTTCACACACGATCCGAATCACCATTCTAACGGTGAAAAAAATTTCGTTCGTTCGATTTTACCCGCGAAACGTACGCGAAATCCGGGGGAATCCAATTAGAACGCGAAACACACTCCGACGACCGGTCGAAACGAACAAAACAGCCGACAATCCTGTTTGGGGAAACCTTCGGTGGGCGGTTGAACGAGGGGGATCGGTTGCAACAAGGTTAACACCGAAACGCACGGATGCAGAAGAAAGGAAAATAAAAGAACGAAAGGAACAAAGAGCCCGATGACTGGAGCGAAAAGAACGAAACGACCGAACGACACGCGACGTCCTCTTTGATCGAGCCCCGCGCCCTTGTCGCTCTTCTCCCACGCAATGGAAGATCAAAGGGGTGAAAAGGGTGAACGTTTTGCGAGAGTCACTTCTAGAACCACTATCTGGCCACTTCGACTGGGAACACGTCGAACCATATCTACTTCAATTTTCAACTCCCCTTGTTTTTTCTCTGGTGCAAAATTCCAGATAAACATTTACCATCGACGCGATGAATCACCTCTGTTGCATTCGACATATTTTACATCATTGTCCTTCAATTTCCTCTTTTTCTAAATCTTCCGACGCGAAATTCCTAATTACCAGGCACTCAGATCGATTTACACTGCGATCTTGAACCTCTCATTCGTCTCGTACAAAATAAGACGTCGATTAAACGGGCTAAAATTAACGTCGGTTAAACGATTTGGAGGTTGATCGGTCTTTAAATCAGAGTGCATATAAATATCACCCATGAGTCCCCCCATGAAGTTCAATGGAATAACCAGGCCGATAACCGAAAACATGGGCCAGAAGGGGGAACACGAAATCTCTGTCCGCTGGAATTTGCAGGTTCGTCGTGCACGGCGAATACGGATGGACAAAAAAAGAATAAAACGTCGTCGATTGTAGTGAAGGAAATTTCTGGGCGATTCGTGCGGTGAATCGGAGCAGTTCTCTCTCCCCAGGAAACGAGCAATTCGAAAGAGCCTGATATTTTCCACGAGGGCACTCCTGACTTTTTCCCCCAGCGCGAATGGAACACGTCGATATTCCTTTTCTTCGAGCGTTTTCCCTTCCCTCTGGTATATGTATTTTCTATTCTCTCTCCCACACACAAACACTTTATCCTCCCTTTTTTCCCGATATTTTTTGTGTCCTACCATCTGTGCATTTTTGTCGAATAATAAATGGACAATGGGGAGATCGAGGCGAGCTTATAATTAACATAGGATATACCTCCTCCGCCCTGTAAACTACGCGAAATATTTTGCGGTATCCCGGACGATTTTATAGGCTTTTGAGGTCGTTTCCATATCATACACCAGAATTTCCTGTCTCTGTTACTCCCACCCACCACCCCTTGGTCGAAATATTCTGGCCGAAAACTTGGTACCGCTAGAACAACGACGGAAACATCAACGTCCAGTCGTGTGTTTCGTAATTAAATGCTTTATATTCTATTTTACCTCGAACTTGTCCGCTGACTGGACAGGATTACAGACGAAAAAACGTAATTTTGAATTACTAATCCTGTTATGGAATCGTGTGTATATTCAGTGTCTGTGGCACAGAATCTTCTCTGAATATTCAGGATTTCAAGACTCCGATCACGGTCGATTAATTACGACCGGAGATAACGAGGACCGTCGTTGAATATTGTCCGCGGTCGACGAAACAAAGACAAGCTTGAAATTTATTCCGTCGAGAGTTTCCGAGTGTTCGTGACTCGGCCGTTCATGGATGGGGAACAGATCAAAGGGATGTGGATCTCCCTCGATGCCACGGAGAGCACGGCGATCCAACAGTTTCGAAGACGGGAAGTGGTTTCGAACGTAAGTAGATTCAGCCAGCGGATAGTCAGACACGTTAGGCTGGGGTTAACAATCGGAGGGTAAAGCTCATTTTGAACCGTGCGCGCACGTCTTGGAACAAATTCTTCCCATCCCCCTTTACCAGCGCACGAAAGTTCGCCGGAATAGATACTAGAATGAGGATTTTACACGTGTATCCCCCCGTTAAGGGGCAGAAGATTAGGATCAACCCTTCCTTGCAGGTACGCACGCGACGAGTCTTCTCCAGGGGTGACTCACCCAGGGGCGGTTTCATCCCTCTCTTTATTGGACAGACTTACCCCCAGACACACTCGGGTACCAGGTGTATATCTGCACGCGTGCAGGGAGCCGTGTTGAATTAATTAACATCGTTAAGGTTACGTTTGCACCGACACGCTGATGGCGATGCATCGCGGGAGCTTTGATCGCGGAAACGCCCCGATTACTGTCTTTGTCCCCGTTTTGTTGATTTATGCGCGGTTGCCAACCCAACTGCGATATACTCTTCGAAAGTATAAATTACCGACGATTTTTTAGAAACTAGCAGCGAAGAAGCGCATCGACGCACCAAACGTGGACGAACGCGTTTTGTGTCATCGAGAAATATATGTATATCAAGAGACAGGACGGGCGCGTGACGGCGAACGGTACTGAAAAACTTTTTAATTGCCAGTTTCCCCTCTCCTTTTAATCTGGCAATCTTCCTTACCTTTTTTATTTCACATTATTTTTTTTCCTTTTTCTTTTCAAATGAAATTATCAACGCTTGTCCCTCTCTGTCTCGCGCTGGCTGGTTCGTTCTCTCTACTTCCGCGTCCTCGAAAAAGCGCCGGAAGGGAAAGGTGCCCCGCGAGGATGAGGAAATTAATTAAAGTGCGTGGTGCCCCCTCTCCCCCCCACGACGAACCGAGGAAGCGTGGGTGTGGAGCAGAGAAAGAAGGATTTGAATTCTGTCCGGCGGAGAAAGGGGCGAGGAGAACCACACTGGCGGAATAATCGTGGCAGAAGGCCGCTGGAAAAAGCTCTTGTGCCACAGGGGTGCAGGGGAGGGGGAAACTCGTGGATGTCAGCGAGCAACCACCTTGCGCGCGCGTGCTCCACTCGAATTAATCGCTTTTTCGTCCCGCCGTTTCCTTGCCAACCTCCTCTCTGACGCTCTCTATCTCTTTAACTCTGTCTCTAACGAAGAAAAATTATTGTTCGAGTCGTAGACCAGGGCGTGGATTTTTCAGAGAATTATCCCGCTCAACGTTGCAGCTGTTCTGTCCGGTGATTCGAAGGTTGTAACGTTTGACATTTACCGTGATACAGAGTGCTGCGCACTTTCTCTTCGAGACAGTTCGTTTTCAAGGTAGACACACTCGTGTTAGGTGTGCAAGAAGACAGAGTTGGGCGGAATTTTACTCGAATCATACTCAGTAGGAAGCAGCAGTGCCTAAGAGATGAATAATTGCTTAACCAACAACGAAATATTATTTTATCACGTTTAATCGATAACATTCATTAATTATAGACTACCAAGCAAAAAAAAAAAATACAGAACCTCGAACAACCTACCGATTACTATTGTTCTCGGTTAAAATATTCACTGGTCGGACCTAGGAGGCAACCGAAAATTCTTGGGTTCTGTGTATTCACAAGCAACCGGTGGCAGTTAACGTGCCAACCAATGGTGAAACGATTGGATACGGTACAACTGGTCTCCTCCCCTTTCCCCTCCCACTACTCCTCCCCTCCCCGCCCCCTAAAAAAAAGTATGAAAACGGCAAATTTTCTCGGGCAAGGGAGAAACTGTTTCGAATCCAGTTAAATTCAAAAGGGCTTCATATCCGCCTCGGCGTTCGCCATTTCCGAAAAGAGGGGAGACAGAGGGAGGGGGGTGGGCTCGCGGAGGAGACACGCGTTTTAATCGAATCCCCGGGAAAACGCACGTCGTGGACGCGCCGCGTAGCAGAGAGGCAAGCCAGCCAGCCGAAAGCTAGGGCGGCTGTTGCTATCGTCCCAGCGAGAATAGAATTACACCGCGAATTAGTGGGCCGTGCGCGAGCGCAAGACTGGAGTATGTACATACTACTGTTGGAGGAGCAGCAGCAGCTACGGCCGCAACTAAGCGACGAAATTGGCAAACGGAATCGAGCGGACAGGCGCGCGACGATGCCTCCCGGGCTTAAAATATCCCGTTGCGCGCGTAGACGACAACCGTCTGCGGGTAGACAGAGAAACGCAGGGGGATAAACAGATAAACAGAAGCGACTATGCAATGTCCACGGGACTTATTGCCGCCGTAAATCGCGCATCGTGGTAATTATACGTTCACACGAGCCGAGAATAGATTTGTATACAGAGGATCTTCGAGAAAAATGGTCTTTGGGACATGTACAGTAAATCCGCGATGAGTGCTCGAAGACTCCCTCGGCACTGAACATTAAATATTTCGTAAACTGATGGCCGTGTGCGGCTGAAACAAATATTATTGGCTTGAGAATTCCAAGCTTTATGAGTGTGAGGACCCTTCGAACAGTTATCGAGGATTTACTGTAGTACCTCATCGAGTGGAGGTGGAAAATGTCTAATTGACATAGGGCCGTAAGAGCCAATATTTGGTTTGCAAACCGAATATTACCGTTGCAATAGTGGACAGAGCGTGTATTTCTAGTGTGGATTCGCCGATGCGTTTTCGGAATTGTTGGGGTAGACGTTTCGATGGGTGCCTGTTGCGCGGAGGAACGCCTATTCGGCGTCGAGAGCGGGTGAACGATTGGCACGTGCTCGGGACTTAATATCCGCGCAAGGGGTGACACGGCGTACACAATTCCCTTCCATGGCCTTATATTTTAATTTCGTCGATCCGACAGCTTGTGGAGTAATTATTATCCACCGACAGACTCGATTACAATTCATTCGTGACGCGTTCATAAACAGGACCGAAAGTAACGTCCGGAAGTTGCAATTAAATCTCGAAAACGAAACGACGATCACGGGAACGTTTGCCGGGATAAAAATGAGAAACAGCTGGACACACTTAATAAAGCCAGTGCGCGTGCGAGCGCGGCGTTAATTTGGTCGGGTAACGGAGTCGGTAATTAACAGCGGGGACGTGTGTCTGCTGGCGACCGGTGTGTGCCCACGCCAGGGCAAAAAACACGGTCGCGGGCGCGCAGAGACAACTAATAATAAACTAATAATGCAACTCTCCCGATGCCTCTGGCCCGTGACACGTTCGTCTATTTGCCGCGGCGAATGGTTTATTCTTGGGCAGTCGGTTCGGATTATCGAGAGTGTTCCACGAGGCCGGTTGTGCACGGGATGATCCCTCTCTCCCTCTCCATCCCCCTCTCTGTCTCTCGGTAGTCGTGGAGTCCAAGAACAGAACTGTTTCAAACACGTGTGGTCGAAGTATTGGACCAGGAGTTTGGGCTAGTTTAATAGCAGAGTTTCGATCGTCGCGAGACGATTCGAACCGAAGATCGCTTTCAAACCGTTTGATGATGTTTCGATCCGTTTGACGATGTTTTGAAATTTTGGAGGATGTTTCGTAGCGGTTTGATGACGTTTCGAACCGTTTAATTATGTTTGGAACCGTCTGATAATGTTTGGAACCGTTTGATGACCATCAAACTCTCGAAAACTCCAAATCGATAAATAACCGACTGTAAATTTTCTTTAACTTTTACTTAGAAAGAAGATTACGTAGGGAGGAAATTATGTCTTCTGTCGTTAAAAATTTAAAGGTGCACACCTTTCTGATACGAAACTATGTTTCGATATGAAGTTCGCCACAATCATTTGAGCAATGACTGAATATGTAAAGATAAGGTACACCAAGTTAATCAGGAAAATTCGAATATTCGAAATGTTTCGTCGTAGAGGATGCACCAGCCAGAAAAAATACACGATCCATCATTTTTTCGCCCGTTTTTCACAACCCCCGTGGAACCGTCGATGCATTTCAACCAGTTGGAGCGCAGTCCTTTCAAAGTGGTGCTCTCGTGAATTTCCCGAGTTCCCCTAGCCCTTCCCACCCGCTATTATGTAAATGCATTCTACGTGTCAGCACGCGGTCCGGTGTTTCGCGAAAATCGGAATTTTCGTGGCGTCGAAAGTTCCCTTGTTACGGGGGTTTGAGCGCGAAGGGGAGGGGGTTGAGAGTTGCACGAGGGCGAAACGAGAGCAAAACGAAAGCTCTAGGTCGGGGTGGAGAGAGCGTTAATGAACACCTCCGTGGCGGTAAGTTTAAACAGGCATTGTGAAGAAAATTAATGGGTGTAATATAGACGCTGTGTAATTTTCCCCGGTCAATTTTTCCCGTAAATTAAGCCCGCTGTAGTGTATTATCGTCTACTCCCGATTTCTATTAGCATACAGCGGAATGGTTCATTGATCTTTGGTGGATCTATGAATATACAGGGTGTCAAAATCGGGTGAGACACCCTGTATACTTTTCAAGAAAAACGCCGCGTGTCTCATGTGTTTCCACTTTCGAGATATTGTTTGATGTTCTAAACACATCAATTCTTCTAATCAGCAGTGTTTCCTTGCGTTCTTTTTATCGATATGAAATATTATATTTCCTTCACTTTGCGTGGGATCATCTCAAGATCTCCCGCGATAGAAAAAGATATCTGTGAACCGAAGAAAATGAAATCTTGGTGGATGCGTTGGTATTACCGAATCGACTGGACACAACCGTGAAATCAACCCTGAATCACTATAAAGACCCGACCCATCGTCGTTTATACGATCCAACGTAATACAAAAGATCGAGAAAATTACCCTGCAAAATACAATAACGACGAAACCAAGCCAATTACTTTTCCCGCTTCGCGAAAGTCATCGAGCGGATCTCGCGAAATTCTGGACGATCCTCGCGAAAGGGCCAGGAACCGAGGGGTGGTGGAATTAGTACGTCCGCCAATTAGCACGTCCAATTAACCTCTAATTACTGTCACGAGGAAGAGCATAATTTCATTAATTACAGGCAAAGAAGAACGCCCCCGTGCTCTTCGTTCCCAGCGTTGCTGCCTCGATACTTAAAGCCATAAAGACCGGACTCTGTTTATCAGAGGATTGAAAATTTCTCCGTTGCAGTTACGTTCGGATTTGTAAAAAAAAAAAAAGAAAAAAAGAAAAAAATACTCAGATTCCGTATTCTGTGCTCCTTGGAATACACTGGACGACCTATATTTCCTGGCCTGCCCCCGAGAGTATTGACTCGCGGAATTAAAAATCGCGGGGAAATCCGACGTGGATCGCCCAGAATGCAAGATTCTAGCTTGGGGGGGAGGGGGTCACTTGACGTTCAGTCACAGGCATATTTACAGTGACGACTCGGGATTTCTCGTGATTGTTGGCATAAAACGGAGAATTTTCACTGCGAATGGATACTAAAAACTTAATCTCGTGACGAGTCGAATAGGAGACAGAAGAATAATTTCGCGTAAATAGACGCGGATGAAGAGACATCCACTTCACTCCTTTAACAGTGGATTCTATTGTTTTTGCAAATGTTTAACCATTCGATTCTTTTATTCTAAAGAACGAAACTTTTCAATTTTTTATTTACTAAAATTTTTATCTTTACAACGAAAGGTATTCGACTTTTTCACGTGACAAGTATATTCATTATACTGCCCTCTAAAGCTCAGTTGTAGCCAATATATTCTGACATCTGAGAAAATACGGTTTTATAATTTTCTTTCTATTGTCAATGTTTTTATTGTATTCATTTATATGTATTTTCTTCTACACGATTATTGCCACAATAATCGAGACGAGTCTGTAGTAGCCTGTCAAAGGCCCCTGAGAGGAAGAGGATGGGGGGTAAATGGATGAATATTTTCTTATATTTAGAAGGTACCAACTCCAGTTCACAAGGATAGAATTCCAGCAGAATTTCTGGCTTGAGACGGTAGCACGTACACACGGAGACATTGACTAATTGTTCCTAGTATTTTCGACATCAAAATATTTGCGCGATGCTGCCGGATTATAAAACGACATCCCGTTCGAGACCTAATGCGAAAATACCAGAGACTGAAGGGCCTCTCTCCCGACTGAAAACACAAAGAGCACTGGTCGACCTGAAGGAGTGGGGGTAGGAACGCGAGCCGCATAATTAGATGCGTTCCGGGGGGCGCAACGTCGAAAACAGAAACGGAGGCCGATTAAATACACCGAAATTCCATTGGTTCGCTTTTGCTTTCCCCCTTTTTATTCCCCTTTTAGCCTCCGTTCTTATCAGGTCCCAGTTGTTTCCTAAATGAAGACAGAACGCGAAGACGAATCGTAAACCACCCCCCAGAAACACACCATCCTCGAGAAACAACTTTCATGCGATATCAGAGTTTCATTAAACGAAAACCGCGAGCTACCCAAGTAAAGAGGGGTCTGTGGTAAGAAGAACTGGATGGTATTAGGCGAATGGCTCCGAAATTCTAGATGCTAAAGAGATACTACAATGTTCCCCTGTGGCTGCAAAAAGAACCACGTTAATTACAGTCGTTTGTAGGCTCAATGAATAAATGTACAGAAGAGAAGGAAGCTTTTTGGGGGGCTAGAAGTAATTCCCGGTGAAATATCCCCAAACCGTTGTCGGTGGATTCGTGTGTAAAATTGAATGTTCGTAAGAAGACTAGAAGCCAACCGTCGCGATTTCAGCCCCCTGACGATGACAAGACTAGCGAAGATCGAATTTCTTCGATTGTCTCAGCTCTGCTTCGATAGCCACCACCTTCTCTCTCTTTCTTCATCCCCTATTCGATGAAACACGGGGGTGTCGGTTGGCCTTCGACTCGGTCCAGACGCTCGTAAAATCACCCGGAAAGACTCACCCTTCCCCTCTACTTTTCCCCATCCTTTCTTTCGCTTCATTTCGATTTCGCAGAAGGGACGAGACGAGGCTCTCTTACGAACACGTCCGGCGGCTGCAGACACTGCTGCGAGCAACAGGCCCCCTAACCCCCCTTATCGACCGTGTTTCCTCGCGTATTCAACCCTCGTTTCCCGGCCAACCCTCCCCCGTCCAATCCCGCCACCATTGCCTATATACCTTCCATGGAATTTCTACCCCAATCCCCCCCAGGATATCTGGCCCTGTATTTTGCTCGGTCTTTTCGTGACCGAGGGTTCTAGGCTGACTTCTCGGGGTCGATTGCTTGCTTCCAAGGGAATTTTTCCATTGGTCGTCAGGCTAACGGTCTGGCCTGGTTCGTTGGATGGAGAATACTTTGTACCGTGTATACTGGACTTTTCGATGATATTGCGTTTGAAAAAAAGAATGTAGTTTTTGGTCTTGATGGCGATCGGAACAAGACAATCTAGACTTGGATGGCGTGTCTGGTTACATACATTCTGTTTCTACTTGTTCTGTCTTCTCGACTTATTCCTGTATACAGGGTGAACTACGAATCGTGATCAATAGTTTTTATTAGGTATGATTTTTCAAGGTCACGTACTCATGGTTCACTGATCACTATTCGTGGTTCACCTTGTATAGCAATCACACACCTCTTTCGTCTTGTGTGCCACCTGTTTCCTGAAACACCCTGGATATTCGGTGTGTTCGGAGTCCAGGATCACACTAAGAGCTCTCGGAGCAAGAATATTCCTAAGAGTGCCGCTGCTGCAGACTAATAAATCGTCCCCCATCCCCTTCAGTTGCCTACTTCATTTTTGTTACCCTTGTCTAGCTCGTCTCGTCGAGACGCTGGGTGTACGAGCGTCTGGGGCCGCGAGGGCCCTGGGCCCACACGGTATCGACGACGAAGGGACGAAGAATGTTCAGGAACAGCGAATCGCGACACACCGAGGAGGGTAAGATCTCCAGGGACACTCTCTTTTCTTCCTTGGATCGATCGAAACGACAACGTGTCTTCGTCCTTCCCATCTTCTCGCAGAACCACTCTCGCCGTCTTCACCGACGTGCCGTCTGGGATCCATTGGAAGATGTTCCCGACGACCTTTCGCTTTCGTTCGAGGCAAACTTTTCTGCCATTTAGCCGGTTCACGCTCCACGTGACATTAGGGCGCGCCGTCCAGAACTGGTCCCGGATTTTCTCGATGATGCGATTTGCCAATAACCAACAAGAAAATTTATTTTACAGTAACATTTTTAGGAATAAGTAATAAGATTTCTGCTCCACCAATTAACAGTTTAACCCTGACTAAAAAAGAATCTACAAATCATATAAACACAGAAGTATGAAAAAAAAAATATATATATATATAACGAAATTTTTTTTCACTTTTTCTGCCGCGAGCACTAGACTGCAAGCTATTTATACGGTTGCGTCACGGCACCTGAGGAAACCACAACAATAATTGCGTTGCGCAATCGTGTTTGATCCGGGCGGCGTATACCTGACGATGCCTCGCGTGCAATAATAATCACCGAGGATTATTAATCTTCCGTTGAGCAACGACGCTGTAATCGCGACGATTTTTATTCGGGACAGGCCTGTTATCGTTCGCAAGATCGGTATTCGTGATGATCGACGGAAAGCTGAGACGTAAACATCATAACAGGACGCGAGATTGCCGACAAAACTTAACCATTTGAGTGTTTTATTTCACTTTGAAAACATGCACTTGTGTGGTTAATTATTTTAAAGACAGGAACAGAGTAAATGCTATCTATGCATTGTTAAAAAAAAATCAGTGCCTTATCAAACAGCCTTCGTATATATACTGCCGCATATTTTTTTTTTCAAGTGATTTTTCTTTGTATATTTCCTTTTTTTGGCCCTAAAGTATTCTAAAGTATGTTAACATTACGAATGTTTTTTTGTTTTACCGAAATTTTACTTTAAATAGGAAATGCAAATTTTTTTGTTCAACGATGAGTATACTCCTCATGAACATCGAATTACAACAGTAGGCTTCATCGATTATACTTATAGATCAGACGATTAACACGTTATTCAACTGACCATGGTAGTAGATCGCTTAACCAATAAACCGAAGAACAAATGACAATCTGAACTAATTGAAATGTGTGTACACCTTGGAAAACCTTGCGATCGATCGTTTTATATTTAGAATCGATAATTCGAGCAATCCACGCTCGGCGTCCTCTGGCAGTTTCTTGTTGTCACATTTTTTTTCTCTAACGAGGTCAAAGGCGTGATGCTCGTCAACGTCTGTGTGTATTCAACCAATTAATCCGATCTCTCTCCATGACAACGATTATTAGATCAACGGAGCTCGCAGAGATTTACGGTTCTCGGTGTGTAATTGACAATAATCATCGAGGGACCGATTATAGCGTCGGAGAAATCGATAAACAACGGACAGATCGACACAGAGAGAGAGAATCTAACGAACATCGATTGAATCGAATCGATATTTATACACACACGTGCCCAGATACTATTGAATACTTTAAGGCATCCCTACATAGAGCACTAACAACTGTTTAATCTTAGTTAATATTTTATTAAAAATTTCCTTTGCGATTAATTCTATACTATATATTATATTGATGTAACTGTTTCTAATCTTATTTTCATTAAATGTTGTGTATGTATACTGCGTTCATACCCGTTAAATAACTAAATAACTAAATAACTAAATAGCTAAATAAATAAATAAATAAATAAATAAGCCGAGATCATGAAAACGGAACGAAGAAAGAAGGCTCTGGATCGTTTCTCGCCTCAACAACGACACAGAGCTCTCTTTCTCTCTCTCTTTGTGAAAGACAGTCCGCGAAGCTGATTTGAATTGCAAATCATCCGTGTGCTGGTAATATCTGCACGCGGTTGACGGAGTAAAGGTGAAGCATCGTCGAAAGTAATAATCGAGGGGACTCGTACAGAAGACTGGAAAGAATATCGTACGCTGTTTTAGAATCGTGGGATTATCGAAGGATGTTTCGCGTGAAAAAATCGATAGACAGTGCAGTTGTGGAATATTCGAAAAGAATAGAAAGAGTTACACTGGCGAGATATGTCGAGACCATTTTGGTAGCCAATCGATCATCCAGGTTATCGTGAAAACTACGGGATTTGGTAGCAAAGTATATTCTGGGATATTACCTAACAGTTATGATATTAGAACTATTCAACTGCACTTAAATGAAAAAATAATTTCTTTCTACAATTTTCCACGTAGAATCATCCTCTACCCGATCTTGTACCACCAGTTACGCGACACTCTGCATATTAATTCAATTTCAATTCCCACTTGTGTATCGCAAAACTTCAAAATCCTATCCTAAAAATTCAAATCCTCCCATAATTAGTGTTCACCAATTTCCCACCAACCAACGAAACACCAGTCTATGTGCAACTATTTCTTTTCCTCGATAAAGAGCAAGTTCTCGTGGCCAGGTGTATTCCAGTTGCACCTCAGCCCAACAAACTCTTCCAGGAACCACGCAGAATCCCTCAGAGCTTCGCCCTTCTCGTGAAAATCTAATTTGCAATAAAGCATTTATGGATTCCCGCGACGCCTCCGCGATTTTCCCGCGAGCTCTATCCCGATTTATCGGCTTCGCAGGAGAACAATAAATGCCACAGCCTCTATCCTTGATAGACAGAGGATCCGCGGGAAAGCATCGCGTTATCCCGTTTCCTCCTCCAATAAGACCACCTCCCTCCTCTTCATAGACCCACCTCAAGAACGTAACCATCAATCTCAGGGCTTCTCGCGACGGTATACACGTTGGATTCTGGTGGCTTTCCCCTCGACGCGGAGGCTTCTTTTATGTATTCACGGGACGCGATCTGTTCCCGTATAAACAGACATGTCGGACATTTAATAAACTTCTCGACCCTCGCTAAATGGATCACACGCAACTGGGAGGACGTTCTTCCCGCGAGAGGACGAACCCACGATTGTGAAACATTCTCGCGAAACGCGTTGTTATTTTTAGGATCTCTCGGGGGGATAACAGAGAATTTTTACGCAATACCAGTAAATCCTCGATGAGTGTTCGAAGGCTCCTCTCGGCAGTGGGCATGAAATGTTTCATAAACTAATGGAATATTTACAGTAAATCCTCGATGAGTGTTCGAACGCTCCTTTCGGCGCTGGACATGAAATGTTTCATAAACTAAAGTGGAACACGAAGTCCCCAGGTGAAATCACCGGATAATGATACACATTCGACACGAAAATAAGGAGATGCGGTGTCCATTAAATAGCGCAATGTCCCGACGCAGAGCGCACTGTTGCGAAACATCGAATTAGTTCGCAGTGAAGCAGTTACCCTATCCATTGTTCGCGCAGAAATCCGTACATTCTTTCGTCTCCTTCGTGTAACTATGTTCCACAGCGAGAACAACCGATTCTATGCGTGCCTCGCTATGGAGATTGCCCGCGTTAAGCGTTACGCAACAGCCCCCCAGGTAAAAATCATCGCGGTAAACCGCTCGAATGTGATATAATATAAGGTCTCGGTTGCTCAATGGGCCGGGACGTAGAAATCGTCGTGGATTAGAGGTCGCCTGGATCACCGAGGAAAATTAGGGGCAGTGACTTTCACACAGAGAAACCGACGATCCGTTGTGGACAGTAGAAAAGTCTGTAAAAAACCGTATTCATCGGACGAACGAATTTCCACCAGCGAAACGGTATCAAATCTTTCACAGTTAGACAAATTATTTCTCACTTTTCCAATTATTACCGTTGAATTTCTTTACACCCTGAAAAATATGTTATAGAAATCCTAATTTGCTTTTATTCTCTTCAATCTTCTTGAACATTAAATTCAAAATCAGAATTAGCGTTGATGTGTTGTGTTTCCACGTATATGTATGCTGAGGTGGACTGTTTAAGGGTTAAATAATCGCATCTAAGAAATTTTCCTAGAAAAGATTGAAGAATCGAAAGGATCTTTCGATCTCTCTATCGAGCAACAATGTTAAGAAAATCTGTCTGGGATTTTTCGATCGAAAATTCAAATATCACGAGGGTACATAGTCGAGGGGGTGAGTATTACGAAATGTCAAATATTTAATCGGGTAGATATCTCGACCATTCAAGTATTTCCTCGTTTTAAGGGCACGTACCCGAGGTTTCCAAGTTTCGTGCAACGTTTATACGGGTTGCAACGGTAACGACGAACAAATCGCGAACCAGGAGGGCTCGCCTGTTTCCGTCACGAGGGCAGCTGAACACGCGACGTTCTCGTCGAACGGGGGTGCGACACGCAACCAGCGGCTGCGGACAGGAATTTCGGACTGCGGTTTAACGGTGGTCGCTGTGACACACACACACACATACTATAACAAAGTGCTCGAATGATACCAGTTTGTCAGTCAAAAAGTCTTTGTACACCCTTTAACATTAAAACTACCAAACCAGTCAAAATAACCGGTGAACACACTCTTACAACGACGATTAAAATGTTATCGTAATACATTTTCTCCGATCTTTTGCACCTTTTATTACGATATGAGAGTGAAGAAATTAGTAAATTTCTAAATTTCTAAATTTTCAATAGTTTTCCACGTTTATCCAGCGATGGAAGCAAATATGCGTTTATCGTCGATAGTTCTAGTGTTAAAGCAGAACAATTTTATTAAAATTGGACCAAGTGACTTGAGTCTTTTTTCTGTGAAGTTAGACAGAACCGATTCATCGAGTTCTTTTTGCCGTACCTATTTGGCTGCCTCTTTTGAAACCACCTGTGGCTGGGTATTCAAACCAAGTTCCGAGCTCTTGTTCAGACACCGGCCAGAGTGTTTGTTTTAGTATACGACTGTGCTTTGAACGGCGCTCGTCGTTGAAATATACATTAACGTCGTTGAGGTTCGATATAATATGTACTTTGATAGCATTTAGGCAATTTTGAATGGTAGGTAACCGCGAGATATTATATAGAAACGATGTTGAATATAGTGCGGTGAAGAAGTTTCGTTAAGACTGTTCTGTGGATATCGTGTACCGTAAATAGGAGAGAATAAGGCACGAATATTCGGGGGTGTAATATTTCCTCCGTTTTCTCGACGGATTCTGTACTGAGAATGGAGGAAAATATTATGTTGGGGAAAAAATGGCATAAAACAAAATTCAGCCCCTAAAATTTAAAGTTTGAAAGTAGGTAAAACAAAACTTTCGAGAACTATGAATTGGAAAAAAAAGGGAGGAGAAAAGTTATGACTTGCGTTGTAAAATACCTTAACGAAATCATATATTCGAAAGAAAAAACTTCGAAGAATGTGTGTTAGAAATACAAAAGAAAAAAGGTGTTAAAAAGTCATCGTACCGACAGTCGAGAAATCGAAAATCAGACAGGGAATAAGAGTAAGTTTTCTCACTATCGGAAGTAAAAGATACTATTACTTACAAAGAAAAACAACTGCAATCCAGAACAAACCCAGTCGAAAAAAAACCATAAAAAAAAACTTCTCACGAATGTTCAAGATACCAATTGCACATAAAAAAAAAACGGGTACCCACGGTACAAAGAAGACACACCCATAAACAACTGAAAAAATGGCACATTTATCGAGCCAGTCGTCGGTATAACTCGCATGGGGCCGCTGTTACCTACGGATAAAATATAGATGAGACGCGAATGAAATTCCAAGTCAGAAAACAGATAGATCTGTCGTCCACCTGGAGAATATAGTGGTCCCTCTTGCCAGGAATATTCGAAGTCCAGCGACAGGGAAGGACACACACAGAGAGAGAGAGAGAAAGAGAGGAGGAGAGAGGCGACTCTTAGCTCAACTTTGTATTCGAAGTACGGTAAAGTTGGTCGAAGCCGCTTCGTTACGGGGTCGTCCGAGACTCGTTACCGGCTTGTAGCAGCTCAGCTTGTTGGAAGTTGTGTGTACCATTGACGTCACACAACGGCCGACGATCTTCAGAGAGAGAGAGAGAGAGAGAGAGAGAGAGAGAGAGAGAGAGAGAAAGTGGCCTGTGAGTACGTAACCGGATTAATCGTTATCCGGTCCGGGCGGCTCTCGCAAGATAAATTGGCCGAGATCCTCTGTCGTCAACTTGAACGCCCCGCGACCACTGGGTGTGTCAAGGTAACGAGGCCAAAGAGAGAGGGACATAGTGTGTTTGTGTGTCTTTTTTGTGGCGTGTATTACAAAATCTGTTCCAATTCGTCTATTTTCAATACTGACTGAAAATCGTCTTTGCACCGCTTCGAGCATTGCAATGGAAAAGAAAAATTGTAAATACATATTCTCGAAATTATTCTCAGCTAGCTCCTCGGCGCACCGGCAAGGAAAGGTCCCCAGGTGTAACGCTGATATTTTTAATAAGATTCGGCACGGTAGTAGAGTTTGGAATTTTGGAGGAAATAAACGATGAACCAAAATTTGTTCTAAATTTGAGCAATTCCCGAGCCCAAGTGGTAGGAGACCCTTCCCCTCCTTTATTTTTTCCCCTAGTGGAACTCAAAGGTGTCATACAACCCATCAACTAAAAGGGTCACACATTCCCAAAATCACTATAGCTCGGAGAGACACTGTAACTGATCCTCGAAGATGCCCCGGTTCGGTAACGACCGAAGAAAAACCCACCCGCGCCATATTTCGCTCGTTATCGGCGGCGTATTTAGTCCAGATAACCGAGGTGAAATTTTCCTGGGCGAAACGACCGTCCGTCGACCGTAATAAATTATCTTCTTCTCGTATCTGCCGTTCCAGTCCAGGGAGCACGATCAGCTGATCGATGAGAAGGGAAACGGGAAGGTCAAGGGGGTCGGGCACTCTGGGAGCTGGAACCGATTACTTCCGAATACTCTCTCGGTCTGTTGCTAATTCGTTAATCGACCACTGTACTGATTAACTCACGTGGATCGAGGATGACCCGTGTCCTGGACCCACTGTCGAACGTCGACCAGGCAAATAAGCTTTGGAAACTCAGCATCCCTTTGTCACCCCTCTTGTATTTCATTGGGAGATAACGAAAACGAATACGTTGCTCTCGTTAGCAGGATATCCCGTTAAATATTGGACAGTGGACGCCACCGAGGATATCGTGATCGTTTGAATTACGGGACTCCGGACAAAAAGTAGCGGAAAGTGAACGGACGGTTTTTATTCGTGGACGGTTTGGCCATATCGGTCCTTGGGACACGATAAGTGGGTAGGCAACGATCTCAGAATTTTTGTTCCACGGAATTAATTTTCCAGGCTTTCGAAACGTTGCAATGCACTCTTTAAGTGACGTTTCAGATAGCTGATATACTGATCAGATAGGAATATTCTTAGACCGCGAAGAAAGGGAATTACTTGTAATAGCTAGAATTTAAACTCTCGAAGTTTGGATGACCCAGAATCAAAAAATCCTTAAGTCACGAAGTCCAAGCATCCACGAATGCTGAAGTCCGTGTTGCACTAAAAGACTGAGACTCCAAGAGTCCTACAGTCCTGATACTATTGAAAACCCGTGGAATATAGTATCTGTATCGAATCACAGGAAAGCCTATCTGTGCTCATCTTTCATAGTAAATATACTTATGTTCGAAGGACATCTTTAGGGGTCCAGAGAAGCTACCCGTGAAGATATAGGAATAACCGTGAGGCGACCGAATGTATAATCCAGAGATCGGTGGAAGTCGTATTTCGAGGTTTTAATCCCGGCGATTACCGAGGGCTGCGGTCGAGTCAGCGCTCCGCTGAAAAATGAAATTATCAGCAGCTTTTCAAGCAGCTCCTCTACTCCCGTGAGGGCTGCAGCCGCGATCCGAATTCACGGTCGTTCGTCACGTTCGCCCGGCAGTCTCTCGTTCGTGGTCGTACAATTTCTCGAGGGGTGACCGTTTTCCTTAGCTCGGGAAAGAAACTAAATGGCCACGAAAGCCCCCATCCTCCAACCCCGGACATGTCGAAGATACGGCAGACCTGGTCGGCAGGGTCTTTGGAAGCCAGAGGGACGATGATCACGTCGTTAGGTGTCCTCGACTCGGCTCGAGAGACCATCTCTCCTTTTGCTTTCGGAATATCGACGAGTTCACCGTCCACGAGACGTTCCCCGCGTTGTTGAATCGGGGCTTAAATTGAAATCGGAATTTCATGGGAGCAAGCACGGAGTAGAAGCACGGGACGAACGCGAGCGAGTTTGTCAGCGGTTAAAGATTCACGGTGAAGGATCCAATTCCAGGTACCGAGCCTGAGACGACAGAATCGAACCCAGATCGATACAACTCTCGTCCGAGACTAGGTCTAACTTTGGGCAATATTACGGTCGACTGCTGGGGCGAAGTTCGATCAAAATGACAGAAACTATGGCTAACTATACCTCGTCCAACGTGTCGAGTCAGTGACTTTAAACAAAGGATGGTAATGATCATTCGAGTGGGACAGGGAGGGAGACTGTTGCAAGCTTTGTAGTTGGGTTTAGCAAGCGAATGTGTTGCTTATTTTTTACTGATTCATCTCTCGTCGGACAGATAGGGGTCTACCTTTGGTACTAGAGTGAAGTTTGACGGAGATATCCTCCTTCTCACTTGCGAATGAAATTCTGTTTCAGTGAGATTATTAATACTATATTTTATCCAGAGGTTTGGTACCGATTCGGAACTAAGCAGTGGCTAGAGCGTGTACCCTATTCAGATACAACTTCTTGGAGTGTGTAAGGAGCGACGAAACTCTCGGTTAAGAGCACCATAATCCCCGCGACCCAACCTACATTCATCACACCTGTTCAGTCGTGGTTTGCGAAAGTTTTCCTATCTGCGGTGTCCCCCTCCCGGTAAGCCGTGATGGGACTTAATCGAAACCCCTCGGTATCGTGATCGTTTTAATCGCGGTGAACCGTGGGGGCGCCCCGTCGTCTCGTTGGAAATGCAAGTTCCACTGGCGATAAGATCCGCGGAACGACTTCGTTTTCTCCCCCCTCTTCCCTTTAGGGAAACGGGAATTCCTTCTTTGTCCCGGCCACGAGTCGAGAGTCATTCTTCCGACGGTTGGACGTCGATATTTCAGCCCAGCCCCTAACACGATGTTGGCTTCTCTCCTCTGAGCGCACACGTACACCCCCCTACCACTTTTCCCTTTAACCCCGTGAAATTTATGCCCGGCAGGATAATAAAGCTGACGACGCGAGGAAGTACGCCTCGATCCACCAGGCTGAACGCGAATGGCTCTCCACGTTCGATTTTTCAAGGCGTGTCGATTAAAGCTGTCTCCGTCGGTATCGGGCACGTGAGTTGGTAAATTAATTCTGTCCTATTGTCTCGGGACACCTCGCTAAACTTGTCGTGCACGAAAGTGTGATGCGTATACATAGAACCCAACAGTCCACAATTTCTAGAAACCAAAAATCCCACTGACCTTAAGTCCAAAAGCTATCCAGAATCTTGGACTCCAAACTTCCTGATCTACGGATCATAGAACTCTGGAGTCCACAATTTCCTATCTTCTCGCGCGAACCAGCAATAAATTCCCGCGTAATTTCGTACGCGTTGTTTACGCGCGTGTTCTGGATGCTAGAGCATGAGTGGTCCGGATCGAGGTGTTCGCAGGCGAGACAAAGACCGACGATAATTCCGATCGACAGACGGCGGAATTACCCGTTGTCGAATGAGAGGGAAACTCTGTTCGGCAGCCCGCTAATTAACTTCTGTCCTCCCGATGGAATTAATTACGCACCGTCAATAATATTTCAGGTCGGTCGGAACGACGCGCGTGCACCGTTCGAATCCCCCACACCAATAAGTTCGTCAGATTGCGTGCGCGCCTGATGTTTGCGGATCCGGGAACAATGTGATTCCGAATTCCGCGTGTTTACCAGACGCCAGTTTATCCCGATAGAGTCCATAATTGCGGCTGAACGAAGTTTAATGATTCTGTGTTTCGAGAGCGAGCGACACGTTGCATACACAATTGACGCAAAGATATCACGAGTGGTAATCAGTTCTTTTGTTTCGACAGAATGGAAACACCGTTCACACGATCCATAAACTCAACCGTTTTTCCAACGAAAACTTTCCACTCGCGTGCAACTATCTGTTATATCTGATGTCCTGAACCAACACATTTCAGAAACCGAAACTTCCATTTGAGTGATATTCTGAATCACCACGTCTCAAAAACTAAAACTACCATTTGGGTGATATCCAGAATCACCACGTCTCAAAAATTGAAACTTCCATTTGAGTGTTATTCTGAATCACCACATCCCAAAAACTGAAACTTCCATTTCGGTGAGATTTCGCTCATATTTATTTATCAGAAGTGTACTAATAACTTCGGTTCGAATTTTTAGGAATACCAAGGATCCGTGTGATCATTGTTTTCCAAATTGCTGGAAGCGAAGCAGCACCAGTCGAAAAGTTTTGTCGGTTCCTCCGACCTTTCGTCTCCCAAGAGGATGTTGCTACTGCTCGAAGTGTTTCTGAATGGTTTTGAATAAGTTCCCGGGAAACTAATTTAACGGTATGTTAAATTATAGAACAAGTCGCCGAGCGGCCTAAATACCTACGTCGCCCGTTTTGCACGCCACTTTTCCCGCGATCTTCCCTTAATGTAACTAAACTAATTTGCGATTGTTCCTCGAGCTGCCAGGGAGAAGAGAGAGGGAGAGAGCAGTCGAGTGTACCACGGCAAGTTCCGAAAGTTTGTCGCTCGCGGAGCGTGCACGGTTAGCTCAGGAGCAATTACGGAAAATTTGCATCGATATTTCCATCCCTACCTCTGTCGTATAATTACGAGGCGCGGGAAAAATTAAACTCCGGCACCAAGTCGATGAAAGTTACCGACTAATTTCACGGAGGAATATTCCATCGTCCTCGAAAATGGCCAACCACTGCCCCAGAAATACAGTAGAGCCCCTCGTATCCGAACTAATAAGGAAACACAAGTGTTCGTATAATGGAACATATTTTATATACAAATATCAGATATTTTTAAATCGCCTTGTAAATAGATCGTGAAATACTTCCTGAAGATAAAAGAACTTCTGGATAATAGGAACAATTATTTTTCTGACACGAGACTTTATTTATTTAAATAGAGATCAAGAGAAACTGACATTGTCCGTTTGAACATTTATGGATCTAAAGTTCTGTTCGGTCGCGAAATTACAGGAAACTTCTGCGACACTAAGTAAGAAAAAAGAACAGTTCCAAGAATTCTAAGATCTGTTTACCATGAAGAGTCGTTCCTTTCGCCCAATGACACACGATTCCAGTTTCGATTCAACACGATCGAATGGTCCCCCGATCGCGACGAAACTCTGCAGAATTACCGACAGAAGAAATAGAGAGAAAGAAATACGATCGTGAATGGCGTCAATAGATTCGCACGCGAAATACACGTTCCTGTCGTTCGATGAAACGAGCCGTGGACGAGAATCGGGGAAGAATTGCGTTCCATTACGCGTGCATTCATCCAGCTGCTCCATGTATATGCGTCTACGATGAAAAAAGGAATTCAAGATTCGAGTCCCGATAGAATGATAAATTTCCGGTGGTAATACGGCCGCGATCGAGCTAGTCAAGATTTACCAGGGAGAGGGAGAATCAAGAGATCGATTTAATAAAACGAGCTCCAAGTGGAAACGTGGTGGAATATGTAGCTATCTTTTGAAGATACTGTACGAGTTTAGACAAACGTTCAATCCTCCGGCATATTTTCAGGAAGACACTAACAATAAACGAATCATTGCCTAAAGAGTAATTTCTTGTCCACACTTCTCTCACTCGTTCAATTTATTGCAGTATTTGGAATTAAAATATGTCATTTCTATTCAGAGATACGAAGAAAGAACCGATTAACCGACGAGATCGTGTGACCAACAGTAACAATCATCCAAACATCCCCCGATGGTTAAATAAAACAAAAAGAAAAAACAATTTCCTGTCTCGAAAAACAGTTCTTTCTTTTGTTTTCGACACGGCACACCCACCTTTTTTCCCGATGCCAACTTTCCTCCGGTGTTTCTCGATCTCCATCCAGATTCCACGTATCTGCACACATTGACGCGAGACAGCTCTCAGTCAGGGGAGAAAAAGGTTCAAAGGACCCCTTGGAGATGGGCCTAATTGATTCCCAATAGTGTTCTCATGGCGCAAAGTTTCGAAGTTCCAAGGAAACAGCCCGATTCAACGCCCCCGAATCTCCCCCAGCATCGAATCGTGACCGACAGGCGGAACCGTAGGGAAGACGTGTCGAAAGCGATCGCTTCGGTTGGCTCGAAAAAAGGCCAGAATTCAAACGTGCCGCGATCTCCCCATCCCAGTCCTACAACGTGTCGATCCTCCGACACATCAGCCGTGCAAACGTGACGAATACCCAAGGATTATTTGCATCCAGAGGCAGGGATCACGTAGACAGGGATTAGATGCATCCTGAATCTTTCATCGGGCGGAGGAGAAACATTACCATGTTGGCGAACAGGTTCGGGGGATCGTGATTCCGAAATGGGGATGAAACAAGGTGGAAATGTTTTAACGGGAGACGATGGACATGACAGACACGATAATGGAACAGAACGTTAAGAAACTCTACCGAGAGAGACTGATAATACAGTTTTTGCAGTACAAATTGTAGTTTTTGCAAATTGAACCTTTTGTAAATCATATGGAATTTTTTTAAATTGCCAAAATAAAAAGTAGCTTGTTCAAATTATGCGTCCTAATAGTTAACGATCTAATTGCCATTGTGATAATGTAAATAGGCGAATTATTTTAGACGGTTCGAAACATCGATTGACGTTCGGAAAATGACCCGAGGAAGCACTGCTTTTATTGGACGTTGCACAGAACGGACGTGAAACGAGATATCGAATTCCTTTTCTTTATTAAAAAAAAAAACAGACAATTTTTACATTTATGTGTTAATAAATGAGAAACTATGAATAAAAATAAATCACCTACTCAAATTATCATAAAGGAAACTAGATCGTTGATTGTGGGCGGATGATTTTTATAAACTATGGTTCGAAATTTTAGTTTCAAGTGCATTATTTTAAACATTTGTTCATTACACGCAAAAGCCACGAAGGAGGAACCCCGTGTAAAATATTACAAACGTAACACAAAGTGTGACGAGGCCTCGGAAAACGTCAGCGCGGCGCGCGCCGCCGATTGAAATCGGATTACCGTTGAATTTCAACAAAGAACGAACAAATCGGATCAAGCCGGGGGCGGGATCGATCAACGACTCTCTCGAATCCTGCCGGATCCGAGCACGTTGTAATTTAATTGACAGAATTATCATGTGAAACGCACGCGCCGAACGCGTCCCAGTTTTGCATCGTCACGCGCGATTTCCCAGACGTTATTCACGTAGATTTTTTTTTGTCCCGACCGAGACCGAATCAGAAACTCTCTTTGAACCTTGGAAAACAGGATTCGTTTTGATGAACGAATATATTGCGGTATACCTGGGTCTACATGGACCCCTTGCAGTTTTTTTTCACTCTTAATTTAACTTTGTGCAAACCAAATTCACCCTTTTGCAGATGAAATTCGTCTTTGTGGGAATCAAATTCAACCTTTTTGAAGATGAAATTCATCTTTTTCAGATGAAATTCACCGGTTTGTTAATCATATTGACCCTTTTTGCAGATGAATTTCATCCTTGTGCAAATCAAATTCAACCTTTTTCAGATGAAATTCACCCTTTTGTAAACCAAATTCACCACTTTGCAGATGAAATTCATCCTTGTGTAAATCACATTCAACCTCTTGAAGATGAAATTCATCCTTTTGTAAACCAAATTCACCCCTCTGCAAACGTCAAGTCCAACAAATACAAAAACTAAAAGGATGAATGTAATCCGCAAAAGGGTGACTTCGATTTGCAAAAAATGAAATTCGGAGTGCAAAAACTCTATTCATCTGTCTTTAGATCTGTTCTCGGGGGCGCATCTCTAACAAACAATTTCCATACTTCATATATTCTAACTAAAATACAAATGCTTCGATTAGTGTTTGCAAACTAGAATTGTACACGAAGTTCCTGGTCCAAAAATGAACCTCCATTTAAGAATCCTCGAGACACGGCCCAGCTGTCTTCGCTCGTCGAACAACCAGAGAGATGAATATCGAGTTTCAGGGTGTGAAAATTTCGTTGATTGATTTCCATCTGTGTTTGTCGGTTTTGGGTATCGCAACGTCACCTGAAACAGGGAACTACTGGGACCAGCCAGAGATCACAGAGATCCGAAGGAGACACGACGAACGAACACACGTGTCGTCTGGGCACGTTTTTTTTTTCTTCTCAATCTCTCTCGTCTCGTCTGCCGAGGCTCGAATCAGCCTTCCATTCACAACGCAGCCGACAAGAGACAGATGTATCTTTTCAGGGGAATGGGACGCGTCTGGAGTTCCAGACACGATATCCAGGCTGTCTTCAAAGGACACGTTCCTCGGGAAACCTGACGGAAGGAAATCTGCACCCGTGGAAATCCGTGGTCCACTTACTGGAAGGTGGACCAGGGGACACTCGAAGATTCTACGTACGAATCCTCGATATCTGATACAAAACGGGGTGACTGCGGAGTTCAGCAGAATTTTGCTCGAATAACGCATATAACGAAAAGCAACATTATCTAAAGGCGAAATTACAATTTTAGACATTAAATGTGGGCGGTGGACGATTCACTTCCGATCGATTCGATTCATCAAATGCAACATCCAGGCGCAGAGAAGGTGCTTCTTGTGCGCTTATTTTTATCCTGCGCGTTTGGAGAGGCTTCACTGGGGGATGGGAAGTGGCGTAGTGACGCCACGTGCCTCTTCTTCTAACGAGAACCAACGGGACACGACACACCACGACGACGTGTGTTCCCAATGGGACGATGTACGACCTCGTATCGGTACACGTCAACCCACCACCCGTAAAAAGCATCGAGCCCATGTATAACGAATAAGCAAGGTGTCGCTACCTACCCCATAACCAGGTGAACGAGACACGTTTTCTCTCTCTCGTGCCCTGGAAAATTCATTAGGGGTCGCTGACGCGAGCATTTCGTCGCTGCATCAAATATACAAGGTGTCCCAAAATAGCTTCGACTCCCGGAAATGAGGAATTTCTGAGATAATTTTGAACAACTTTTTCCTTTGCAAAAATGTTAACAAAGCCTCGGATAACATTTTGCTAAGGAAAACGTTGTTCCAAATCATCTAAAAAAAAAAAAACCCTCATTTTCGGGAGTCGAAGCTATTTTGGGACACCCTGTACATTGATATTAGGGATGTCAACCTGGTGACAGGACGGCACACGGAATTCAAAATGTCTTACATGAGGCTTGTGAAATTTTTTTTACACCGTTTTCCAATTTTGGAGGAACGTCCTAGAAGCGTTGTTTTCCATAGAAATTTCTCTGTAAACCCGGGAGAGGCGAGCGACCATTCTCTACAGAGCTCTCGTAGGGGTAAAATTAATATCGGTGAACGTCTTACGGGGAGGGTATAAAATCGAGGTCAAAAACTTGAATATCCCACGCGATGCACAAAGGGCGACAAAAAAAAAAGAGGGAGAAAAAGTGAGAGAGAACCAAGCGGTTCGACATTAATTCACAAAATTAATATCGAACGAACCACGTTTGACCCAATATTCTAAGCCGTTGGAATACGTAATCGGCTTTTTTTTTTCGACGTAGTAACTTCGTCGGCCGTGTTGTCGCGCTGACAGATTTCTCTCCCCTTCTTCATCTCCGTTAACAACTCAATATTTCGCCGTTTCACCCAAGGAACAGGTGGTCTGTACAGTTAATCCTCGACGAGTGTTCGAAGGCTCCTCAGCACTGAACATTAAATATTTCGTAAACTACTGATTATATTCGAATGAAACAAGTACCATTTGGCTTCAGAATTCCAAGCTCTATCTCTGTGCTAAACCCCATTAAGGCCACCTTCGAACACTCATCGAAGATTTATTGTACAAATGAATTTCAGGGAGCAACCAAAGAACGCCAATTCGTCGAGTGAGAGATCAAGGCGCGATTTAAATACGTTATTCACAGACTACACAAAAGGATCACCGTGTATTCGCAAAGCTTGGGAATCAAGGCCTTAAACGGTACCCGTACACGGACACGATAGGATTTTCCTTTTTCACTGGGTGAAACTGTCTCACGTTCCAAGACACACACCGTTTATTATTCGCTTCTACTCGATTGTTACTTTACCAGGACAGAGGCAGAAAGAGCACGGTATTATGGGAACGCGGGGAACACGTTAGTCCCCCGAATGGCGTCGCGGAAAATGTAGACCGGAAAATCTCGCTTTCAACAGCTCCTTCTCTTTCTCTCTTCCTTACACTCTATATATATACATATATCTCCTCTTTCTCTTTCTCTTTCTCTGTTCGCCTTAACCACCTATTTCCCGAGAATGATTCCTGGAGCGTGCACGATCCGACGAACGAATAAATCGGATTTCGGAGCAGGTCTCCGCGAACTGAGCCGAGAGAATATTTCTCCCACATTCCCGTGTCTGTGTGCGCGCGCTTACAAGCCAACTTCTCTCTTCCTTTTCCCCCCCTTTATTTTCCCAGGGAATTCCATTTTCTTCGAGGGACTACGGGCTCTTCGAGAACGGGACGTGAAAACATTACAGAAGCTTTCCATCCCAGCACACACCACAGGTTAATTTTTACTCACGCTAGGGGGGATACGCTACTTAATTTTAGTACACTTTTGCACTTTTAACAGCACATTTTCCCCCGGTGATTTCCACATCTTGTTCTGTGGAACAGCAATAGATAGATCGTTAGAAACCCAGTAATAGTCTTTAGCTGTAAACGTCTTTTTACTTTTTTTTTTACTAGATAGAGGAACTTTACTTTTTTTTTTTCTTTCGTTCCCATACCTATTATTAATATTCACCCGCATAATATACTTAGAAATTCCATAAAACTCCATAAATCGCAGGAAAAACGGATCGGATATGCCGTGGGGATTTGAACGCTGGTCCACTTTAGCGGTAGTCGAGCACGCTAGCCACAGAGCCATTAAGTTTCCACGGTATTACTCCAATATTTCTGACATACATCATCCACGTGGGTACAACGTACGACTGTTCCACAAACATAAAATAAGGAATACGAACTACGTTATCTGCTATATACAGACCACCGCAAAATGAAGTAGAAACATCCTTCCGCCCCTATATCCCACGTCGTTTCAGAGGGTAACAATTTTCGATCGTAACTTTTCCACCACTAGATCGCAAAGAATAGCTACATCATTTTTCTATCCGTCGAAACAGCCGTAGAATACAAGTTCCACGTCCTAAATTCAACGTCGATTCCCGAAAACGTTTGGTCACGCAATGCTTTCCACAGGACACACGGAAGAACAATTCGAACGATTTTCACCGGGTCGACGGCCGGACGGTTCCATCTTCGGACTCCCTTAGGAAATCTTACGTCGCACGGACACAGGTCAGGCAACACCTGGGCCCCAGGTAGGTGTGTACACGATGCACCCGCCGCCGCATCATCGTCGTAATGCCGCCCATACGTCTCTTCCGTGTCGTGTTCGACCTCTCTCTTCCTCAGCCCACCACCGCCATCGTGTTCCGCCCCCGTTTAACCCCTGGGATATGATAATGCTCTGGCCTCTAGCACCGGAGATGAAAAGTTGCTTTACACGTGTTATTTATGCGAACGGAATGACCTGGACACCACCCAGACGCGTGCACTACACGGGCCACTCCGTGCAAAAGAATATGGAGTTGCGTTACACGAAACGCAGGGCTACGAACTGGAAAATTGAACGCTCGCGAGAACATACATGTACCTACGTTGAGTGTGTTTTATAAATCACGTTGTAGGTATGACACGATATAACGTGGTATGTATAATATATACAGTGCTGGTCAAAAGAAAATTTGGAAAGAGAATATACACAAAAGCGTGGATATTTGTTTACAATGAATTACTTTTTTTAATTGTAAGTAATATATTTTCACTGTCGATTATCGTCATAACGATAATTATGGCGGTTGTTAGATTAAATAGAATCTTCAGTAGGGACTGTAAAAAATTCGATCGACAGATTCGTTTAGTTAGATTACAAGATTACAACGACCAAATCCGTGTCGTTCCAGTACGAAAACAGAAGTGCCAGAGGAGCCGGAGTGTGTGACCAAGGATCACGCAATGTGTAAATTGAATTTCGGTAACTGGGTATCACGGGACACATTAGAATTTCAACATTAATCCACATCACCAGAGGTACACGATGTATCTGATTCATCGTCATAATGCCGCCATACGTCTACCTTGTCGGATACAGCCTCCACACCCTCATTTCCACCCTGTTTAACCCCGGGGGGATATGATAATGCTGACCTGGCCCGAAGAAAACTCCACCTTCGTCCTATATTTATTCTGCAAAGGGTGGGCTGACTCGCTTTTGAATCCAGCGGATTCGACGATCGAAATGGAAATCGCATAAATTACAGCAGAGTACCTTTCTCCTCTGTGAACGTAACGATAAATAATTTCCTCATCGTTATCAACACTATTCGAACCATTATCTAGTCTATGTTTATGCTAACATAGATTTGTCTTCTCACTATTTCCCAAAAACTGACATCAAACGAAAATTTCATTATTCTATTAAGGATTCTATTATGCTCGAAATTGAAACGAAATTCTCGTCGGTCTTCATAAATATTTTCCTATGCTGAGGTCTAACGCTGTAATTGCATCAAAATTCGCAGTCTAACCATTACTTTCACTAGGTCGTATCGCTAATAAAAATTAGTCTCCCCTCCATCGTCTCATATTTTTTCGAAATAATTTCGAAATGTTAAATATGGAAATAATATGTCAAAGAATCCCACGAAGACAATTCCAATCAAACTATATACGGAACAGGTTTTCTCCCAGAAGAATCACAGAATTTCATCGAACAAAAATACAGAAAGGGGTTGGGGTGGGTATCTCGACCGCCCCGTAGTAGAATACGATTCTTTCCGAAACTCCATGGAAACTGGCCGTGGAAGAAGTATTATTTTAATCTCCCTACTGTTAAAGCTCGCCGACGAAGTTCGCTGGCCCAACAAATTCGCCAAGTTCCGCCATTTTCCCGTGATAATACCCTGACTCGACGGTTACAAGCACACCCCCGTTTTCTTACTGGAGGGGGAAGACCGAAATCATCCCCATAGAGACTATAACATCCCCTCCCTTTTTGAACGGGACTAGTTACGAGGAGGGGTGGAAGATGAGGCGTGTGTCTTGGATGAAATTACGAGTGTCGGATGAGCCAATCTCGGAAGGCCGATAGGATCAACCTACGGCTGGTTGATTAAACGAACGCTCAGATTTGAAAATCTTGTGTCGAACACGATAGCAAAATTGACGAGGCATCATACATTCCTCTGCTCGTTCGCCCCACCATGGGCTAGAGTCCATCGAATTCAAGAAAGCTTCTCTATAAATCCTACAAGTCGTTAGGGAACTGGACCGAGAACTGTTTACGAAAACTCGCACAATTTCTTGGACTAATCTCCAAGAAAGCAATCGTAAACATTCTACAGTAGCTGCAGAATCTTCCCTGAATCACCTATTCTACCCAGGATCAGGTCTCCACTGTAGATCGTTCTTATCTCTACTCCAAACTTTATGCCACCGATTCGCTGTTTCGAGGGAACAGTCGCAGTTCTCTGGGAATTGTCCAGGTCTCCGATTCATCGTACACTAACGTGCAAACTCGGCTTCCATTAGGAGAAAAAGTAACGTAGTCGAAGGGCCGCATATCACTCAGTAAATTTTAAACAAGTACTGAAACAAATGTCAAACTGAATATTAATTTGACATGAATTTCAGTAATTTCCGAAACCAAGTAGGAGGCCCTTTAACTTCGCCAATTTTTTCCCCAATGGAAACCGAGTTTGCTCCTGAGAGTACATTGAAAATTACGCCGATACAAAAGTCGCGATTTTTATCGTTCTGGGGAAGAAGACGTGAGAACCGAAAAAAGGAGGGTAAGTCGACGCCAGCACTTTCACCCCCCGTTTCTAGGACACAAAGGGGATCCTGCGCAAGAACGGAAGTCCACGGTATTCGAGTTGGTTCGAGGCGTCGCACGGTATATTCTGGCAACTTGACGAGTCTCTAATCGCGACTGGAAAACCCTCCAACAACGTTAATCCGCGTCGGGACCGCGCGTCAGGGCTTTTTCCCCAGCGACGATGACGAAGTCAGTCCAGAGGCGCGTGTACATCGTGTTTCAAGGGGATAATACGATCCCCGTTTGCACGCCGTGCAAAGTCCAAGAGAGGAGGTGGAGGCCGCATGGATTTGCCCAGTTTCACGACCTGGAACCCGTCGCGGGAAGCCCCTGACTAAGGTCTGGCCGAAAGTTCCGCCATTTGGACGCGGGAAACTTCGCCCTTCGACGGTTTCGAGGGTATCTAACGCGGTAAAATACTGTCGACTGATATTTGTAAACGGGATCGGTGGCGACTTTGGTGACTCAATCGGGACGAGGAATGGGTCGAAAAGAATCGGAACCAAACCCAATCATGTCTCGGCTGAATTTGCGATCTCTCGAGTGTAGGAAAATTATGGCGGACTTTCTTTTCCTGTTTAAGACTGTTAATAACCTTATTCAATGTCCTCAACTCCTTGAGCTGGTAAATCTCCATGCCCCCATGAGACCGATCATATATAACTACATAGAATGCTTTAGGGATGGATTTTTAATTTTGATTCTAAGCACAGCCGTTTTGTATCCCTCGCAGTAATTCTTTTTGAAATGAATCTTGAAATCTTAGACCTGTACCATGTTCTTATAATCCAATCGATTTTCATATGTTGAGTTCTCTCCGTTTTTTTGATATTCCATTGCACGGGAACGGATCGAAAATTTGTGCTGATTCGTCGCTCGAGGAAAGAAGGGATGAGACTTTTTTGCAGGTCAGAGAATTTTCATTTGTAGCGTGGACATTGTCGAGAATCGATAACTGAGAACTCTTTGGCTACAGCAGGTTCGACGTGGCACGTGAGTCGCGATCGCAGAAAAAAATATTGTTGCGCGCGACCGTTCGACGGCCTTAAATTAGACCCCGGTTTGAACCAGTTTCTCTTTCGAAACTTCGTTCACTGGGTCGCAATAAATAGCGCTAATTCCCCCACGTCTACAGCCCCGATTCACATTACCTCCACGCGAAGAAGCGTCGACGACAAACTCGAAACGGGGTGAAATTAGCATTATCCTGCTCTATCTTTCTCTTCTGGTATTCACGGCTCCACCAATTGAAACACAATGTGATTTGTATGAGAAATAAGATCGCAATACCAAGGTTTATATACTGGATAAAAGAAAAAAGGTTGATTTATAAAATAAAACGACACACCACGTACATACCTCTCTGCATCTAAATATTTGAGAATGCTTTACAAGTCCCGTCGCATTCACCGCAAACACACATCACCCGTAAACCGTCAACGGTAACTCCAGAGGGCAGAAAAATAATAATAATAATAATAAAAAAAAAGAAGCATGGGTATACGCGAACCATAAAAAGTCCCATAAAAACGAATCATAAATAAAGAAACATTCATACACGCCGGCTCCTTTTCCAGTTCGCCCCCGAGTTACAGCGTTCGCAGTTAAGCGTCGATAAAAAACAGAGGGAGAGAGAGAGACAGAGGCAGAGAACGTATCATCACGATTTGGAAATTCTGAGTAACGATCGAAATACCGAGAAAAAAAATCTACCAGAATGTCAAACGTTAATTTTCAATGTTACAATTTTGCAGGAAGTTTGTTTCTTTTACAAATGTCCATCGATTCAGGGGTATAGATTCGTCCCATGAAGTTGTCACCATTAGTTACTTTTTTTCACACTCTACAGAATAAATTCTCAGGAATGCATTCTTACTAATGAAAGTCTCATTGAACACGAGATGTAGTCGCCTTAATGCCCGCTTTCATATGATATAAAAAAATATGTAGCATCCCATTAAAAAAAATTAAGGTCACCTTTGTTTCTAGAAAAATATTAAAAATACAAAAACTGTATCATATTACTAGTAAAATATACTACAACTTCCTCCTCTTCGGTTTTTTCTAATGTTTACCGTTTACGAAAAACACGATGGTACAAATTATCACGAACGCCCTTGTATATGTACAATTAAAACTGACGGGGGAATCGTTAAGAGCGATGTCCAACGGGGGGAGAACGATCAGACAATCACGGGCCATTTGCATAGCGTCGCGACGCGAAAGCGCGTGAACCCACGTAACCGGCGCGCGGCGTCCACTACGACGGATTTACGCAACAAATATTTTGGCACCGCCTCGACCGTTTCGCAACAGCGATATCGCCATTATGGCCTCGGGCATACAGCTCTCGGCCAATCGCGTCGCCCGGAAGGCAGATCGCGAATAATTAGTTGCGGGTCAAGGCACCGCCGAAAACCGACACACACTCACATGCACCTGAAAATAGAACTGTCCCCGCGTGTCGTGGAAAGCACCGAATCGATGCCCCAGTGATCAATAATTAATACACACAAGCAATATTTTTCGTGTGACGAAAGTACTCGTTATTCGAGAAAAAGGGTTTCAAAAACGATCTTCGATGACACTGTACAGACTCGTCTCGATTATTGTCCCAAAATCAGATCCATGACAATAATTTTATAGGGAGAAGTGCTTCAGACTCTTGTAATTTTTTTTTTTTGTCCGAAGCACCGAGCCTCGGCAACAAAATAGGAGGGGCAACAAAGTATGCATTTGACAGGTTTCACAACCCATCCCAGTGGTGAGTATGACGCCTGGACAATAATCGTGTAGAACAAGACTCTATAGTTGATATAGAAAAATTTCTTATATAGAAAGTACTATTTTTTCTGTTGTTGATCCATGATAATACGTGAATTTTCATAAACGTCTGAGGTCACTAATTTGTTGAACGACCGTTATTGGTAACTGAACACGTGAACTGAAGCATGCGATGCACCGCGACTGTCAAGATGGCGGCTGAAGACGTAGCCAGCCATAGTGTTTTTTTATTTGATCGTTCCGTTTATGTGCAAAAGTACACGGTAACTTCTGGTGTAACTGCGCCGGTAAATTGTCCCGAATTAAAGCCTGATTTCGCTTCCAGCATCGGAATCCCGTCCAAGAACGAAAATAAAGATTCTCCTGCCAGAGGCAAGGGAAAAGCTCCATTATCTCCGACGGTATCCACTTTCTGATATCGTAACAGAATTTCCGATTCCGAGAGGAAAGTTCTCTCTCTGCTAAGTACTCCCCGGTGTAAGTCGATTTTCGTCAACGAAGTATTACTCTCGTTCGTCTCTCGTTTCTTTTTTCAGCTAACAGTCGCAAGTTCGCTGAAACTTTTTCCCTCTGGAAATTCTCCGCGCAAGGTCGATACAACCGACTCTGTTTCTAGTGATCTGAACACATTTTTTTTACGAACCACTTTACGGTCACGGTGCAACAATTATGTATACCACGAAATGTCCATTATTTTGTTGAAAAAGAACATTTAAACGCCGTTCATTAACACATTCGACGAACGAAAGTTTGTGCGGACCGACACGCTACAGATTCCTCTCGATTATTGTCCCGAAGTCGAGTCCGTGCCGGGACAGTAATCGCTGTTTGCCCGAACCTCGTGCCTCGGCAAGAAAATATGCGCTTGACAGGTTCCACGTCCTCCGTGGTGGGGATAACGCTCGACAATAATCGTGTAGAACAAGCCAGACAATAATCGAGAGAAGCCTGTATTATGGAATAATCGATAAAATAAAAACGAAGTAGGAAATCGTCTATTTCCGAGACTGTATAATAGGATGAGGCATATCTCATATGGCAAAGGACGATTATCGTGTGGAAAGTTAACGAACTATAATTCGAGTCCAAGCGTCTAATTACCAAGAGACGTAAACACGGATGAAGCCCGAACAGTGTCTGACAGTTCCGTGATAGAACGCAACCGGGCCGACTATATCGTGACTGAACCCATAATAATAATCCAACTAGTCGGCCCTGGCCGCATGGTAACTAGATCATTATTACAAACGAAGCTTCGCGGAGCCCGACTCGTAGTAACCAAATCCTCGTGTAAATCAAGCCTGTGAAGCGGTTAAAGGCGGGACTAATGAACGAAAAATTACACGAAACATCTCGATCGTGTCTGGCCCTTAATCAGAGGAGGACTCGTCTCGTAGATAAATACTAGGACAAGTATATGAAATGAAAGAAAATCATTAGCGAACACAGGAAATATCCACGTAAATATTTGCGTCACTGCACCTGTTCCTGTTGTTCCTATTCCACTTTGAATTCAAGAACTAACGTCAATTCGTTGTTTATACTCTCAGATCACAATGCTCTCGAAATTCGAGGAACCCGTGTTTACGTCCAATTTCCATGCGAACGAAATAGAATATCTCAAAATTTATGGTTTTCGATTCTCTAACACGAAGCGGTGCGACACTGTCCGACCATCGAACTCGTACGACCTGGGGTAAGGGAGACTTCGATGCCGTCGCGGTTGGGAAAGAAACGTGAGATTGGCGTGACCCGTGGAACGTGTTTCGCCGACGGGGCGCGTGGGTGACAAATGGTATCTGCAATCGCCGCGGTGCACACACAGACGGCTGCTTACACGGCAGCAAAGAGGACCAACACAATTTCCTCGGAACGAAGGAAGCTTATTAACCCAGAATATTATGTGACCACCGCCATGCTGGATTTTCGTCGGGTTCGCGCGTCTATAAAAAGCAAAATGTAGCTAATGCTGTTTCGCCCCATCGCGTGAACCGAACAACGGAGTTTATCGACGCGACATCTGCATTATTCCGCTGCGAACGAACGAACAAAACACGGTGAGCGACTTCTCAGCCCGCAAGATCCTGATAAGCCTATGACGGACTCTTTCCATTCGTTTATTTTTTTGAAGAAAGGTACAACGACGACTGTCGAGGCAGCAGCGTACGACTCTGTTATTACAGAGTCACCCGTAGTAATTAAACGGCACCCGACACAATAGTAACCGACCGGAGGAAACGAAAGATAACGTCAGAGGCGAGGTTCGACTCGAACTGTTTTACGAGTATTTAAAATGGGTACGAATCGATTAACCGACCAGAGTCCCCAGAGGCCACTGACGATTCTATCCCCCACGCGAATACCGTCGTGAGTATCGATTAATTCTACTTATTCGGTCCTATTACGTGGCACACTTTGCACGGTCGTACTTTTTCGTTGATCAGACTCGACATCTGCATTCCTTTGAAGATCCACGTAACCATAAACCGATGGCTCGGTTGGACCTGTAACACAGGCGACTGAGATGCCGAACTTCAATGTGTACCACCGGTACACAAGGTTCAAGCTCTGAATCAAGTATATTCATACCGAATATAATGATCTCCAAACATGGAAAAGCACGAAAAAGGGACGGACATTCGTGTGGATCCCCAACCCCGTATACCAAGATCAAAAGGAACTGCTGCTCCGAGGCCGGGGGAATGCACAACCCGTGAAGCGGCAAGAAAATAGATCTGCGAACAGACCAAAACTCGAAAGAACAGGCCTCTTCGGAAGGCCTGTAATCACGTAAATGGGATTTAGAAGGGATGTACAACGTCGGTTCGATCTATCGTTTTTGGTTGGATGTTCCAGTCGTATCGGTTCGCTTCCAGTCCTAACGGTTCGCTTCCAGTCCTATCGGTTCGCCTCCAGAAATATAGGTACGGAGCGTGACGAGCACGTATAGAGAACTAGCGCAGTAGGAGAAAACGGGATCCTTCTAACAAACCGTGCCGGTTCTGGCAACATGGCGCATCCGCATTAACCAAATGAAATTCCGTTTATATCAAATATATACATACATGAATATAAGCCGCAATATGGCCGCTTTATAGTTACGGAACCGTGTCACTCAAACGTCCCGTCTTCACAGACAGCAGGCTTCCCACCATCATTCGAAAAGGCCTTCTCTCTCTCCCTCCGATGGGTATATGCTTTTTCGAGTCCCTAGTTCGCGAACTCGTTTTCTGGCACAGGCTCCAAACGCGCGTGTTTCGCACGTCCCAGTGGAGAAGCGCGAAAGGGGGGCAGAAAGATGGAGAAGACGTCGTGACGGAAAGGGTTCTGGCTGCTTGACACGTGCCAAAAACCGAGAGACGACGGATCGAGGGAGGCCGGGTGTACTCACCCGGAACCTGCGCGCTACCCGGTGACTCTAACGAGGTCTGATTGCTACCAGAAATCCGACTTTTCGCGCGCCAGGCGTCTTGGCTGGAACGGGTAGCAACGAATTACGAGCTGTTACGTAACGGTGACACGGTCATTCCCAAATGTTCGGCGCAACTTGGATCGCTCGTAACCCCGCTAGAAGCTTTTCGGACTCTTCTGGGAATTGTACGGGATTTTTGCTTATTTTCGCTTTTTTTACGGATAGAACTGCAGGTGATCCATTGTGTTCTTGATTGTATTGTCTACGTTTTAATAATATTTTTCTATTTTATTATCAGACCTGATCTCATACTTTTGGTCGATACGGTCCGTCCATGTTTGACTCTGACTTTTCTAGGAAAGACAAAGGTAGGAAAAGTTTCGCAGAAGCTAGTTTTCTGATCGACAAATGTATCGAAAAGTCTCAAGATGGAACGAAGATGAGGAGACCTGCCGACGAATGGTCAGGCATTTATGAGGCTTATAGGCTGTATATACAATATATTGTGTACACGAATAAATTCGTTGTCGAAGAGTTCATTAGAGACTTTCGAACTTTCAACGAACCCCACTTAAATTATATAGATCGATTGATTCTGCAAAGGAGTACTTACATTCCTCCTGTCTACCGATAGAAAAGTGTTTGTTGCCTCGACTTACCTGAAACAGAAAAAAAGAGAGAGCACAATTAAAAAAAAAATAATTACAGTCTTCCAAGAAACAACTCAAAATTCATCCACTTATTCTCGAACTGATCGTTCGTGTGAAATTTATTTAAAAAAAAATGATTTTCGACTGGTATCGAAAGCTAAAGAGCACGAGCAGCTTTTCTTGCGTATCGGTCAACAGTCTGACAACGTCTTACATAACACGCGGCGTCGACGAAGACATCGGGGAAAAAAAAGTACGAAAGAAACGGAAGAATTAAAGGAACAGCCACGCCAGGTCCATCCAATCTCTGTTTGGCAGCCGATCAAGGGAGAGCCCAACATCTGCCAACGGTCGGGGAACTTTATTAATTTCATTACCTGTTTTTTGTATTTGTATATATACAGGGTGTCCCAGTATTGATAGTACAACCGGAAAATAAGTCGAAAATATTGAATCGATTTCTTTCATTTGAGGCTTTGTTTTCGAGAAAATCGTGTTCAAAAATTAATCTGAAACGCGTGTATTCATCATAGTAGTAAGTAGAATAGGAATACAATGAACAGACGCAGAAACCAAGTCTTGTTCAATTCCACGCGTAGCCAGCAGATTTTCAAAGTCAATTTTCTCGAAAACGTAGTTTCAAATGAAAAAGCTTACTCTATATTTTCGACTTATCTTTGCAGGTAGAATCACCCCCTCCCGGGTTATACCATCAATACTGGGACACCCTGTATATAATATACATCAGTGGGATCACTACTTTCTCGAGCTGGTTAAAGTCACGACTCCATGTTTTGACAGCACCAGTAAATCCACACGAAGACATGTGTATATATGTATGTGTCTGCATGCGTATGCCAGGCTCTGGCACAAGGAACATAGTTGAACCGAGAGAAACTCAGAGCCCTGAACGGGGGGGGAACTAACTTTACTCCGGGATCGTACCGATGAGCACACGGGCATAACGTCGGCCGAAAGGGCAGGGAAACGGGGTGGACAGGGAGGGATGGAGGGAGGAATGGCCTGGGTTAGAAGCAATGAGAAAGCGACGATGGAATGGAAGGAGAAACGAAGAAATAGACCCTGGGTCTAAGTAAGCTTGATACGGTATTTTCTTACCGGGGTGTCGCTATCTTGCAATTTCTCCGCTCGAAACGATGAGAAATTATCAGACGAGGATCTTTGTCATTTTTCGAGGATAATGAGGACGAATCACGAACACGCATATTCCATTACGATGCGTCGCTAACACTGGTCCTGCGTGTCAAATTCACCTATAGGGGAAACACCGTGTGTGTCGTTCTGTAAGTTTCAATGGACCCGTTGTTCGAGGAACTGTTACCACTTCGAGAATTGAATTGCACCGAGGGGTCAGGTTGTATTTAGAAAGCACACGTTTACGTATCGCTGCAAGTACTGTAACACACCCCAGTGTATTTGCACGTACGCAGAGTTGTCTTCACGTGATTCGAGGGATTGAACTTCGTTTATAGGACACAGAAACATAACCAAACACAACAAAAACCGAACCATTGATTGTAGAACCTGGTAGGTAATTCACCCGATGGTAAAATTACCATACAAATATATCTAATACAAAAAGGGGTAATTAAACAAGAAAACATTGATCTAAGGCATTAAATTATTCCACGAATCGCAGAAGAATATTCTCCATCGACTCCTGTTCGTGTCTCTTTGTCCATATTCTGTGAGATCTAATAATGCCATGTTATTATTACCACTCCAATTCCTCTTATTGAGAAAATGGAACGTAGATAGATCGAAGAATCGAAGCGACACCTGACAAACGAAGGCTGAAATGGAGAACACGAGTAAGAAAACCTCAGATGGGATTAAAGGGTCGAACAGGGATCTCGAATGCTCCCTGGACGGCGCGATGCTTGTGGCGTTTTCCCTGTGAAATCGAAGTTCGTGGAATGCGGCGAGGTCGCAAACGGTTCTCGCCTCCCCCTTGCTCAGCTAAACGGCCAAAGTCGAGCTAAGTTCGTTCGCCATTGTGAATTGTCGGGGAGAACACGCTTTGAGACTGAAATACGCCCAGGCACGTGTGTCCGTTGCAGCCGACGGCGACCAGTTCGCTGGCCGAAAGTCCCCGCGAATCGCTGGTTCACACTGTTCCCATTAACAATTTCGATTTTCCCTGCATTGTAACAGAATTTACTGGTAACGAATTAAAGTAGTTTTTAGATGAACCGCCAGATTGACGACTGCTCTCGAATTTCGAGCAAAACTAATTTGGAGTAGAAAAAACTCATACGTAAAATCTGGAATCGATTTATACCACACATGGTGATCGAGAAATTGCCAATAAAATTTGATGCATTTTCACACCGTTGCATATGGCAGATTTGGAAAAAGAAGGTTTTAGTTTTACTTTGTTCTCTGAAGCAGGAAAACTATATTCAAGAACTGTACCAATACTGCCACTAAATTCTATCAAAATATCGTTAACTGGATTTATTAGTTTCTGTAAAATTGTCCACATACTTTTTTCTCAGATGCCAATGAAGAAATAGGTGACAACGTCCCGCAATAGATATGTTTAGACATTCGAGTAGCGAGCGATAATTCATTGAAATACACCAATTTTTTTAATTCAAGCTAACTTCGTAAAAACAAAATAGTTTCACTACAAATAGCTTCGACGTTGTCAGACTGCTGCTTCAATTAACTACGCTCGTCAATTTAATATTCGATTTTCGTATTGCAATTCTTTATATTAACATTCAACTTTTTCAAATACATGTACATAATGTTAAATATTATTATTATTATTTTCATAGAATCATATCACCTTTATATTTATCATTTATGAACCAACTCCAATTTGACTAACACAGTTGGCTAACTACCTTAACAATGGAACCACCGATCCAGAGATCGTAAACTAAAAATTATTTATAAAATGCTCATATGAAAACAAACACACACACAAGTTTATCTTCGGTGATTCTGCTGTTAATAAAAGCGGTGGGTGCTGCGGTTCGATAGTTTCATCGTAATAACGATATTATTATTATCATTATTAAGGATGTAAGATCGTTCTTTTAACGAGAACTTGAAACCTACGGGGTCACCGTAAAACGAGTAATAGATACATAAAAAGGAGATTGTTTGAGGATTCCAGGTAGCTACTTCGGACGATTATTGTTTTAAATAACGTGCCCAAGAAGTTTATTTCCTTCGGTAAGTGAATAACATGAAATTCTAACGACACGACCAATTACTCGGTAATGCGATGAATATCAAGCACATCAGCGTGTATATCGTATAAACGAGTTTAAGATGTTAATGATGCTTGAACCAACCCCCTCTCGCTTGCTTAACGACACGAACTCGGTTCGAGGCTAAATGTTAAACGATCCTGCTGCAGTCGTTGCTTTTACAGATATACAAGAATCGACTTCGTCTGTCCTGCATTCGTTTTCCAGTAATCGTCTTATCGGAATATGTCTCTGAAATTGACCCAAATATACTTCATTCCAGACTCAGTACGGAGTAATGAGAAAAAGGAAATATAATGTATCGATCGAACGGATGAACGGAAGACAATAAGGCTGATACGAGAAAAACGCCTGCAACGAGAAAAATTAATTTCTTTTCTTTTTGTGATACACTATCGTAAGTATATAAGAAGAATTCGTATATTTCATAGTTTTCGAAAAAATACAATATGACACGTTGAAAGCTAAAATGAATAAAATAAAATAAAATAAGATGAAAGTCTGCTTAAATGAAAAAATGAAATAAGTAAAATAAACTGAAGCATATAAATAAATAAATAAATAAATAGAATCTGAGTCGATAAATTAGTCTGAAAAAAATTTATTTTGATCTGACCTGAGTCCTCCTAACACTCGACAAAGGAAGCTAGCAAGTAGAAACAGCGTGGTACTGGTCAGACAACCTGGAGAGCGTTCGGAAGGGGGATCACGTGATCGTGAATTAAATCCCGAGGTATCGACGAATTTATTTCACCACGTTCTCCCACATAGTCGTAGTGGTTCCAACATTTTTCCGTCGCTTTGTGACAAGCCACAGGCGGTTCGATCCCATTCGCGTCATCTCTGGTCCCCCTTCACCCCGTTTCACCGATCGCTGTCACACCGCGCCAGTGAATCGCGGTTATTCCCCGGGTAGAGATCAATTATCTATCCAGGGCGATAACTCGATTGGCGTACACGGTGACCCCACACTTTATGGCACCATGCAGGCCGCTGAACCAAGCCCGATGGAGAAATAGAGAAAATAGGAGAGTGCAAAAGAAAGAGAGAGAAAGAGAGGGAGGGGGAGCTTATGTAATCCATAGACCTCCACGTCGTTGACAGATGACAGAACTGTCTTCTCCGTTGGCAGAAGAACCGAGGTTATACCAACGTATGCATATATTTATATACCGAAAACATGAACGACGGCGGTCTCCTTCGACGAGCTTTCCGCTTGCGAACAAACCGAAACGATATATAATCGATCGAAAAAGAGACGATGAGTGTGATATAGAATTTTTCGACTGGTAACAGAACAAGCCCAAGTATCGAACACGTATCCGTGCAAGTATCCTTGTTAGATCGACTGGTCGATGCATCCAGAATGATTCCACGATTCCAAATCAATCTACGGATCAACACCCCTTGAACAAGGAAAGAATTCATTGGCAAAGTGCACCGAGAAGTATTCGACTCACGAAAAGCTGACGGGAATTCTAATTTCTCGACTTAATTACAGAAACAGTAAGAGTGGTGTGTTTTATTTTAATGAAGCGACAGGATGGACATTTTTGTGACGTGTGAAAAATTGTACACGAATGCTACAAGCTAAAATCGACAGATCCCACACCCTCTTAATCTGTCAATATTCCGATTGTTTCCAATCACCTCACAAGTCTCCCATCGTTTTCTCGAAAAAAGAAATGATTAAAAATAATTATTAACTATTTGGAAATTTATACAGAAAATCTAATAGAATAAGATACAGATGTGTATGATTCAGGTGTTTGTTTTCGTTCTTTTTTCAGTATTTCAATTGTGTTTTTATAGTTACAACTTGTGACCGTTATGGTTGAATCACGTGGATCCAGCATTGATTTCTAGACGAGTCTAAAGATTTTGCAGGCTCCTAGGAAAGTGGAACGAAAAGCCTGGCGATAGCCGAGTCGAGAAACCAAAGTGAACCGCCGAATGTTTCCGCTCGCACCGTTTAAATTATTTCGTTTAGCGGTTAAAATAACGAGCCGTCGTCGCCACACCCACCCCCTCCGCGTGTCTGTTATTTCAGCCCGTAATGAAGTCGAGGACGGTTACGTCGATCGGGAGAATAAATACTCGAAACGGTCGGCGTGCATAACCACGAAGAGGCCCACACGCTTGTGCAGGAATAATACGCGAGCGGAACCGTGAATGGGAACGAGGAGCTTCGCCGATGGAGAATTGTATATCGAGGATATTGATGTCGCTATCGCGGCGGGCAGGTGTCGAACAGCCATCGTTCCCTTGTCCTGCATCCCCCGTTGAAACGAGAGTAACGCGTCTCTTCTACAACAGTATTACCCATCGGCGTTACAACGAGATCGAACGAAAATTCCGGTTTATTTATATACGTGTACACTCGCTGGATCGGCCGGATATTGCGTTCGCCGTTTTGCTTTACTGCGAAGGTTCGTGTAAATATCACATACATACAGTGAGAGTCAGAAGTAAGTACCTTACAAAGGTGAGGTGCGTGTAATACTTCTGTAGCGTCTTACATAGTGTAAGATCATGGCAGTAATATAGTTGGATATGATTTTCGGGATGAATAGGCAGCTAACAAATTCGAGAAAAATAAATTCGAAGCTATAACCCATGGAATTTAGTAAATATTGTTGACCATGGCGAATATACCATTATGGTTTGCATTCACGAGCATTTTAGTGAGATCGTTGTGTGTTAAAACAGTGGTTAAAAATTGTTTTCTGGAAAACTCCAAAAACTATATTCCAAAAAAACAAAGTGTCCAACATTTACAAACTGTCTCCGCAACATTTTCATAACTTTTGTTAACAGTATAGTTTTTACTACTCACGCGTCGAAGGAGCTCTGACATTCATAAATAAAAAATAGCACGAAATATATAATGACACCTCTTAACAGAAGATTCTTTATTTTCAGTACCGATCAACAGAAAATCGTCCAATGGAAGTGACGGGGAACGTAGCATCTCGGATAAGCGAGATCTCGACTCGATTTTCCAGGAGGATCGTCGTTCGAGGAGAACCGTTCGTTCTCCCAGTGACCCAACGATCGATACTATTTTCAACCGCGGGCCTTTTTCCTTCAGCCGGTGGAATTTCATGTTTCACGAATTACGGTAATGCAGCAGGCCAGTGGAGGGGGGGCAACCGCGTAAAGCCGACTGAAAAGCGGCGAAACGATGGCAAAGTGATGGCGAAGTGCTCGTCAAATTATAGGTATATGCAACCGGCGAACGTTTACGACGAGCGGTTCCGTAGCGTATCCGCCACAGTTTCCCCCTCCTCGATTCGAATTTCCGCTAAGTGTCCGACGTGCGCGGCTTTCTCTCGGGGGAGGCTTTTTAAGATCGTTCGTTTTAACGGGCCCATCTTCGGCCGATCCCGATGCTCTATAAAAAGCACATTCGTAGGAACACGATGCTATGTAATACGTTACATCGAAGCTTGGAATTCGAAGAAAAAAAAAGAAGGATCATTTTTGAACTGTTCAAACAAACGACCGTCCACATGATCTATTTGCTGAAATTTCTATTTGTTTTAAATTGAAGCTTCGCCGATTCTCTATTTTCTTTTTGAAAGGCAGAATTCAATTTTTTCGCAAAAGTAGAGTAAAAAATGTTCAAAGAAAGAGTAACGTAGTTGAAGAGTCGCATACCACTTGGTAAATTTGAAACAATCAAATATTCGTTAAACTGAATATTAATTTGACATAAATTTTAGTAACTTCCGAAACCAAATAGGAGGCCCTTTACCTTCGCCACTTTTTTCCCCAGCGGAAGCCGAGTCTGCTCCTGAGAGTACAGGATGTCTCGCGTAAGTGTCGCCCCGACATATACATGATCCCTCACAAGTAGACTGCGGATTTTTATGATGAATAAAATTTTACGAACTAATTCCGTAAAGGCAAAATTAAATACGAGAACGTCTTCCTACTCATAGAAAGTTTATCGTGTTAAACATGGAACGAGAAATATATGAAACCTGATAGAAATTTTGTGTTCTACTGCATGTCACGTGCAGTTCTTTACGCTATATATACACAAAATCCGCAGTCTACTCGTAAGTGTCGCAAGAGATATTTCAAGATTTCCTTCAAAGTTAAGTGAACTATATATTACGTATACAGTTAACTTCCATAAACCAAAGTTTCGTTATCCGCTATTCTTCTCGGAGAAATGGACCTAAACTTTACATTTTAAATCGATTTATATATAACATTTCTTCAAACATTTTTCGTTAGAACAAATCGTGACAGATCCAACGACTATAAATATGTAACAAAAAAAAACACACACAGATAATGTAACTGAAGAGTCAACAGAAATCATGCTATGGTGTATCAAGACGTTTCATTCTTCATAAACAATCGTATGTTCAAAGATATGTACAAATGTACCGCCCAGTTACATATCACAGGTTGTCCACTATGTATTAGACACCCGCAATATATTCGTCGCGCACGGAAAGACTACGGATCGTATGGATATATATCGACGCCAGGTTAGCGACTCCATAACCGTGTGCACGGAATAGTTGTCATGCTACCGCGTCTCTCGGTACACGCGATGAGCATTTCTCGGGGTTATTTTCGATGCATTCGGTGGTCCCGACTATGCGACCGACCACGCGGCAGCGGCGACGGTTTGTTCCGTGCGCCATCGATCGCTCATGCAGAAAGAAACGATCACCGAAAACGAATCTAACACATGTTCGAACCACGAACTCTTTGTACGAACGAAGTTGATTCTATCCATCTGTTCCTACTCGATGATCACGGCCTTTCTTTTTTATTTTCTAGATACATTAAATTACGATTAAACGTCAATCCTCGTAAATACAGTAAATTAATAATGAGTGTTCGAAGGCTCCTCGGCTTCATCCCCACTACTAAGGAGGTCTCCAGTGGAACCAGTTAAGCGTCCAGTGGTGGGGATGACGTCTGAACACACTGAGTGCTCGAGAAAACTTCGAACACTTATCGATGATTTTCTGTATTGCAGAATCTTGAACCCCCTATATGTTTCTCGTCTGAACATCCTTCGGAAGATTTTTCGACGAAACTCGACGAAGTCTTAAAAAAAAACTGTCGATCTCACACGATCGGAAAGATCACCAGTTGAGAAGGACCACGGTTTTTCCCTTGAGGATGCGCACGTTTAAGATCACTTCCTCGATCGATCTAGCTCCCTTGTTAAATTACTTTCACCGTAAGTCCACACACACACACACACACACACACACACACACACCGGGGGGGAGAAAATACCTTTGTCGAGCGTTAGCAAATATTTTGCCTGGCGGGGCTCTCTCGCTAGTAATGGAAAACTATAATACCTAGCCCACGCCGTCATCGCTCGTTACAGCTAAAAGCGCCCACGGTAAAGCTGTTACGACGATTATACTCGCGAACAGAAACGAATAAAAAAAACTAGGATAGGGGGAGGGGGGTCAAAATGCCGTCGAAACGAGAAACACGATTCTCGGCCGAAAGACTTTTTTTTTTCGCCTATTCGCGTTTTTCCCTTCCGCTCGGTGTACGAAAGAGCGGATTTTTATAATGCTGTAAAATTGCAAAACTTGTGGAAACGAGAAAAGAGGATTTGTACCACCATTGAGGGGACCTTTTGTTAGCAGCCGGTTGAAAGATTAGGAACAAACGAGCAGGAAACTTTCGTTTCCCCCGTTGACAATAATTACCAAACGAAAGGGGGCGAAACGTGCACGTATGAAGAATCGTGTACGCACCGTTCGTGGTACAATCGTGGTGTAATTAAACGACTTTCGTCTGTTCCACGCGTCATTATTATACCGTGGATAATTAGAGGACGCTGGGGCTGGGAAAAGCGACGCACGCACACGCATTAATTCCACAGCGCAGAATCGCCGGTGGATCGACGACGTTTCACACCCGTTTCGCTATTTATACGCCTTCGGTTCAGGAGGCGTTTTGCTGACGGAGTCTTACAAGGTACGGTTTTATTAAATAAAACAACTAATGTGGCAGTATTACGGTCACTCTGGCAGTAATTGGGACAAATTTACCCTAAACCAGGGGTAATGAATTCGAACGGAATTTCTATACCCGTGGAACATTTGTGGGAGGAAATAAACTTTCAGCAATATTGTTTAGAACATTGTAAATCAATGATTTCGAGAGAAAGAGATAGGCTTGCCCGAGCGTGGAAGTCGACAGGTCCGCGGATAGAACTTTTGCGAATGCTGAACCCCCGCGTGACAGCGTACGAAAGTTTTGCTGACACGGACGACTTTAAATGTCAGCAAGTGAGAGACGACGCCGCCGCCTCGGAACGGTTAAACGAATTCTATTTTTATTACGAGCCGCTTCGTTGATTAGCGCAACGCTTGTCGTACAGAGGGTCGTAACGTTTTCGAGGTCTTATTGGACTGTTACTGTTTTCGGTGAAAATCCGAAACATACACTTGATTTTTTTCAGTGAATCAATTATGACACAATATAAATCTAATTAATCGAATTATTAACTATATTTTCGTATAATCGCGTGTAAGCTAACGTTTCATTTTTAATTCGTACACCTTTAGTGGATAATTGTTAATCAAGAAAGTTATCCGGTGGAAAAATTTAAAAATTGTAATTTTATTTCTACGCGAGCACAAAAAGAACAGATTTTTTTTTCTATTAATTTTAATCGTCCACTGCTCAATATCGAGACACTTATCGAATAATTGCAGTATACGTGGATGTTTATTGATCGTTGCAATAATGCTCGATATATTGGTACGTCGATACCATGATCGTAGTGTAAGTGCATCGTTGCACTTATTCGATAATCTATCGTTGCACTAATTCGTACGGTTCTGCAATACCACTGAGCACTGATACGCTGTTCCGATCGATTCATCGATACGCATTGCTGTACAAACGCACTTACGTATATCAATGCATCAATGGACCGACAGAGCTACTATATTAGCGCGTTAACGCACTGATTAACTGATGTATCAATCTGCCAGTGATGCCAGGGAAACAATATAAGACACGAATCGTCGATATCGAATACAGCGACCCAACAGGTGCAATAACACCTCAATGTTTCGATGCACTGATGCACCAATACTCCAATCCATCGTTTCATTGATACGTATAGTCGTTTTGCTCGGTTATGGTTGCACCAATGCACCGATATACATACACAGACTACCGTGTGTTTTATGGAATATCGGAAGCGTTTCCTACAGACCGGTCTATGGAAACCATAAATCCGTGGGCAAAGAAATATCCGGAAAAGTCAAAGGACACACCGGAAGGAGTCCATGCCACAGAACAATGGATAATGGGGTCGCGGGGCCTGGAACGGAGTGGAATCGGCATTAAATCACAGCGGAGGGGAACTTCGAACTAAACCACCGCTGGTCTCTCTCTTTCTCATTCTCTCTCTCTTCGCGTGAATACATACTACCCCCGATTTCGCGATCCATCGCGTCAAGATGCACGGAAAATGTTCGTCGTAACACCTGTCGTCGCGTTGATCAATTCAAACTTTCGAGGTGATAGGAAGAAATCGATTATTATAAACGTACTACGACTAACTTTTTACGGTGAACTGTTTTCTGGTGGCCTGGTTCGCGAATACTGGAATAATCGAACACTTGGAAAAAGTTTGTGGGAGGAAGAATTGAAATGTTTAACGATTAACACTTAATTATGACTGTGGTTAATGGACGACGAAGAAGAAACATTCTATAATAGTGGAACGAACGGTGAAAGTGATGGTAGTGAAATAGACAACGGCTTGAATAGTGTCCCTTGTTTAGTAACAATAGTAAATAATAAATAATTCCTCGTGTGTCGATTATTACCGATTGGAGGCGAATTTTTTTAGTTCCATCCATCCATTCATCGACCAGACATTCGATTCGAACATTGGTAGTTCTGTGTTGCATTAAACGTAAATTGGTAAAATTGAACGGATCTTTATTGAATTACTGTTCTCACCAGTGTTACGGTCGTTTCGTATGATTTTATGAACGCGTTACCATTCGCGGTGTAATCGTGAATAACGATCGTTGGGGGGATCGTCGCCTGGATATTACTCGCGATTTCGAGCACGGTGGTTTCGTCGAGTGTGAAATTCGCGACTCTTGATTGTTAATAGAGGAGAATTTTACTCGGTACCGCGAGCGGTCGAACCGCAAACGACAAAACCGCGAACGATTTGACAGACATTTTCGGTACCAAATAAACAGCGAGAGGGAGGACACGTGTCCATGTTAGTCGCGAGATTATCGATTGTACACGTTTACGAAACTGTACGAAATTTCTTCGAACCTGGAAAAATGAAAACCTGTGTTCAAAAAAAATAGTTCAAGACTTTAGACACTTATAGGACTCACCGAAGTAGAGTGGAAAATGTTTAACAATGAAAATCCCAAAATCCATCCTCTCGAGATATCTTCCTTCCATTTTCATACAAAACTTATATATTTTTTCGACATTTTCAAATATTAATTCCAAGCTTGTATTGCCCTGTTGTTGTATAACTTTGAATTAATGTATACCTAAAAAACTCTAGAAACGTTGAGCAACAATATATTCCCCGTAATCTTTGTAATTTAATCCAGACATCATCCTTGACATTTCCGTGAATCGAAAGAGAACCGAAGGACCGTATAATGTTACCTGCTAATTAATTAATCGCGAAACGTTCGTCGAATCTTTCACGGAATTCTGCACTATCCGTTCAAGATCAACGTTCGTTACCCAGTGTCACTGGAATTTATTAAATAATCTTTTCTTTTCATCATTTAAGAAAGACTCGTTCGTGAAACAAAACAGTCGACAAATCTCTCGTACCAGAAGTTGATTAATCGTAAATATATTTAAATCGTTGACAAATTCCACCGCGTTTCAATTCATAACGAAACTAGTCTCCAGAATCAATTAATACATAATCGATGTTTTTACGTTACTACAAAAGTCGTTTAGTCTCAAACAATCACGGATTCTTAATAAATTCTGCGTTCTCCATTCAACCATAATCGCTCTATTCACTTTCGGTTTACCGCCAAAGTGACCTTCCAGAAGGAGAGAAAAAAAAAGAGAAAAAATAAACCACCGATAGTCAGCTACGATGTTTAAATCCGTGAGTCACCTGACTCCATAAAACGTGCTCCTTCTGTACGTGCAAGTCCATCGTGAAATTGAATGACCAGAATACCGTATGGACTACGGCCGAGTTGCCCGCGGTTTATTTATTTTCCGCGTCGTCCTCGAAGCCCGACGATCGTCGCCGAGGATGAATCGCCGAAGCATCCACAACAGAGACGAGGAAAAAATCATTATCTCGACAAAGAGTTTCGAGTGAACGATAAAAAAAAAAAAGATATATAGTGTGTACCGAAATTTCAAATTTTATTCTTTTTATAATGAAATATGTAATGCTTCTTCGAGAATGAGTTGGAAATTTTGAAACTCGAGATGATTTCGGGTGGAACTAAGGAATTTGGAACCAGTACTAGTTGGAACTTGGGAAACAATTATTTAATCTTGCCAACTGTTTGAATGTCAGGATAATGGTCTTAGATAATGCTGCTTTTCGTTATAGCTTATTTCGAATACAACTGTACTCGACTCGGATCGACAAGGACGCGAGACCAGCCATGGAGTGCAAACGAATGATCGACGAGGGGAGGGAGAGGGGCGTTCGTTAGTTCGCGAATTTCGTCGTCGCGAAACGAACGAAATTATATAATTGTCGAGGACAACCGTCGAAGGTGAAGCACGAACGGAGGCGCGAACAAGCTTTTACGACCTGACGATAATTAACAGAGAGGCTACCGTTGGATCACGATCCTCTCGAATCGCGTTTGGGTAAATTCAGCCAGTCGAAACTCTAAATTGAAAAGGTCTCGACGAACGGATACACTCGAATAATATAGGATTCTGTTTCCTGAACCCGCAGGCAAATAAGTGAAACGAGTCAATAAAAGTTTGCTAATGGAATAAAGAATTAACTTCGAACAATGTACATGCTGCTAGTCAATCGTCTGGGATCAACTCTCAGCTACAGTTTCCGATGATATTGAACAGATCATCTCTTAACGGTATTTTCCATGGATATAACTTGTCCGTCCTTATTGAAGTATTCAAAATATACTCGCAAGACGGGCTAATGGTCCGCGTGGTTAACAGCTAACGTAAACCAATAAAAGCTTCGTTTACAGCCGAGCTTTACGTCCACGAGCGTTTACCCCTCCCGTTTAACCTTTTACGATCGGCAGCAACGGCCGGGCACGGCGAACCATGAAGCTTTAATCAGAGTTTCGCTTGTGCGGACTCGTAATGGCGGGCAAACGAGTAGTTCGATATGTAATTTAAAAAAAAAAAGAACAACAAGAAAGGGACAATGAACCGATTCGTATTTATGCTTCTGATACCTGGTAATGGCGTATTCTTTAAAAACAAAGCTCCTCATAAATAAAAAAGGAAGAAGAAAAAACATTTTCGTTTGCCTTGTACCATGATCACAGTTTTCGTCGATTTCAACACACGTCACGACTGTATATTATACAGTATAAAGGATCGATCCCTTGAATTCCGTTGCACGACGGTTCGATGGTTCCTTGGATTGATAATCGGGGCATGTATCTAACTAATAATAAAATCAAAGAATCGATCGTTTGATTCAGATCGGTCGATGGATCAACAATCTCTCGGGATCGACAATCTTTGGAGATCTACAATTTATCCTGACCGACTATTCCTCGAGATCGACAATTTTTCGGGATCAACAATCTTTCGAAATCAACAATTTGTCGCGATCGACTATTCCTCGGGATCGAGAATCGGAGCATAGATCCAACCGATGATAAGATCAAAAGATCGATCGTTTCAATTATATCGCGCAATGGATCGACGGTTCCTCGGGAACAATAACCAATCCCGTGAAACGAACGAGAACTCTTACCTTTCGCGGCTCAGGTGCATAGATCCCCGGCAACGGTGCGAGTAGATGCAGACCGGCCGGGTTCGGTATGCCGGAAGCAGGATGTCCAGGCGGGATCGGAAGCGGCACCAGCTTCAGGCCCCAGGGTAGGTACCAGGGCGCCGTGTGGTGCATGATCGCGGCACGATCGTCGACTATTCCACTGTACGGCGAGAACAACGCGCCAGGATGCGTCACACGACCGTTACGAATAACGCAATTACACTGACGGTTGGGTTAAGGGATGAAGGATGTGTATTTGTGTGTGTGTGTGTGTATGTATTAAAATCTCGATGCACACGTATTCGACGTACGACAATATCCGTCGAAAGAATAACAATAAAAGAAAAAAACTTCGTAAAACGAGGGACGGGAGGGAGAGGATCGAGAGATAACGTCCCCTAAGGAACGTGTGTCGTGACGTGGGGGATCGAGAAACAGGAATCACATTGGCATCTTTCGCGAAACACCCCAGTGATCGAACGATTCTCTTTCTTTTCTTTTTTTTTCCTTCTCTTCGATCGTCAGCGATGGGGACGATATGGATGTCACACGCGCTAACACTTGTCGCACACTGACGTCATCGTAGGGATCGAATTTTGTGTACGTGTGGTTTTGCTCTTCTTCTTTCTTTATTTTTTAATCGCGACCACCCTTCGAAGGGGCTGTTTATATCCTGCTCGAGGATATCTTTGCGTGTGTTTCTGCGCGTACGTTGACACCGGTTTTGTCGTCGATCGAACACCGATTTTTTCGAACGGAGTTAAAAAAAAACACCACGTATCGGCCGGGGGGAGGAGGGAGGAAAACACACGACGTGCTCTCCGGGAGCGCGCGGCAACGACTGATCAACGATCGAGCGTCGACGCGCGAGCACATGGCCGCGTCCCTGCCTCCCCCTCCCACCCAAGAGGCGCGCGCGATCGAGCTCTCTGCTTCTAGGCCGACAGACCGTTCCCTCTCTCTCTCTCTTTCTCTCTAGTTTCATACAGCAAACTCCCCTTCCGCGGGGGATGGCAACCCCTCCATTTTCCGTCGATCCCCGGCTAGAAACGTTTGATACGTTTGACTTTTCCTACCTGACATTTTCCGCCTTATCTGCCCCCCTACCTTCTCCTCCAACGCTTTTTTTTCTTCTCCTTGATCGCTGCCTTCCCTATTTTCAACCCCTCCTTTCTCGTATTTTCTACTATACGTGCGACACACAGGACGTAAACATTGCTCCGACGTTTCTTCTCGAATAGACATGTTGTACTCGAGCTCGCGGAAGAAAAGAAAAACTGGCGAAGGTGAAATCCTGTATTATGTTTTCTCCAAAGATTATGAATTGCTAAATGAGGTCACACGAAGAAGAACGAAACGAAAGATAATTTTGAAAAACGACTGAAATTTTGAGAAAAGTATTCTTCGTTGTAAGTAACCAAAATGTTTTCGAATCGTTATTATATTATTATTATTATGTCCATTCAGAGAATCAGAAAAACAATTTTGCACCACGATTCCGGGTCCGACCGAAGGGAATCGTTGTCGATTAAATTACCCGCACGGTACAATTTTCCAAACGACTCGCAGGAAACTCGCCAGGAATTATTTACGTTCTCGTTAAATATAATTACCGTCCGACGTGAGGCTTAATCTAAAATTGGGCATACACCCCGGTGGGATCTAAACTGTATCTAACTTCGCGGACGCCGGCGGGCGGGATACTCTCGTAGACTATCAAACGAGATCCCATATCGCGCCTCGATCTCCCCTAACGAATCACATATTTATCGACGGTGTCTCGACGACGACACTGATTAAAAAGCCATCAATGAAGAAGAGGAAAAAAACGAGGGAATCTCGAAAAGTGGTTGACCCTGTGTACAACACGTTCACCTGGCTAAGTCCTGATTAATAATAATAACAACATTATATGGGAACGGTAGTTATGGTCACTTTTCAACAAAACTTTTATAACGACGACGATGGATGAACATGTTCGTGGAGTGTTTCATCGAAACGGTGTGTCCAGACAGTACGGATTAACCCTTAACTGAGATCAGGCAGAAATCTTATACTTTTTACACGAATCTTTTCCCACACAGAAATTTCATTACTTATTACAGAAATATTTATATTATATTCACGTGAAAGAAAACGTCGAAGTAAAGAAGCATCTCTAATTATTTTACGGTAAACGAAACGAATATTCTGATTAGGGGAGCACAGGGTATTGGCGGTCGATATTATTACGAAACAAAATATTTAAGGGAAAGCAATTATTTTGTTATTTAATAATTTTAGTTTGTAAACGATACCTTGCAAGAAATATTTGATTTAATATTTTGAGTTTATTACAATTATGGCTTAAACAACCGCCATTATACCCTTTTATCGTACTCCGAATCGACGAGTGAAAAGGGGAGCTAGAACTGCGACAGAATAATCATTGCGTGGTAGTATAAATGCTCGCCCGAAGTTTCGATGAACGGCGAATAAAAACGACGGCTACTTCGAACCGCGAGTTTTAAACAAGTACACCCATCGGAACCGGCCTCGACGCACCATTAAAACAGGCAGAAATGAGAGGCGTCGGTAAACAGCAGCTGCACGCCTGGCGGCGTATGTTGGAGCAAATATTGATGGACCAAACGTTCATTTGCGTGGAGACGAATGTCGAATATTAATATTAATTCCGTTGCGCGCGTTCGTGCAGTCCGATGTTCACGGAGCACCGTATTGCTTTTCGCGATAACGATAAAGATCTTTTTTTTCGTCGATCTTCATCTTTCGTATTTGCTAGATTTTACAAAAAAAAGAAGATTCGATCCCGAACGATCTGTTTCGACGGGATTCCTTTCCGCAAAAAACCCCTGGAACGGAGGGTTTCTTCGTGTGTCCGCTTTGTATTCGATGCGTATCGCGTTTACAGGGATTGATTGCCACCGACGGGGAAGGTTGCTCATTCTACGGGAGCAGGAGAATGGTGTCCTTTTACTGGCCGCGATATTTCGATGTTTTGTGGGTTCGTTTTGCGGCGACGTCGAAGGGCACGGAGATTGTTCTCGAATTTCATCGACGAGAAATGGAAATGTTCGTGGGTTGGTTTGAATTTCCTTTCGGGAAAATAAACTATATGCAAGATCTCTCCTAAAAATAACTAAACTTTTTAAATAATCGAGAAAACGCTAGTAACGATATCTACATTAAACAAAATTTCGTCGAAAAATTCTATCCGTGATTGATATTGCGAAAAAGGTTCATCAGATTTTTATCATATAAACAAGAAAATTCGTTTATTTTTCAGGGGCAGATCTCGTACACCTCGTACTCAGGTGTTCTTAGTTTTCAAATTGACAATACTGTCTTCGATACTTTGAAACGGCAGTAATGAAGTGTCGATACTCGAATATTTAAACGTTCCAATGACATTTAGTCATTATCATCGAACGGACAAAAGACTTCGGCGATTTTCACCTTTATTCTTAATGGTACACGCGATAAAGCTCGTCGACCGACAAGACTCTTGTCCTCGTGGACGAGATGATGCGATATTAATCACCGCATTCTTCGGCGAGAACCGATAATACCTGATGGACGACACGGAACATTCCTCCCCGTGATATCACGATAAATTACCGATCCTCGTTAAGCGAACGCCACTAATGACACATTTAAAAACGTTCAATACCGTGTACAAGAATGAATACGCCGAAACCTTCGACTGTTCGCCGAGAACAAGTTTTCTCTTCTGCCCAAGGTTACAAACGCTGCAACTTCGATGGATAGGTGAAAGGACACGATCGGTCAGTGTCGATCATTGATACTCCGCGACACCGTGTCAAAAATGTTGGTGATAATAAATATTTCGAAAGAATCGAATCTAACATCGCCACTCGTTACGAACTGTAAATTACGTTCTGGTCGAATAAAAAAAATAACTGAGGATCTCGACGATGCTCGATTAGAAGCTCAATTGTATTTGAAAAAAATTGAAGGTGACCTTAAAAAATCATGAAAAAAAAGAGTTGAAAAAAAAATTTGCTATAATCACGTTAAAACTCTCTTGAAACCTGATAAAAACATTTTCGATCGGACAGCTGATAAAAGAGTAATCTCTACTGATCACGATTCGTGGTTCACCCTGTATACGGATTGTACCCTTCAGGATGAGTTAAGATTCAATGGAAATAGAAACCACGATTAGAAATCCAACGTGTGTGTCACCACAACCTATTCGATAACACGAAATCATCTAGAAAGCATCGCTAATGATCGTCTGTATCGCTGTCCGATATCGCTAGATCGCCCCTGGCTCATTATTCAAGGATCGATGGATAGGCCATGTAACAAGACGTGTGCGTTGGACGCGCAAGATTTCCAGTCATCGACACGAGACTCTAGTCACGCGAGTTGTTTCTTTCTTTCTTTTTTTTTTTGCGTAACAGACAACGTAACGCCGCGTAACACGCCGTTCGCGATATGGAATAAGCCAGACACGCGTGAAATCGCGAATCAAGAATGCCACCGCGAGATACGTGTGTGTATCGATCCATGAAAATTTTGAAATCTCACTCGATGAACCAACAGGTATGACGGGGTCTTTCTTGATCTGTATCGTAAACATTTACGCACGATAATTGATTGATTGATCATTTTCTGATATCGATCTAAACAATTATTAAGACTGGTTCGCGCAGTCCCGTTTACTCGGATTTCGGTTAATAAAACGTCAGGATCACGTTAATTAACCTAACGTTAAGCCAATTAAACCTAAATACAAGGAGTTAATAATTTTTCGTTTCTTTTTTTGTTTTTATAGAATGAAACTGAAGTACAGCGTGATCAAAAAGGAGACAGAGATAGAAACGTTGGTGTGTCTTTTATTTCCAGAGTCGGGAAGAGAAACGAACGGTGGCGGCGAGAGGCTTTCCAAGGTGAAATATACAGTCGCCACACGTATCTTCTCTGGTTCCCCGTTACGGACAAAGAGCCCAGGCACTCCAGGCTATTTGCTCCCGTGATATTTGTAAGCTGTTGGGATGGGGGGAGGAAGGATTTACCACGTCTGAAAGCACAATCGGAGGAGGGGAGGGGACATTTCAAGTGTCCCATGAACGATACGCCGTAATGGATACCCTGAAATTAATGACTCGATTTCGCGGGATCCGAAAATTATCTCACTGGAATAAACGGTGTCGGACACGGGGTCTTTATACGAGACGACCACTTTTTCGCGGCTGAAATGGACCATCAAAATGATGTGGAATGCGAAATACCTATTTGGGTAATATGCAATAATCGGTAATAACCGAAAGCACGCGTTCACACATTTCTATATACAGTAAATCATCGATGAGTGCTCGAAGGCTCCTCGACATCGACACGGAAGGGTCCTCAGGTGTAACGTTGATTTTTTAATGTGGTCTAGCACAGTGATTTTGGAATTCTGAAGCCAATTTATATTTGTTTCAGCTACATATAGCCATTAGTTTATAAAATATTTAATGTTCAGTGCCCTGGAGCCTTCGAACACTCGTCGAGGATTTACTATATCGTCTGTTGAGCCTCTTTTTATGATGACGGTAATACCAGAAAACATAACGAAAAATATATTCACGTTCATCTTCTCAGACTGGAAAATTCAAAACGGACAAACAAACGGAGAAAGTGGTATGCGTAAATCGTAATATTCGAAGCGTAACAGTCCCAATGAATAGTATTGCGGGTTTCCATTAGAAAATATCAATTATTCACGGTCGAAGTGACATTCCCGTAAAATCAAAATCACCCAGTGTCCCCCACGGAGAATCCATGGAATCCGCTTTATTTCCGTGGTGTCCTTTGTGTTCGTCCCGACGAGCAGAGACAGATCGATGGTAGACGATCGTGCAAGTTTAATTACATAAATTCGTGTACCGTCCACGAACGGCGGCAGTGGTGACAGGGAGAGGGAACGAGCCAGGCAATGTGTGTGTGTTTGTTACGTAAGACGACCGAAATGGCACATGGAAGTGAAACGTCTCGCCTCGAGCGGTTTCGTCGTCGACTTTACGTGCGTGTGTGTTTGTGTATCGCCCCGAAAAGAGGATTCCTTGGTCGTGTGGATTCATCGTGCGCCAATCACCAGGCCGGAGATCGCAGATCATAGCACGTCCACTATGCCCCATTCCAGACATCAGAGGGGGGATCTGCACTCGAGCGTACGTCGCGATAAATTATCCCTGTTCGAGCTATGCAACCGGTCTGAAATGACAAATCACGGACAGGTGAGGGCATCTCCGTTAGAATCGGGTCCTCCTCCTGTGTTCTATCAAAGATACCGTCATTCTACGATTTACTAGAATCTAAACAAACCAACACCACATCGATTGTTCTTCCTGGTCCCTCTGGACATTGCCCAAATTACATTTTTGTGTTCCCCGCTCGAAGAAGACGGGATTCGTTCGCGAAGATATATTTCTACGAATAGTTGAAAGTGAAACTGGGAGATTACCACCTTCACGTTAAATTATCAAAAAGGTGAGTCGGAAAACTAGAGAATCTACTATTGAACTCGGATATCGAGTACAATATCGTTGATTAAATCCAGAAATGCTGCCTAGCCAAGAGAGCCACTACATTCATCCCAAATAAAGACAGTCGATCGATCGTCGACGGATCTAATCGTTTTCTCTCTCCGCTTTAATTCACCATCCTTGGGACCCCAAGCCCGTTTTTGTTCGTTTGTGGAAAAGAATCGAATCTCTTCCATTAATTATTGCAAGAATTACGTCCACTGCGTCGCGCGTTGCGCAACCGAAAAGGTTCCCGTGATCCGTTAACGATCGGGGACCCCGTGATCGTTTCTCTTTCGCGCTGAACTTTGAACTTTGGGACCTAGACGACGACTGGGCCCAGACGTTCGTCTCGAACAGGCCCCCGAGGCGAGCGTGCCTTTTCACCGTGGAAAATTCGTGTCGAATCCACCGTCGAGGATCGTGAATGATTACGAGAGCCTATTTATCGATTACGCGACGCGTGTCTGTTACGTTTACGTAAGGAAAATATTTCAAGCTCGTCACTTTCCCCGCAAGACAGATAATCTTGATGGAGAAAGAAAGTCACGAACCGCGATATAAATTCTATATCTGGATTTTGAATGATTCTAATTTTACGGGACTGAATGAACGTTCCCTGCGATCATACAGGACACTCACACAGATCTCGGTTCGATTCCATTCACACGGGACAGCCAAATTGGCAATGATCGTTCTAGAGATCGATAAATTTAGCGGCGATTAAGTTCTCGCCGCGATTCAGCCCCGATGGAAATGAATCGGGCGACGAAATAGACAGATCGTCTTTCGTTTAATTCCCCTGGCGCTGAATCGACCGATTTTCAACGCTCTCTGGTTTACAGTATTCGTAAGCTCGAAGGGTTAACGATTTAACCATAGAACCTTCCATTTTTTGGCGTCGGTAACACCGTGGGGTAGCGAGCCACCCGAAATAAAATCTTAATATTTCAAATACTATTTAATATTTTCGAACTATTCTTCTTTAATTCTTCTTTATTCCTAATTTTCAATCGATTTCACGTACGTGTACCTACATTTAAACAGAAAATCTGACCAATGAAAGAAACTCGATGTAACTTTGAGTAGAAAATCTGAAAAAAAAAACGGAAGAAACTCGATATCGATACGAACTTCGGTGGACCGGAATTCCTTTTGAATTAATCCGGTTGGACATTCGGGAAAAATGGCGAACCACGGAGATATAGCATCGAGTAGTAAAAACCAAAAAAGAATATGTAAAATCCCTCTAAAAACAACTGTGAAAATGCTTGTTTACTTAACTGCCGTTCCGGTGCTTCACGTCCACAAAATACTCCGCACGTTTGCAAATACTGCATCAACGAGATTGAACGCTGTACGCGCGGTAGCTGTGAATTGGGAAAAATCACCGGCTATATTTTCGGAACTCTGTCATCGTCATCGGTGTACACCCTTAGTCCGATCGTTTTTCGATGAACGATGACCGCTCGTCGGGGAACGCGAACCGCGGAGACGTGGCGAACGCCGTTCATTCTGGTCTTGAAATCGCGTGGGCGACTGTGCACGACGACGACGACGAAAACGAGCTCGGCCCAGCAAGAATGGGAATAGGCAATTAGAGTAAAATGCCAAAGACGTCCGGTCACGTGGATCATCCATCAGACGTCGTTGAATTATCGGTAGGTATCTCGCGACTGCGCGCGTCAAAATACGTGATTAGACCCAACGGGAGAGCAGATTATAAATCACCGGTACAGGGTTCATTTATATCCTTCGCGTGTGTATTCGCGCCAAATATATAATTGCGCTTCGCGAAGAAATAATACGTGTTAACGACACGTGAATGTGTGTCCATGAACGACGGTGCGAGACCAGGCGAAATTAGACTTAGATTGTTCACGTACGAACGCATTCATTTCGCTGTATGCCATTATTTTGATTTAGCAATGACGTGAACTCTTAGACGGTTTCAGAGACCGTAAATAATTTTTCATCAGGGACTTCAGAGTCCCTGGAGATCTTTGGGAGACTGTGGAACTTTCGAAAGATCCATGGAGGTCCTTGCAAATCCTTATGGATCCTTTGATGATCCTTGAGGGACCAGGAAGGATAAGGTAGGAATTTTTAGGGGACTTCACGCACCACTGGAGGACCTTGAAGACACTTGGGATCCCAGGGTGACCTTCAAAGGTCCTTGGAGGTCGTTACAAATTCTTCAGGATCCCTTGAAGGGGCCACGAAGAAAGGGGTAAGTTGCTTGGAAATCCCTAGGGGCCTTAGTGGATCACTCAGACATTAGAGAGCTATAGGTTCCCTCTGGGACCTTCAAAGATCTCTGGAGGTCCTTGGAAATCCTCCAAGAACCCTAGAAAATCTTTGAGGGTCCACAGAGAAAATTTCAGGATCGTCTGGGAATTCCTAGGGACCTTAAATAATATGGGGTATGTAATACTGAAGGGCCTTAACGTCTTTTCTGGATCCTTAAAATACCTTCAGAACCCCTGTGATAATTCTCGGTGTCGCCAGTCCTGATAACACCCCGGGAGTTTCGAAAATTAAGGAAGATACACACAGGCCCCCCTCGTGTAAAATGTTTCTAAAAGAAAAAAAAAAATCACACAATTCTCCGCGTGGGAGAAGATCAGAGACGAAGCGCGACGACCCTGAAACGATGATCCTATTCTCTCTCTGTTCCTCGCGATCCAAACAATTTACGAGGGCGAGGAGAAACGTGTGAACTGCGCTCTGGTGATTTCATTGATGTGTATGTGTGTGTGTGTGTCGCTTGTTCGTCTCGCCCACGCAAGCACAATCCGTTCAGCGCGAGACGGTGTTCTTCTCGCAGTGTAAAAGTTTTTCACGTAAAAATAACGCTGGCATACTGCAGCCAGATGCTCCCGTATCATGACCTACCCTCATTCGAACGTTTCGCTCTTTTTCTCGTTCGTCAAGTCATATTCGTGTGTGTGTGGGGGGTTGGTGAGGGGGATCGTTGCACCGTGGGTATCGTATTTTATTCTCGAAACACCCTGTCGCCGTACCAACTAACGATCCATCGACTTTCTTCTATCGTTCGACAACACTCTTCATAGATCAATGAATCTCGATTGGTATAAACCATAAACCGAGCATGAACCATAGTGATCGAAATGATTTTTGGTACAGTTGTCCAGATATGATCGTGGAACAACTTCGTCCTAAAATATGATCTTCGAGTGCACCAACTGCCAAGTCATTCCGATCGGTTCCATTCGGATCGTCCGAACGGAATGGATCGGAGCAGGGATCGTTAAAATTTTTTTAATTAAAACCGTACACACACACGTCAACGGACACACACCCGGGGAACCAACTTTACATAATAACGGTCGATTGTTCATCGGCGTCGGTGTGTGAACGGGAACGAAAAACGGAAGGGAAATCGAAGGGAGACCAGGCCGCGCCGTTAAAAATAACAACGAGTCGTTAGACCAGATGCACCACCGATGGTGCATGTGGAAACTACCACGACCTACGCTAAAAAATAAAATCGCGAGGAAAAATATTATCGAGCCGATGCCTCGTTCTCCGACAATATTATGTCGTTTATTATACCGATCCAGCTACTACAGGCCTGTAACAAAATCATTGCCAGTGTTTGCTTTGGATTTTAATAAAAGTGCAGCTTTGTGAAAAAAAGAAGACGAAGAGGGATCAGTTCTACGAGGAAAACGCGACGTTTCGACAACACTGATCCTGAAACTGGGGATTCCCTACAAACTTTCTTTACAAACATTACATACCACATTACATTTATATGTAAATTTATATCTTTACATACAAAAATTTCTTTACGAATATTATTCTCGCGAATGTGAAACTCGGCCGGAAAACTGGGATGATCCTCTCGGAACTACTTCGAAGATGACCAAATTTCAGAGAAAGATCGGAAAAGGGATTGCCTGCGAGCCCAGCTCTCGGTATTTTTGAACGTGGGACACAGGCGTCGGTACTTCGGAAGATCTCGCGCGATACTCCAGAGAGATCAAAAATAAAACAGAAATTTCGAGTGTACTTCCATATCACAGCGTGTCCCGTTTTTGAATCCCCAAAGTAGAGGCCCGCGAACATTTTCCTTTTTCTAGGAGAAAAGTTCAAGTTTATTTTAGGAGAATCTCGACAGGTGTTACATTTACTATTCAAGCCAAATTTAAAACAGCAACGTTAGGTGATATTAACCAACCCCGTTCGAATTTTACGAAGCTGACCGCTTGAACCCTACCCCAAAACGAGGTTCGATCGCTGCTATTCAACTATTCAAGATAAAAAAATCCACGATAACAAGGACCAAGAGGAATCTCAAAGGAATCGTATTTCTGGTGAACATCCGAGGGTGCGAGGTTAGACCAAACCGGAAGTTGTGCCGCAACAACGACAATTTCCCGGGAATGTGGTTCCAACCGTTCTGCGGTCGAGAGATTCAGCTGTTCTGCATTGCAGTAAAGGGGGGAGGGGGGTGAGAAACCGGTGGAGAATCAGGTGGCGAACGCATAAGCTTTGTCCCAGCCGCAATGTATTTCGTGGGTCCGCGTCAGGGCAAGCCTGTCCGCCATTTTTCATCGTTCGTAGAACGACCAAGTCGTTGTCATCGTCAGCTGGATTCTCGTGAAATCCCCGCATAATGATAGCCCTGCGACAACGACGGATTTCGCTATGAAAAATCTGATTCCTTAACGGTCGACTTCCTCCGCTCTAAATAGCGTGGTGTCGAAAAGGGAGGCGGGATTGTTGGCTCGTTCGAACCCCCTACCACGTGCCAGCCTGCCCCTACGATGAAAATGCATCGGGAACTTAACAATGAGGGCGGTTCGCGAACGATTTCAAGCAATCTTCCACCCTTATTCTCGGATTTTAAAATTCCGATAAGTGGAGAGCCCTCCGCGCACTATTTTCTTCTTCGTCGCGAAACTATTCTTTGGGGACGCAGAAAAATAAAAAAACCTAGAGTTTCTAGGAAATTTAGTGAAAAGTACACAGATCTTGTCCAGATTCCGCGAATCCCATCAGCATGCATCCCCCCTTCGGCGATCGTTGACCGTGCCGAATTATCCACCTAGCCGGAATCCGTTTTTCTTGCCGCATCGCCCAGCCCCGTATTTTCATGCGATATCGCCGTTTGTGTTTGCGGGCGGGCAGACGAACAGCCAGGGAGCATTGAAATTGGCAAGGGAGACAAATACGGCGGGGCAGAAATTGGCCGTGGCATGTTACGGAACTGGACAGCAGCGACGTGGCCGGGAGACAAAATGAGAGAGAAAAATAGGGGGGAAGGGGTACACGGCACAGACTCGAGTATGTCCGTGCCAGACTAGAGTTATTCGCATAACCTCGCTCCCTCCCCCTCCCTACGCATCGGCCTCTTTTCCGCGTCTCGTCCACGGTTTCTTCGCTCCTTACGACGGAATCCTCCCCCCCCCCTGCCGTCGCTGTCGTTCGGGCCTGACGAATGTATAAATTGGGTTTTGAAAAGAGCTGCCATCCTGTCATGTGCGAAAGCGTGCCTCCTGGAGACACGCAAGGATGACAGAATTGCGGATATTTCGACGTTCCGATCGCCTTTCATTCGGGGTATACAGTAGACTCGCGTTAAAGTAGCGCTGCCGAAACTCCCCAGGCGGGTTTTTCCTGGAAACGCTACTTTAACGTGAGTCAATGGGCACGCAGGATCACCAGTTGGATCAGAACTTTTGGTTACAGAAGTCGACCGATAGTGGGGTGCGTGCATATATGTGAGTGATTCGTGTGAGCTGGGGCGTTCCTATCGCTCCTTTAACGCGAGTCTACTGTAGACTGTTCAGCCGGCGATCCTTAAAGGAATGGCTTTGATGTTCCGTCCAGGTACGGACGTCTTTTTGGGGGACTGTGATTGGCAGCTTGTGAAGACACATTGATCCGAATCCGTGTGGCAAAAAGTACTGGAAGACTAATCGATTTTTATGGGCATCGCACATATTCGAGAGAATTTTAATGTATATATCGTAAGAGTGACATACATTGAGATGGAATCTATGAAACTTATTAATTACCCGAAAGAGGACGTGCTTTTTGATCGATCGCTTGGGTGTTCCCTGGATAGGTCTCGAGAGACATATCTCTCCGAGAAACGTCCTACCTTGTTATCGGGTCTAACATAAACAACAGTTCCGGTCTCTCGAATCACTCGTCCTAATGCAAACAGATGGACGAAGCTGTTTGTCGAAACTCGAATCAAATTCGATCCAGCGACGAGGGACAGAAGCATACCGCCATTCTTGTCGACATCCTCGATCTAAATCACGATTCAACCCTTCGTCGAAACCGTCGATCGGTACTCGGATCAGCCATCGAAGCAAGCGTCGATGGATCATCTGGAGGTCTCCAAAACGGTTAAACGTACGCGCAGGGGGGCCACACGTTAGCGTCCTACGGACAGTAAGATAAATCGAGGGAACCTAGGCGAATATATCAGTGCTGTCGTCGCACGCTCCAAATCGCGCGAAATCTTCCATCCGAATCGTCAAACAGAAATATCCGCGGCAGAAGGGTGCACCTATGTGCAGTGTCATTGAGACATTGTCTTCTCCTGGCGATGCCCTCCGTCATGATAAATCGGCGACCAGGATGAATGAAGCAAGGTCCTCTGTCTGGCTCTCTCTATCCTGGTCGTCATACACGATTTACCGGGTGAAAAATGACGGTGGAAAGCTGAGGGAATCGTACTCGCCCGGTTACCGTCGCGGAAACTGGGACACGCGGGGGTAATTCAATACGCATCTGTCGTGTTTCACCGACTCGACACGGAGGAACTTTCTTTCCACCCCCATTTCTATCCTCCCGACTGCTGTGCGCCGGGGAGCCTCCAATGGTAAATCATATAGGAACCGTCTCTTTCTCTCTCTATCTCTCTCCGTCCACCGGAAGAACACCCCCAACGCCACGCCGCCGCCAATGTCTTCTTCTGTCCCTCTAATTCCTTCTCAGTGTCTCTACAACCGCGTGGAATCCAATAAACCAGCCCCAGACGACCTTTTTCGGTGAGAATTCTGCTGGATGGTCTTCGAGTAAGGAACGTCTGGTTGGGGGGGTGGGGGTTCAACAAGGGATGAAGAGGTGCTTTTTTTTTTTGCTGTTCGATGGAATGTTAACCCTTTGAGGTCGAAGAGCTTTGAACGTAATTATAGCTTTGCGGTGGCGAGTTTCAAGCATCGATACGAAAGACAGGATAAAGAAGATAACAATTATATGCGACTTTATAGAGAGATCATTGATCTTTGAGTTGCTATATCCGAGTCGACGGTGATCCTTTGATAATCGACGAATTGTTTACTAAGCGACGGTAGAGAATATTGGGTGTTACGTACCCAATGTTAGGGGACAGCATTGACCCAGCTAACGGTTCTGACGCTATCTAGGGGTTGAAGACTGTTAACTCTAAGTTTTCCAAGATCACCTAAACAGAATGGGATCATCGAAAGATCGACGAGACCAATCGTGCAACAACCACCGGTGTCGGATGCACGAAATCGATACGGAAATATCGCATAGCAGGATGAATGTAAGGCTTCCGAACGGGAAGCCTAATTTTAGTCAACAGACGATCGTGGATGTTCGACCATTTCACTATCGGCGATGCCTTGAAAATCCACACAATAACGATTGCGTAACCAATTCGACGAATAAAGAGCTCACAGATTTACGTGACAAATTGGATTAATATAACAGCGAAAAATTAATCTTGATTCTGTAACACCCATTTGCTAGGAACATTTCATCCCCCCCTGTTGAAGATTATATCGCTGGGAACGCTGTTGGGTTAACGATTCCAGAGGATTATTCGATTTTTTAATGAGTCCAGAATTCGAAAACGAATCCTTTGGAAGGTTCCTACCGAGAGAACATTATTCAATCTAAACTATCAACTAACAGCGCGCGAACGCTACTGTAACAGTAGACAAGCCACCGCATTAGACTTCAGCTAGGCAATTTAGAAGAAATAGGGAGCACCAATTTCATCGAGAGGCACACACGAAATTCTTAAAATTACTCTATAAATACTCTATAATATACTCTTCGAATATACTTGAGAGTATTAACATCAATGCTCCTATGAGAAAGTTCAGACACCCTCCAACATTCACACCGTTACTATATACCTCTAGATTTGAAAATTTAAATCTTTTGAATCAAATGTACAGAAAGCTCTCCGAGGTGGTTTAGACATTCAAGCAACTTGTAAGATTAATTATATAACTAGATTGCGGATTTTTATGCAAAACAACATTTTCTAAAATAATTTATGAAGACAGAAAAAAAATATAGAAATTTTTCCTCTTAAGTATCTTATTGAGTTCAGAATAAAATAGAAAGCTCGTTGGATCCAATGAAAGTTCTGTCTTGTATGTCACAAAGCTCTATAGGCTACAAATGCATAAAATCCGCAGTCTATATATAACCTGCGACATGTGACCTATGTAACTTATAGAAACAATAGGGCCAACCTGTTAATTAAACCAATTAATTAATTCTACAGAATGGATCGTTTTCGAATACATCCGTATAAGTGAACAGACAGCGGAATCGCCTAGTTAGGAGGTTAATCCCAGAGTTTGTGACTTCAGACGGCGAAGCAGAATGCGTGCAACGAGAGGGTAGGGTACCGCGGAGCGTAGGCAGGCGGGAGGAGGAAGAATACAGTGGCCAGGGCATTATATTTAGCGCGAGCACGTGGCCGGGCATACGTCCCAGCGGCGAAGAGAACCTTATGGCTGCGGATGTGTGGGTACCTGTTGCCCCTGGGGACGCCCAGGCGCCTCCTTCACCTTCCCCTTCGTCACACCGCCCCACCTCCCCCGAAATCAGCGGAGATCCAAGCCATGGGACACACACGGACCCTCGAACGACTGAGACTCTGGCACGCAGCCAAATCCCGGTTTTCCACGGGAGGTTTCTCGCCTGGGCGAGAGGATACCCGGGGCACTTTTCTACTAGCTTGTTACCGTCCACGTGTTAACAGCAGGTGTGCACCGCGACGAAACAGGTGAAAGCGTGTCGCCCTGTTAGACCAATCACTAGAGGATCATATGTAGCAATGCTAGCTGGCCATTGGCTAAGGCCCTTCAAATAGCAAACGTCAGAGAATTCGTCGAGGATTTTTCTATCGAATGATATCGACGTTCGCCATTGGCTAGATTTGTCTCGTGGATTTTTCTAGATCAAGTAATCTTTTAATGGAAAAAGAAACTTTTCTGTTTTATTTTTTCTGGGAAACATTAGAGGGGATGACGTGGATGGAATTGGAAATGACAGATACCAGATTTAGGGGACACGGTTCGAGCCACCAGGAATGAGAAAACGTGTCTCGGATTGTATTGATGTTTTCGGATGGGTAACGTGGGACGGAGTAATTTTTTACCCGGACTGAGGGGAGCGTTTTTCCTTGGAAACTTTTCAAGTGGACGAGGTGCGGAGAGAGAGACACGCTGCGTATGGATGATGATGGATGGTACACTGTGAGTGATTCGAACGACCACGTGAGAATGAGATGCTCGAGATGACAGCTGTTCGGGTGCCGACTGAGGGTACAAGACGGAATCGTTGAGCTCCTGAATGACGAATTAGGGTATCGAGGAACACCATTAAACTGGAAACACCACGAAACATGCTTTGTATTTTACTCACACCTACCGTTCGAGCAGACCCACTAAAACGACCTTCAGTTTCAAGAATATCAGGTGAATCTTTCGCCAAATAAACAGTGCACTTGCCGTGAGACTGATCGATACACGGTGAATGATTGACAAATGCCTACCTTCTAAAGAGGATTCGATTCAACGACGAACCGAAACGAGAGGAGACACAGATTCGAAAAGGAAACGTTCACCGTCTTATGTACACGTATACCACCCTTTAAGGACACCGTCGAACAGCCAAGTTTCATGCTCCCAGTCACGTTCCACGGCGTCCAATGACATTTAGACACGCCGTCGAACCGACTGACGATAAATCAAACCCAACCACCGGGTATCCTTCGACAGCGATCGTTCGTAAACTACACCGAACCTTTCATTATCCTATTTTCATCCTCCCCCTGGCAGTTATGTCAGCCGTGTTTGCGATTACGTGGTTTAAGTGTGCGTTGCCACCTCGTAACAGGTTACATCACGGACTTACTACCAATTGCCAGGAAGTTCCATCTTTGGTCGAATGGTCTCGGAAGGTGAAAGAAAAAATCCGTTCCCCCTGTAAGACTTGGGGCGGGAATTGGGTCCAGCACGTGGTGAGAGAAAAAGAGGGAGAAGAGAGCAAGTCGATTGATGCACGCGCAACGATGCCAATGATCGATGGGTTGACTGTGTTTCTGGTTCAAGGCCGGGCTTCTTGTCTCCCGGGCTGTCGAGCGGCAAGAAAAAGAGAGAGCAGATAGCCCCGTGATCGCCCCTCGGCGGGGGAAGGAGCAGAGGGAGGGACGCCACGGTTGCGCAAGCACCGATTGCTGATGCAAAGATCACGGGATGACGTTACTCGCGCGAGATGCCCGCCAGCTGACTAATTAAGTGAAAGTAATTCCCCCGCATGCCTGGTGGATAAGAGGCGAAACGACGCACAGGTGCTGGTAACCAAACGTCTCTCTCTCTATATCTCCTTTCCCCTGTTGGTACGTGAAGCAACGAACCCGTTTACGAGTCGTAAACGGTGGTAACGACGTAATGATGTTGGCAGAGGCTGAGACCGTTACGCCTGGAGCTTGAATGGTCCGTGAGGAGGATGTAAAACATGGCCAATTGCTTTTGTTCTCTGGAAGGTAAGATGGACCGTTATGGAAGTTTTTAACCTCTCGTGATTCGTTCGCGGATACTTTTGTTCACCCGAGCAGGGTTGTTGTGGTTGGAACAGTTCAATTAGGATCATTGTGGATAGGACTGATCGATTATGGGATCTGGATTAGATCCAACGAAGTGGAACAGTTACGGTTAGGACTCGATAGGTGTGTATACCTGGCCTCGTATGATCGCTATAGTTAGATCTAGCCTGGTATGACCACTATGATCAGGTCTGGCCAAGTATGATCTCCATGGTTAGGTTTCATCCAGCACCGGTTACATTTAGTCAGACCTGGCCAAATATGATCGGCTATAGTTAGATCTGGCCTGCAATGACTACTGTGATCAGGTCTGGCCAAGTATGATCTATATGGTTGGGTCTCATCTAACACCGATAACATTTGGTCATATCTGGCCAATTATAGTCTCCTCCAACGCTGATAATATTTGGTCAGATCTAGCCAAGTATGATCTCCAGGATTTAACGTCAGAACAAATACGAGATCTTGGTCAGACCTGTTGAAATAGAATCCCTACACTTAAGTCCCGACCAAGCACTTATGATCGCGTCAGATCTGGCCATATCCAACCAATCAAACGATTGACTCTGGCTAAGTATAATTGACTTAGTATAATTACACTAGATTCCCCAAAACTGAACGTCTTGTCGACCAGTTTGGATACATAACCTGTCCTACTTATTACCTTTATCAATGAACGGACTCGAGCCGAGCAACTTCTAGAATGGTCAGTTCTCGTGGATAGATAGGATCTCATCGTTATATGCCCGGTTTCGCGGCTGAATTATACCAGGTCGAGGGACCATTCGCTTCCGCTCGCCCGGTTTACGAGTTCGTGGCAGCAGTGACGGGGTTTATACGTTCCAGGTGAAGGAATCCACACGTGTGTGCGTGGCACCACCATCATAGTAGACCATAAACGCGAACCACCGTCGTCAGTTCACCCAAAGGCCGCCACACGATATCCTTAATACCCTCCACCTTGCAACAGGACTTCGGTTCGACCGTTCGGTACACGCTGAATTATTTCAACCGTGAAACTCCGGAAACTCCGACAAATCTCATTCTGTGGATACTTGTACACCACCGTTCACGAGAGTTACGGAAACTAATACCTTACCCTTTTTACCATCCCTCCGATCAAGTTCCTCGACTGTCAACTAGACCTGATCGAGCCTTCTACTATCGCGAATCGACTGGATGTTCCAAAATAATTCGAACTCATAGAAAGATATTCCACGCCTCTTTCGAGGTCAATCTTCCGACAATAGGAAAATAAATTTTCAAGAAAAAAAAATAAATTTGGGGGGAAATGAAATTTCTTTCGCTATATAACGCAATTGACCGATTTTCTGGGGATCTGCTCGCGACGATCATGTGTATGTCCGACACTGGAAACGAAAGGGTTAAACGTCGTAGAACGGAATTAGCCTAGGCAACAGAATGATCCTATTTTACTGAAAAGGGGAGCAATTTATTCCAGCCGCGATGCCTTTAACGCGGGCCTTGCGCAGCAGTGACAAAAATAATTGCCCGATATTGTGTGCCCCTCCTCACGCGACCCGATACATTGTTTAGTGTCCCGTTGACGTCATTATTCCGCCTGGGCATTGGTTGCGTCGGCGTGATCCCCGGGGCTCGATGCGTTCGCCGGCGAAAACCCAATTTTAGAACAGCGGGTGTACACCACTTTCCGTGTATCCCTGGGCTTTTCAAAGGGAGCCACAAATCCAGTCCATCCGTGTTGTTCATGAACGTTTCTTCCAAATATCGATCTGACTATGGAAGTTTTCGAACGGCAAATCGTAGCATCAGGTTTCCCGGTACATGTTCGGAATTATCGTGTACAACGAAGATTGATGTCGAACGATGCAAACTTATTTGTATTCTTCAAAGGTTCCTCGAACGTTTTATTGCGATCTCGTCGGAAATAGGGGATTCCAAAACGCAACGAAATACGGTGAAACGCCACTGTGAACGGTTCTAAAAACGGGCACCACAGACCGGACCAGTAAAATTTCTACCGGTTTTCCACCAGAGACTTGTAAATTTTTCTACTTTTTTTCCCTCTCTCTCTCTTCACCGCTCCTATTTCGACGTTGGAGACCTGGTCAGCCTTGCGGTCCAAGCGCGTCACAGGTGAAAGTGGTCCGAGAACGGGTCGCGGTCCAGCGATTTCTATAGATTCTTTTATTCCCGTTCGCGCGGCCTCGCGAACACGAGACGGGGGTACCAAACACCGCGAAAATTAGATTAAAAAGCTATTTTCTTTTTGTTTGTTATTGTAAAGGGGTTTAATGTCGCATCTTCTGCTTGGGGTTTGGTTATCAGCAGACAGTTTAGAATCTAGAACGATTAGGCTATTGTAATTTACAATTATTTCGTCCGTCATCAATTTTGCTCGTTATAAAAATATTTCTTATAGTAGATTAAAAAATTTGGAACAGTCTAGAATGATATGTTCCTCGGTTGTTATACAATTTCCCCTTAGAAGAACCCTTGAAATACACCGTTTCCAAACGAAGTGTATACAGTAAATCTTCCATGAATGTTCGAAGGCTCCTCGGCGCTGAACATTAAATATTTCATAAACTAATGACCAACAAATATGATTAGCTTCAGAATTCCAAGCTCTATCCTGTTCGAGTGTTTTATCTTCTCACCTGAATGCAATAATAGCGTTGTGTGTTCGTCACGCGTCAGCTTTCAATTTCGTGGGCCGTTTTACGCAGACTTTTACCGCAATTTTATCAGTACTTTCGGTCCCCCTCGATTCCCTGGTTCGCGGGTTACCGAACCGGCCGCGTACGTACGGTTAACGGCCGATCGTTTTCCATTATCAGGAAGGGAAATCGCGACACCGACACGACCATTCCGCTGTGTACCCGATAAGACAGGATTTATCGTCCAGGCAACTCCGCGAGAACGATTGACCGTGTGTACGTACCTTTTGAGAAGCTCCAAAGTCGATTTTTTGTATCTATTTATTTAATTGTAGAAGTTTCACGAGAAAATACTGAAAATCGACGAAGTTATAGTTGAAGAGATTTTTTAATTTTTCATGCACCAATAAAGGAGCACATTTTTACGTAAAATCCCCACGTTGTTTTTTCTTTTAAAACCGCGTAATTTTGTTAATTTTAGGAAAAATTATAAATTGGCCTCCGATAGATTGATTCGATACAGCCGATACGATAGAATTTAATCATCTAAAATATCCGTAGCCAAATACGATAGAATTTAATAAAATTCCATCGATTTTCAAATCGGACCACTAAGAGAGCCTGAATCGTGCCGACAGTGGAGTTATGTTCTCGCTGCACGAACACGCGAGAAGTTAATTTATCGCAGGTTATTTGTTTATGCGAAACTTCTCTAATTTTTCAAAAATAATCTACAATGTATTCCTTTCTTTTAAAAGCAAAATAGGAAGAAAATCGATTAATTGCACACTTGACGCTTAATATCATCCCCCAATGTAAAAATACTTTCATGTTCGAAGAAATAAACAAAGGTCCAAAAGTAAACCGCCAACGTAAGAAGATCCACATACAGGTGCACGTCCTCGTGAAAATGAAATTTTTCGATGATACATTCCGTTTAATAATAAAACCGATCTTCCTCCATTAGAGATACAAGCTCTGCCTTTCATCCGGCCAGCTGCCCGCCCAATTTTTCATCGTACGCAACGAGACACACCTTGCAAACCACCGACACGTTGATGCGACACAACGACGAGGGGACACATTTTCCTCACAGCCTCCAACGCTTTGTAACAGACAGACCGTGTGTGCGTTCTAGCCGATTTGCATACGACATTTTCCAGGCGTCGTGTTACTCGGAATCAAGAGCAACACGTGCGCGTTCCACTTTAACGTGTGCAACGATCATCCACCGGAAAATCAATATTTCTCGATAACACGAACGCGGTAATAAGAAACTCTTCGCGAGAAAAACTTTTACGGTGTAGATCAATGGATCAAGGATCTTTCACGATGTGACAAAGACACACTTTGGAAGGAGAACTCCCTATGCTATAAATAATTAGTTCCGTCAGACATGATACTGCCGATAAACAAGAGGAAAATAATACTTACGCCAACGATCATGAAAATAATCACGTATCGTTCGTTTCGAAAATTCTTATAAGAGAAAAACTCAGTTTTCTTTTTTTTTTTTTTTTTTTCATTTACACCACTTTTGTAATCACCTGCATATTTAGGAAAAGAACAGAAGTGCTTACAGAAAGACTTTGTTATACCTTCTAATAGTACGATAAACAAATCGCTGATTATTTCGACGTCTTTTGTTAAGGTTTCAAAATCATGCTAGGAGAATGTCCATACTTATGCCAGGCGACTACTAGTATTCTGTCTTCTTCGACGCTCCACTCCGTCGTTATTTTTAGCTTTGGAAGAAGATAAAAAAAAACTTCAGTGATTTTGAAAAGCTAACGACTTCGTGCATTAACACGACCTAAAATCGGTGAACATGTGCTACCAACTTGAAGTTTCATACGCCGATTTAGTCACTTGAGAACTTGATAACCGACTATGCACGTGCATATCGAGAGTCGACGAGCTAATTGATTCTCGGCTAATTAAGTTGTCCATGCCACTGCAGCACCAAAGTATACTAATGACCTTCCTAGTTTTTTTCTCAGTGCCAATGGCTGACGACCTCCACTACGTCGTCGGAACCGCCGTGACGCGAAACCTGATACTAATGACCCTCTCGGTAAAAATCTTGCATTGAAAATAGTCACCGATTCTATTCCACAAAAGTTGACAGCAGCTAGTTTCAACCACGATATATTGCTTCTTCGATATTATATCATTTTCCTGCGATACTCGTGTTACAAATATACACCGACTGACAATTACCAGGGGGCATCCTAACGGAACCGTTTTATGAAGTCTGAAATGCCTCGTGGTTTAAGGTTTAACCCTTTGCCTTATAACATCGAGTCAGACACGTGATGACGATTTCAAACTGGATTTAATAAACATGTATACTATTCATTTTCTTGAATTGACTCACCTGACCTTTCCCCCAACTGCACGCGTCCATCGATGTCTAACCTCGCATTCCCCTTGCTGCGTGTGTTTTCTCCTTTCGTATTCAATTTACAACCGAGAGAGGCACCAAAACCGCGAGATTCGAAAGGTTACATCCATCTCGCAACATTTCATTGAGGTCCCCGGAATCCAGAATAAACGATTGGATAACAATATGACTTACAAAACGATGCAACCATTCGACGTACGATACTGAATCGAGGATAAACGAAGAAAGAAAGGAAAAAGACAAACGGTATCCAACTCTTTCCTTTCCTACAGGGACCTCGCGATTATTGTCCCGAACTCGGGTCCACGGGACAATAATCGTGGACCACGTGAAACGGTTCTGAAACGCCTTTGTACTCCGAACATAGAAAAGGACAAGCGATTGAAAAACAGAGAGAAAGTAATATATACAAGAAGTACATATTATTGTTCTATTATGCGTTCACAAGTATCTGTTTTTTATTTACTGTACTGTGTGAAAATCGACATCAACGAAGGAATATTATTGGGTTTTCTTTGAGTCGAAATGAAGTACCACGTTGCTAGTACTATTACTTAACTATTACAGTAAAAGTACAGTTGCGATAAGTACAGAATTCCTTTCGTTTATGGAACACTATCGAGAACAATGTAATCCGAGAGACTGAATTTTTTTTATTTCATTAGGTGATTTTGCAGACGTCACGAAAAGCATAGGGCAAGGAATTAACAGAGAAGAACGATTGATGGAAATCGCGAACCAATACGACTGGGACGCGCATCGTCTTCGCACAGCACGTGACTCGAGCGCGGGCAGAGTGAAGGAGTGGGGGGAGTAGCTCCACCGGCACATATAGAAACGTGTCGTTTCAGCTGAACGTACGTACTACGGGTACCGAGGCTCGCGGGGCCGTCTCTTCTATGGTGATAATTATAAACCGACGCAACAGCGTCGCGACTCCCGACAAAGGTACGCTACGCGGTCTATTTTCCGCCGTACGATACACATTCTTTCCCATTCGCCGCGGTTGCGAGCGTGAATCGACGAAATTAACGAATCCCTGCTCTGTGTCTGTTAAACGATTCGCAGCGGTCGTTATTTTTAAGCTCGGTGGTTTTTTTTTTTTTTTACTCGTACCGACACGCGGCTGGGAGAAATTGATCGAAACCAGGGTCCGCTGGAATGCCCAGTTTATATTTTCTTTAGGATCTTCTTGGAGATCGTTTTTCCGTAGGACTTCGTAACTAAGGAGATTGTTTCTTTTCTGGAGAAGACAGTGGAATTAACTGCTTCGTGTAAAAACACGGTCTCTCGAATGTTAACCAAGACCTCTATCAAAACTTTCGCCAACGACCGAACGTATTTGGGAAAGCACACAATTATACGGACTACTGTTGGTGGATCGGCCAACTACCTGAAGTTAGGATGACCTAAATTTGACAATAATCAATATTAATCTTGTTTTTCATTTAAGGTGTAACCATCCCATACAATTCTACTTCAGATTTAGAACCCAATATAGAGACCACGTGCAGTCTCTAGAAAACAAAGATTCTTAAAGTAATGGAAGTTGAAACGTTAAAACGTTGCGTTGTCCATTCGTGTCCGTGCAGATATTAATTTGTTTGGTAAGGGTTCATCGGCACCGGTCTATTTATATGGATTTTCGCCCATTTCCCCTGGACGTTTATGAACTACAGCACTTTGATCCGATGTGACGGTTCGAAACATCAGAAAGTAAACCATGTAGCGCAGCAGGTTTCCCTCCTTCCCCTCCAGCCCCTCTCGAAAATACACGGTCCGTTGCCGCTCGTTCATAAATTAGCCTTTACGTTGCTTTCCCGTATACTACGAGGGAGGGGGGCACGGACACGTAGCTCGTGCCAAATTATTCGCGATGCTCCTCGTAAAATCCTCGCTGATTTCTGGACTCTCTGGGCTCCGGTGGAGACCGTTGCATCTATTTCCATCCGTCGCTGCAATGCTGTCTCTCCTTTCTGCATAAACTTTAAACAATGTCCAGGCTGAACGTCGTTTAAATCGTCGAATGACCAGTACAACACGATCGTGAATAACGTTCGCGATTTCGCGATCGGGCAGAGACATTCCGTGGTAATTAACGGAAAACGCTAAATCGTTCACAGACAAATAACCTGGTGCAACGCGAATAGCGAAGCACACGCAAAACGACACGCTCCAAATAAGGCATTTCTAGGAATACAATTTATCGAGAGACACGATATACAAGAATGCATGCTAGTACTTTTCTAAATAATAATTATTCTACCACTACTGGATTCAACTTCTGAGATTGATTACCCGAAAATCACTGGGTCTTTCGTAAAAAAAAGTGTAGGCTCCTCCTGCATTAAATGATTGATGCGATAAAACTCGAGTCTCTACTAAATCATTTGGAAACTCGGAATCTTCTTTCCACCGAATATGTATTGGAGTACTCGAGTTGAAGGAGGCTCTCGCGTGTATACTAAACCGTTCCGCTGTGTACTGTGTCAATGCTCGATGCAGAGGCTCTCAAGTTTCGAATGGCCGCAGACGGGGGATATTGCAAGAGGCCGCCGCCACCTCGTCATTCTGTGTATAAACATATTATAAATGGGCGGCACGTGGTCGTGAACGGTCCACGCTCAAATCGTTCCCCAGTGTCATGTCCAGGAAATGGTCGTTACCATTTTTTTTTCTCCCCCCTCTCCGCAATTCATTCGTCGCTATGTGCCAAATCACGGCTCCTATATTCGTCCATCCTGAAACGCCGCCATTTTTCCCAACCCTTCGGATCTTTGTCTGAACCATCCGCGGGACAACGATTAATCCACAAAGATCTGTCCGATCGACAGATTGTAGAAACATACTGGTTATCAAACCATGGACTGATCCACCCACCGAATCAGACCGTGCAAATTTTACACGTATACCGATTTTTGAACCGGCTATTTTTCACCCACGCTTTTATTGCCATCCCTCGAACCACCGGCAAGAAGTGCTTTCCGGGTGTAATTAACTTTAATTACGAGTCATCTTTTACACCCTTCCATCCGCCTCCCCCCTCCCCCTACCCGACACGCCCTTTTCCCCGCGGTCCATTTACGATTCTATTTTTGAATTAGTTACCTCTCACACGGCACGCTAAGTGCGACTTATGAATTATTTAACCGCATGAATTATTCATGCCGCGAAAACTCACAATAAATCAGTCTTAATTGTATACTCGATACACAAAACGGATAAAACCGGACGCGGTCGTCCTTATCGCGGGACCCGGCCGCCGGCGTGTCCAGCGAAAATACATCAAGCGAGTGAGGCTGCTCTCGCGTTTCTTTTTCATGTTCCTTTTTTTTTTTTGTGCAACCGAGTAGGCCAAGCAATCGATGTACATTCGTCTGTGAATGCGTTCAGAAATATTAACTCGTTGAAGCATTAACGAAAATTTAATCAACTGGTATCTGAATGCCAAAATGAAGTTCCTCTTTCGGATAGCTTAACATCATTTTTTTCTTTTTTAAAGCTTATCAAAACTTACAACCTTACGTCGATTTTCTCGATTCCAATATATTGTTCGAAGGATTAATTCCACTACCTTCAAATCGAAAAATGCGTCCTGCATTGCGATCATCGTACTTACAACTTTCCACCCGTGCCCTGATTTTGTATAAAAATCGAACGGAATCGGGTCACGGTATGTTAAAGGTCTCGTCGAGACCAGAATTCCACGGGAATCTCTTCTCCCTCGCTCTGGCACCGCGATAAATATCCACCGTAAATACCCGAATCGATATATTTCAGCGACGAACACCGCGTCTGCGATCCATTCACGCTTAAAATCGATCGCGTTCATTCATACGTTATGTCCGCGATCGACGTTAAGACAAATAAATTTCCAAATACAAAAAAATGCTGCGTGTCGGCATCAATGACTATATTTACGGGGCCGCCGTTTGCGCTGGCGGAGGGAAGCGGTGTTAGAAGGGGAAGAATCGATTCTTTCTGGCGCGACTCGACTCGGAATTATTGCAACGTGCTCGCAAAAAGCTTGACTGAATTTTATTCACGCGTTCTACCGTTTGTACATGTCGGTAAAAATGGAACCTGTGTTTCTAAAATCTCCTGGTGAAATTTTTCGGCCTTGAAACTAAACGACACTTGGTACCTAAAATTGCGAATTTCCCTAAACTTCCGCAGTCCGTTCGTAACGTTCTGGTACCCACGCTCCTTTAAAATTCGAAATATAGAAATGGATACCTGGGTACCCCATTCGCCCACGAAAGGGTTAAACGTCGAGCATAAAACACCACCATTCCATTAAACAATTATACACTTGTCCAATCTTTCGAGTAACTATCACTTCCTAATTGCCACGGAATTCCAATGAAATCGAACGGCCAAGAATTCCGCTAAATAGAATGACTTCCATGGAACCGTATAAATATTCCCAAATTATTCTTCAATTTGACGTTCGATCCACGGTAGCCCAGGCCCAGTCTGGGTTAGGATTCCGCGGTGTTCGTTTAACAATTCGTTAACGTTCCTGGTACCGCAATAAACTTGTTTTATTTACCGTCACGTCGCCAGTCGTTCCGGTAACAAGGCCGAACCCGTTCGCTCGCTTGCTCGCGCGCAAGATAGAGATCCGCGCCAAAGTTTACGGACCAATAAATAATCTATTTCCTCGTGTTTTAGCACGTGCACACGTTGCTTGTGCACTGCTACCCATTTCTGGGTCCCGGGGGTTTTAGGTGTCTCTAGCGTTTTCTGGACCTGTCTACTCGATTCTGTCTAGGCCCTCCCTTCCTCCCACTCTGCCCTCCCAAACCCCTTCTGTAGGATCTTTATAGACGTCTCTTGTCCTCTTTACGCGTTCTGCGGCCGTTTCTACGGCCTCTCCTTAGACGGGTCTCCTTGGACTTCCTGTTTCGTTTCACGTTAATTCTCTGGACGTGTCCTCGCGATTGCTGTCGTCTCCTCGAGTAAATGTTCGAGGGACCCACTTTGGCTTGTCCACCTTTGAATCGATCTGAATCGTTCTTGCGTGTTTGCTCCCATCTCATTCTGACGATCCATTCAAATATTTAACCATCACCGTCCGAGATTATTTTCGGTGTATGTATACCTTGCTGTCTTCGAATTTACATCTTCTTGTTTCATTAGACGGATTTCGTAGATCTACCAGCGGTGCTGTCCTCGGGATCCTTCTGGATCTCTCTTTTCAATCTTCCTAGACCTTTGTGGATCTCTCTTGCTCTTGTCACATATCCGTCCACAACCTGTCCCCTCGGAATCACCGTGGACGTTTCTCGTGGTCACCGGTTACGCGTTCGCGGTCCATCTGTTTGTCTTTGAATTCCATCCGTGGAACCGTCCCACACGATCTCGATCTATGAAGATCCCCGCCGCTACCACTGGTCTCTAGAAATATCCGTAGAACTATTTCTTTGTTCTCTTTACGATCTTCGTAGAATTGCCGTACTTTAGGTCTCTATGAACGCTGTCTCGTTTTATTCGAACATTCCTAAGCCTGTTCTGTGTTGCTTTCTGTGGATCATTTTTAGCCCCGTCATCTCTGCAGACTTCTCACTACTCTAGATGTCTCCCCCTCTATCGTACGCTCTCTAATATCTGTATAGAACCGCCTTGATTCCGGATAAAATTTCTGTAAACGTCCATAGACTTCTCAGCTGCTTCTTGTAGATTTCTCCTGTGCTCCCCCTCTTAGATCGCTGCTTGGACTCCTCTCTAAATCGCTCTCTCACACGATCTAATCTCTACAGACACTGCACCTAACTCTAGATAAAATTCCTGTAAACTGTAGACTTTTCTTCTTTCCAGACTTCTCCCCTTCTCCATCTCTTGCACTTAACTCTCGATAAAATTCCTGTAAACTGTAGACTTTCCTCTTACTTCCTGTAGATCGCTCCTGCATGTTCCCTCTTCACAAATTCCCCGATCTTTCCAGACTTCTCCCCCTCTCCATCTCTCGCACTAACCTCTGTAGAGCCTGCTTGAACTCCAAATAAAATCTTTGCAAACATCCGTAGCCTTCTCTATTGCTTCTTGCGAATTTCTCCAGTGGTTCCTCTTCAACAACTCCACACCCTTTCAGACTTCTCTAAATACCACTTTCTCGCACTCTTTCACCTCTATGTAGAACCAATCTTAATTCCAGATGAAATCCCTGTATCACGTCAGTACACTTCTCTCTTGCATCCTGTACAGATTTCATCTTCTTTGTTCCATCTAGACATCTTTAGACGCCTCCCATTCTCTCTAAAACTCCGCAGCTCTCCCCCTCTCTCTCCCTGTTAAAGTTCTTCCTCCAGCTCTAGATCCCTCTCTAGACCTTTCCCGTTCCATCTAGCTCCGTTTAGATCTTCCACGGCGTCGTCTCTCCCACCATCCCCTCAGTTTTTCACGTTGCGCCGCGCGAAAACGCGTGGGGACGCACGAGAATACGGGGCCTCCGGGGCGCGGCGCAGCGTCCTGGCGGGGCTAAAGCTCGAAATAAGCCGCAGCTGGAGCTGTCTAGGGCTCTCGTTCGTTCGCCTCCATTCCCGGGTGGCATCATCGCTATTGATTTATCTTTTGGCAATACCCGTAACCCTCGCGAAAGCGATTCGTGAGACACGGAGGCGGACCGCGTCCCCGGGAATATGCGCGTCTTCTCCGCTCGAACGACAGGCCACGTGGAGCCAGCGCCCCCGAATTGCGACCGAAATGGATTCGTGGCGAACGGCGATACCGTTCGGGTCGTGTCGATTTAATTTTTGTAAATTACAGACTCCTCTCGATTATCGTCCGGGTTGGTCTACACGATTATTGTCCAGGCGTTATCCCCACCACTTGTGAGGGGGAGGGACCAGTCAAGTGCATACTTTCTTGCCCCTCCGCTTTTTGGAACAAACGAATTTACGAGGGTCTGAAACATTTCTCCCTATGCGATTATTGTCTCGGCGCGGACCTGACTTCCGGACGATAATCGAGAGGAGTCTGTAATTTATTTTTGGATTCTCGTGCAGGTAACATCACGTCGTAAATGTTCTCACACATCGCCGGTGAAGGGAGCAGCGTTTTTTCCAGTTTGGAAGAACTAATTCGCTAAGAAAAATAAAACGGCCCCCGAGCTGTGCTGGTTCGGTACTCTCGCGTTATTACCTTGGTGTATTCTTGCCTATTTAATTCTTGAATCCCCAGACACCCAGAGATCGTCGAGCTCGAGAGTAGACTGACGGGAATCCATTACGATCCGTCGTGGATAGAAGGTATGTATTCGCGTAGCCTAATGATCTTAAAAGCAATTTCATAGATTCCTGTTGCGAAGCAGTAGCAGTAGACGGTCATTTTGGTTCACTCGAACCAATTCGACCAATTCGCACACTCATCAAGGATTTACTGTAGAGGCCAATTTCGTGTCGAAACACATGGTTGCACGGGGGAGGATCGTCTATTTTTTGGCAGGGTGAACGTTTACAGCGTCGAACAAACGCGTGGGCCACACAATACATGTGAACCATAGGCGTTGACGTGACCCGCATCAGGATAATACACGATATTCACAGCCGAGCAATTTTCGGTGCAGCGAGGCGATTTAATTTTAAAAGCGACAGACGGCCTCTCCATAATATATTATCGAACCGTCGAGTGACGGCGACGGTCCACGGAAGACAATACGACCCCCTGTTGCCAATGATAATACCGCTGCATTGTGTTCGGATGTCGGCTAGCCGATCTAACAATTAACGAAAATTCCGACCGTGCATGAAATATTTAATCGTCGCGTAACAGGTGGAGAGCCAGCTCTCCGTCAGCCTCCCCCCGTACGTTTTAAACGCCCGAATTACAGAGTCTGTTGTGTGTTTCGTTTAACCCTTCTATAGCTCCATTTTCTTTAGGTCACTATAAAAAAAAATTCGTGCGACGTGAAACCAACGAATGTCAACGTCTAAATACAAATTACCGATGAATCGACAATTTTCAGACTTTTATTACGTTACTCTGATATTTATAGATCAACGGTGATCAAACTGCGGCTCCCGAGACAATATATATTAGATTCCATTGTCATTCTTCCTAAACTTTTATATTAATAATCAACAATAGTACAATATACCACCAATATTAGAATACTTTATTCCTGTCTCTTGAATATTCGAAAAATCTAGCTATGCAAAATAGTATAAGTGGTTCTTATTACATCGTAAAAACTTGCCCCACCGCATAGGGTTAACCGGAAACGGCAGGACCGTCTCGCGAACTCTGAGCGTTCGAAAAAAACAATATTGTTCGTACGACATTTGTGCCAGTAAACTCCTGGGCAATATCCTCAGTGAATCTGTCGATTGTTGAAGCGAAAGTGAGACAAACGTTTGGCTTCGTATGTCGGTGGACCATAGGGTGATCGCACACCGTCGACCAACTCCGAACGGGTACGTCTAAATAGATAAGACGGTCGTTTCGGCTCGTCAGAGCAACCGACGCCCGCGGCTGACACGCGTCGCCGTCGCGACGTCCCATCCCCGGACAGCCCACAAGGGGATATATTTAGTCCGGACGGACGCGCACCGAATGGCGCGAGTTTCGCTAGAGTGGCGGCGACGGGGAGGGGGGGAGGGACAAATGCACACCGCAAAAGTGTCCGAATTAATGGCGTGCTATTCCGGGGGAATAAACGATACGTTTTCGCTCGTAAACCTGTACACGCGTGTGTGCACGTCCTCTGATACCCTCCGCCTCGCAGCCCCAACCCCCCACCCCCCAGGGGACATTTCTCCATCGTTTTGGCACTGGGTCTGGTGCGCACAAATCGATTTTAAACCTCGTCGACCGAGCGATTTTTCGATCGTAAAGCACCTGAGTGGACAGGATAGGTAAGTAGTTACTCTGAAACGACAAGCACGTGATGAACCTTGTGGTCGAATATACAGGGTGTATCACCCGATTTTGACATCGTGATTTTCTCGCTATTGTTACATTGCTATAGCAAATAATGTTTCAGCGGAGGCTTGAATGGTATCGAGTGGGGCTTATTCTGATGTTATTAGTTTTTTCGTGAGTGGACGCGTAAAGGTCATATAAAGGTCAACTTTGTTTATTTAAATGGAATGTGGTAGTTTTGAATACATCAGTCGATGCAGCTGGATATTCGTTATAAGAAGGTGCTAACCTATGTGTGTCGAAAAGTTAGTAATTCAGGAGATGCTTCAATTTAAATAATTCTAAAACACCATTACTGTCGTACTAAGACGTTAGCGTTTATTTACAGGAATGGTGATAAGAGAATTGACAAAGAAATGTCCTTTGGGGTAAACATTTAGGTACCATAAAGCCAGTTCAGAAATTTTTACGAGAAAACATCATAAGGTCGGCACTAGGCGAATCGGAATTCTTTGTTCGTGGGTCGAAGACGACTGGTATCGACTTATCGAACTTATTGGAACATATGACTTCTAATATTTATGACTAATGAAACTTATTACTTATAAAACTGATGACTTGTAAAACTGGTAACTTATAAAACTTATGACTTATTGAAACATGACTTCTAATATTTATGGCTTACGAAACTTGTAATTGACGAAGCTTATGACTCACGAAACATATAACTCGTGAAACTTACAAATTATGAAACGTATAACTTATGAACTCACAACTATATGAACGCAATGAAGTTTACACTCTTACGGATATCACGGTAAGACAAAACGTAGCGGTATCCAGGCAAAGAAATAAAAGGAGGAAGAATAAAGGTCGTGTCGACTCGCACCTCCCCGGTTAACAAGCTAATCCATATAGAAAATCCCTGGGAAGATGCCTCGAGAGGCCAACGTTGCTCGAAAGCGTGGGCGGATAATCTCGACCGGAAATATCGACGGTGTTCGATCTATGGTTCGATCATCTGGCTCGTGGTATTCCTGGACACGCGAATACCTCGACGATTCTCGTGGCAGAATCCAGAGATAGTCGATAACAGTAAGAACATGGTAATTCATGCGGCAAAATCACATTCCTCCTGGATAGAAATCGCGTTTCGAAGCGTCGAAACCTGGCCCAGAAATCGTGAAACAATATACAAGGGTGTTAATAAAAATTTTTAACATTCCTACAAGGTGGTTTCTGTTAAATTAAAAGGAAAATCAATAATGACGAGATTACATTCGAGGCTTCATTTCCCAGTTATCAGTTATCGAAAATATAGACAAAATAGACTTGAAATATGCCCGACGCGACGGGTTATTCTACTAGAGAGACGAGAGTTCTTCGACCGTTTCACGAGTCGGTCTCTCCTTCGTTTCGTTTTTATTCAATCAACAGCCTCACTGGGTCGTCGATCCAGCCAGTGTATCTGTTAGAAATCGACCAGTCGAGTAGTGGAACGGTAACCAACTCGTGGAACAGTTGAAGAACGCGTCTTTCAAGTGGAATAAGCCGTCGCGTCAGACGTACTTCGCCCGTATTTTCAATGACTAACACTAGAACCACCGAAGATGAACGTGTTTCTATTTCTGTCACGTTGATAAAAGGGACAGATCGATAAATTAACGAACGTCTTCGTTGATATAGTGCAATAAAACTTGCGAAATATCTCAGAACATACACTGTTATGACGTTTTAATAATTTCCATAAATGCCTACGAACATTTTGACTGCTTTGGTAGTTCCAGTGATGAATAACTCGAAAATAAATTCGTCATTCCTGATTTTCCTCTCGATTCGCCATCATATAGAAGCCACCCTGTGAAGGTATCCCACATATTTATTAAAACCAATTTAAAAGTTTTTCTTTTTCTACGCTCTTTAATCGGGTCGTTACTGCACCCCGTGCACAGACTTTGTGGAATTCTACTGTATTACAGAAACCGAAGAATCGTGTCGGTTAACGTGCTAATAGAGCGAAGCCACTGTCACGTAAAGTACCATCCTAAAGAACTTTTCTCCGCTGGTAACACCCAACCAGGATCAGAGGGGGGAATACGGTGGTTTGGTTTTTCCAAAGGTGGGATAGCTTGTGTTCACGACGATCCCCTGGAGGCTGTCCAGATAAATATGATAAATGAAACCACGACGATAAAGCGGCCTCAGCGGCGCCAAGACGATGGCCTGTGGTAGCAAAAGGGAGACAATATGTGCGTTCCAGGTTCGCACCATGGAAAAATAATCCGTGGCCCGGTACAGAGGTCGGAAAATAAGGTGGCTGAACGAGTGGTAGGAGAGAAATAGCTAGAAAACCGACGAAACACGGAGGATTTGGGAAAGAAAGAACGCCCGTGGAAAGTTTATTATAGTTCCTGAATAGAAGGGGCGTCGAGGAGGACACCGGGTACGAGCAATTTTTATGATAAAGCAAACAATAAAGCGTATCTGGTGGGATAAAGGGGGAGGGGGGCAAGAAAGTAATATAAAAACCGTCAACGCGGCCCCCGCTGTTGCGGACGCTGTTAATTGAATGAACTTGTGAAACGCCCGCTGGTCGCGTGACAATGGAAACGGGAATTCATTTAAACGCGATGTAGGGAGGGGAATGAATCGAAGATGAAATGTTCTCATCTCCGGGGACCTCTTGTGAACAGCTTTGAAATAGACAAGACTTTCTTGCCTTCTTTATGTCCGAAACAAAAAAAAAAAAGGAATAATAGAATGTCACACCGAGTTCAGCGTCGGAGTCAGTTCCAGTCACGATGCAATTAAGAGTCAATTCAGCGTTAAGAGTCAATTCAGCCACGTACAGTACAGAATCAGTTCGACTTCAGAGAGGCAAAGAGTTGCAGAGAGAGTTTCCTCGACGTCAATCTGAACTCTGACCTTAGGACAGACTGACATGGTTCCAACAAGATCAGAGTTCCATGTGGAAAATCAGGTCCACCTCAGGTTTACTCGTGGCATTGGAGAAGAGCCTCTTAAAATTTGGTATCAGGAATTATTGAAATTTATGCCAAATTAACATTCGATTTAATATTTATTTCAGTATTTGAAATAAATTTACCAACTGGTAGGAGGTCTTTATCTTACACCACTTTTTCCCTCCCCTAGTGGAAGCCAACTTTGCTCGTACATCTCACAATCAGAACGATCAGGCTCTGGACATAAGAAATCAGCAATTAGAATTCTAAGAGTAATAAGGTTCCTCTTATAAATAAGTGTACAGTAGATTCTACTGATCCCCCAAAGGGTGGCCTCCTTCGAGTTTAGAAAAAAACAGGTACTCCATCGCGACATTTCCGTGGCCATCGACGAAGAACCTAGTCGTGCCCTGAACAAGAACCTGAAAGAACCAGCGTGGATATAGAGGTCGTAGACAGTAGACGAAAAATAATTCAGAAGACCAACGAACCTCTGGAGGGATTCATCTCAACGAATGGATCGCAAACGAGTGATTAACTTCGGGTGGAACGACGGAAGAACTGAATGAATTCGGGAAGACTGGGGGAATGTGAAAAAATCCATAAACAACGATGAAATAACACACGGAAGAGCCGTGATTCACGAGGGCTGTCTTCAGATACGATGGAACGAAAGTGATCGGAGGAGCCGGAGTTTCATGGGGAAACGATTGGTCGAACGCGGCTCGACGTCGCGGGGAACAATTAAAATTAGACGTGATTTCTCGGTGGAGGGCGGAGTCACGTGTGCGTGTGAAAGAAGATAGATAATAAAAACGAGGGAAAACAGAGCGAGAAGAAGATTGGGGAAGGGAAAGAATGAAAGAACGACGAGAAGAACGATCAGTCATTCCGAAAAACACGAGGGCCTTAAACAACTCACCGGGTCAAAAGCATCGGCGGATGTGTTACGAGGAGCTCGTGCGTGATGTCGTTCTTCCTTCTTTTTCTCTTCCCCATTACTTGGGACAGTTTTCATCTTTAACCGAATTGCCGCGAATAGGCGGGAAAAGAATGATGGAGTCGTTTTTTAACGCCGCCGCCGCTGGAGCTGTGGAACACTAAATCAACCGGGGCTCATTAACGTCGCCGTTACGGTTTTTGCACTCAATCCTTTCTCCTCGGGCCCGTTCAGACGGTAACAGATTTTTGAGCGTGTTAAGTGGACACGGGAATGGGGAACGGTGAGATATTGGTCGGTAGTCGTCACGGGATTATCTGGACCCCAGAGCCAGAATGTCTGTTGCGAAGACACAGACGTTTCGAACTTTAAAGGACAGCAAATCAAAGATGCAGAGAACCTTATGACTAGACTGCGGATTTTTATGCATTTATAGCATACTCTGACTTGCAAAACGTAGTAAAGTAAAGGATCTAATAGAATTTAATTGTATTTATTTATTATTATTAACGTATTAAAATCCCTAGTACAGGGAACAAACTTCTGTGCAATTTTGTTTTTCATATGCCAGTGTTCGAAACTGTAAATTTACATAAACATCCGCAGTCTACTTATGACTTTTTTTTTTAACGTGTGTCTGTGAAATAGTTAGGATTAACTGGAATAAATCGATTAATTTTTTAGTAGAAATGTAACCGTAGAAAGAACTGACCTTTCCATTGATTCTAGAGCGAAAAGAGGGGATTAATTTCACTCGAGGTTGAAGATCGAAGTTACGGGTTCGGGGTGGACATCGAGCATAAGGATGATGATTGAAGTTCGAGGTTGAAGACTGAAATCGGAACACGAAACTCAAGGAAGAGAGAAAGAGTATTTAGTTTCGAAGGTTCGAGCTAGTGAAGGCTGAATATTGGAACTTATAGTTGGAGCCTTAAGATTGGTACACGAAATCGTTGGTAATGATTGAAGTTTCGTGAACGAAGGGACGATACTGAAATTGCACGTTGCAAAAACAATTTTTGACAAGCACCAAGCGTGTAAAGTCGCGAATAATTTATCGGCAACATTCTCACGCGCTTCTCTGAAGAGAGAAATCAAAGGGACAAGCGTATAAATCACGAATCCTATCGTGACCGATAAGGAATGCAGAATGTTCCGGATAACCGACCACGCAACAAAAGGATCCACGAGGTTCACGCGTGTGCCATATCGCGAGGCCTCTCCCTTTTCTCCCTCTACAGCGATGTTGTAATTTTTAATCGTACCATCCGCCTAAGCAGGTTCCTACCATCGAAGAGAACGTGGCTCTCGCCTGTACGGTGAAAGTAACAGGTCGAAAGGTGTCATTCCGTGAGATTGTAGCCAGGAAAATGTAATTAATTAATACGTTGCTTTCCGTGCTAATTGCATTTCCGAAGAATTTTTAAATAATTAACCTTCGACCATCTTGTCCGTTCGAGGACTTTCTGTGATTATTATCCTGTTCCGAAATCTCGTGCGGAATCACATCTCTTGAGGCAATATTTAGAACCGAACGGAAAACTCGTTTCCGTGTTTTACATTTTTTTCTGGTTACAGTCATTTTGCTGTATCGTTATTGTGTACGCTATAAACGCTTAAAACGGACGGTCGAGTAACGAGTGGAAATGGATTCCACTAGAAATGAATGAGGATCAAATTGGAAATCGATTTATGGACTCACCTCCTCCTCATCAGACGCGGGTTCCTCGTAATCGGATTCCGTGTCCTTGAAAACGAAGATGCTGTCGGACGGATCCAGCTGACGATTGTTACCGAACTGCGTTTGCTTGTCAGACAACTGGTTCGGTGAAGTAGTCTCCACCATGATCTTCTTGGACGTGTGTCGCAGCAAATACTGGATCGAGAAGACCTTACTACCGCCGTGGGATCTCTGCAATTAACCACACAAGGGGTTCTCCATTATTAACTATCCGTACAATAACATGTTAAGCCAGACAAGCAATTTAAATACATATGGGGACCGTTACTTTTCCGTAGACCCGACAGTGAACTCTTTTAACCAAATTTTAATGAACTGATTTTATCTTGTAACAAATAATATGACATAAGACAATAGATAATAGATAATAAGACATCATGAGAAAATGTTCTCTTGTTCCGTGTAATTCTAAATGCACACGCGTGTCTAAGAGGTGAAAGACCCAGACGCGACCGACTGACTGATAAACGGTATCGTTTCTGAAGGATGTTCATTCATCATCGAAAGTATTTAAATCACGATACTTCATTCATCGTGTATTCACATGGATACGGCCACATGGCCCAGGTACTTATGCATTCATTTATAGACATGAATAAGCCACGGTATTAAACAAATACGGCGATATGAACGGTATGGATCAAATTATCGTTTACGTCACGACGATGTACCGTGCACGTGCGACGTATTATCTCTTTCTATATATATATACACACACGTACACATATACGTACGTGCTTATGTATATATCATTCGCACAGGCTCGTGTACAGACACTACATAAGCATATGTTGACGCTACTCCGATGCTACACGCTTTTTGGGTTAGGTAGTCCGGCTTGACTTAAAAATGTTTATAAATGATGCATTCAATTTCGAAAACCGTTACAATGATAATTTCGAATACACCACATAAATGAACGGATTACGGTGTTCAATTATATTTTATCCAACAGAATAAAGGGGAAACATTCGTGAAACGCGGTGAGGTTAGAAAGGTAACGTGGATTATGAATAGAATGTTGTTCGGAATAACATTGTAAAAGATAGCTAAACGCAGGCTTACGAAATAGGTTGCTGATATGCTCGTCCCTAATTTAAATAAACACTGTAACCACATTTAGAATAATTTGCACTTAGGATCAAGCACAACACTTAAATTACCGAACGTGTCGCGACATCAATCCAAATCGAAATGATGCTGCCATCTAGACGTTATGGGTGTACTTGCTAACGAAACTTTTTAAACCAATTCCCGCTCATTTTTTGTATTTAAATCTTACACCTTCTTTGTTCTGCAATCTTTGCTGTCAATATTTTCCAATGAATTTCTATTAATAATATAACTAAAGGGTTTTCTTTCTGTACTATGAACCTGTTTATACTTTTGAATCTTTAACCCTTTGCGCACAGTCGAGGCATATTATATGTTTGGCGCAAACCATAAACATAGTCACTAAAGCTCATACATGTGCCTATCAGCTACTTATATCTGATTTGAATTAACTGTCGTTGCAACGACTAGGCTCGAGAGAGCGTATGACTTCGAATCGCTCTGTCCGCAAAGAGTTAAAAGAACAATCGAGAATACAGTTACCTCTATGAGTTTCGTATAAAAAAAAATACAAAATTTTAATGTTTCCATAGGAGCATTATTACATGCGTGTTAATAAAAATATAAAATTGCTAAATATTTAATTCGTTGAATTACTTTAAGTTTCCATATTTGCGGTTCCATCTTGTTTCGTCAGAGCAAATGTCTTTCCATGCTTCAATATAATGTCCCCTTTGCCGTTGCCCTCGAATTTACATTCGTCCAACGAAACTTCAGACACACCAACTAATAATTCCTTGCCGCCACACTTGTTGTCCGAACCGCGCAAATATTTTTGTGTCTCTAGTCGCATTGCGTATTCTTTAAAGTGACTCAGATAGCAATTTCTAGCTGTCAGTTTTACATTGTCATACAACTAAATGAACAATACTAAAATGTAATAACATTCGTGACTATATAAGCATAAGAACATAAACAACACACCTGTATGCCCTCTGCGCAATTTTTAAAACTACAGTTGTTCATAAGAACTTCCCCGTTACTATAAATAACTAGGGCAGTTCCAAGGCCGTCGAAAACTGTATTTTCTATAATCAGTTTTGCATTGGGCAGAACAACAACACCCAACTTGACTATACTTTGATTCGAAGCACATATTTTACAATTAACTATCTTTGTGATTCCAGCTCTGACTATTACAACAGCTCTTAGATCTCCTGCATCTACAGTAATACCTTCTAATAATACCTGAAAATGTATAATTTAAAAAAAGAACAACAGTTAACACTGATTAACAATAAATAAACAAAATGATTTACTTCATTGCCAGAAAAGTCCAGCAATGATGGTGCAGTTTCAGAATCTTTCACAGAAAGAATAGTGCGTTCCACATTATGAACTCCCCTGATGGTACCCCCTTCTTCCAGATTCCCAGCACTTTTAATGTAATGGGTTCCTTCCGCGACAACAACTGTGTCCCCTGAATCACAAGCATGTAGAGTCTCGTGTAAAGATCCAGATATTCTACATGTAAGGTGATTTAATTAAATATCGATTGATGTAATGCATATAGAATTTATGATACATACTTAAAATATAACTCTGCAGGCAAATAGACTTGGACTTTATTTATAGCTTCCTTCATTTCTTCCAGAGTACCACCAAGCCACACAAAGTATCCTTCCATGCATCTTTCTTTACTTTCACTTCTTTGTATTTTTTCATTAATCAAGGATGTAGTTCGATTTTTCACAAGGATTTCTCTCATCGCAGGATTCTCCAGAACTTCCATCTCCCTCTTAATTTGTTGCAGTCTAAAGTGAAGTTTCATCAGTTGACATGCTGTTCCCCCATCAACTACCTCATGAGACTCTTCCTCTTCAGAGATAGTATCCTCCAATCTTGATATTTTCTGCTGAACTTCTCTGCCCTCCCTTATCAAACTCCTAATAACATCACTAGTCTCTTTACTAACGACACCCCTTTTCATGTCAAAGAACAATCTAATTCTTGTCTCTAAATGTACAGACACCCAATCAGCACTGTCATCGTCATCTAAGTCCCACGGCATCCATAAGTAATTATAAAAGAATCTTAGTTGATCGATACAGTTGGAAGTGCCCACCATATCCAATACATTATTTGCTTGACTATGAGTTGGATAAAGTTCCACAAGAGGTACGTCGTACTTCTCGGGTAAATGAATTTCATCTTGAACAGCAGTGATTTTAACTAATGCAGACAGATCAGCAAAATCAACTTGCTCTACTTCTACTACTACTATGGTGGGATAGTGGATCTGAAAATCTTCGCATACTAAGCGTGGTATTTTCCACAATGCCTGCCAACCAACAGGTTCTATTACAAGTTCCACATGATAACACCATTCTGCTTGAATTTGGGAAGCTGGCACGATTTCTCCTCTGCTGGATAAGATCTCTGTTAATTCTACCAGTCTTTCTTGAAGACTCTTGTCAAAAGTATATATCTCCATTGATACGTGCGACCTATAAAACGAAGAAAACACTATAAAATTCTTACTACAGCTGCAAAATCTTACCTTTCGGTCACAAATTTACTTTGTCAAAATTTTGCCGAATATTATAAAAAGGAACAAAATGTACACGAAAGTTTCAGGCTCTGTCACGTTTTCGTCGAAGAATAGAAGACTTATCGAAATTATACAGTTATTCTGTAATATTTCCTAATAACTTCCAAATCTATGGAATAAAATCATAATATAGAATTTTACAGTGAGATGATGTTCTTTCGTGAAACTAACAGCACATTTTAAATTAATTTTATATCATACGACCGGTGAAACTGTTTCACCGTGAAAGTGTTGTAAAAAATTTGAACCGCAACGTTGAGGAATCTGATTGGTTGTCGTTATTTCGATTCTCGTTCTCAGCAATTATTGACCTATCGATATGTCAGTCTGACAGGTAAACAGTTGTATTATCGCATAAATAAACAGTGCCTTACTTTCAGTAACAATTTGAATTATGTCTGGAGAAATATTAGGTTCGTTCGCGTTATTGTTAGAAACTGTTTCTTTAAATATTACACATTTTTTGTATGCGTTGTTATGTGTACATGTATATCTGTAAACAAATCAACATGAGCGTAACTTTAATTAATGCACCAACATAATTTTACAGATAATTGTCTTTTAATAAATAAGGACGAAAATACGGAGCAAAGTTTGAAAAATGAGGAAGATGAACTTTTTGATGAGATTATTGGTCACATAGAAGATATTTTGTTAGGTATGAATTGAAAATGCCATTAAAAAAAACGATTCTATTGCTTAAAACAACTGTTTGTTTTAGAAAGTGAGTTTAATGCCATTCAAAAAAAGTTTCTGGACCAATATTGGGATGTTTTTGAGCCCATAGAAGAAAATAAATTAATTTATACAAGCATATTTAATGAATATGTAAGTACTTTAAGACAGTGTATCCCCTTTTTCATAGCTGTGTATCCAATCATAAATATTTGAATTTTTACAGAATAAAACTGTAGAAAGTTATATTGTTAATTACTTAGGAAAAGTAATACCACATTTCGACATAAGCACGTTCCTACAACTTTTAAGGTATCCATTAAAACTGTTTACACACTGCATGTAAATATCATAAGTGTTTTTAATGGATTCATCCATGTTCTTAAATGTTTTAGTAACAGACAGAATGAATTGGAGGGTGAGGTTTTTGAAGTATTATCAACATTCACAGATTTTGTGGCTTTCAAAGAAATGTTCCTTGACTACAGAGCTGTAAGTATTCTTAGCCACTCAATGTAAAATTGAAGAAACAATAAAATGGAATATTAATAATGGTTATTGCCAGGTAAAGGAAGGAAAAGTACAAGATCTTAGCTCTGGAATATCTGTCACATGTCTCAAAACATATACAGATGACAATCATTCCACCAAATAAAAACATGTTACTGAATCTACCGAAAGAACAAATTACGAAATATTTATTATGTCCATTCTGTAATGCTCAACTGCAATTTTTAGAAAACAATATGCTCATTATGTTTACAATTCTCTTCGTGTTTCAGTTATGGAGGTACAAAAAATATATACAGTATCTAATAATACTCTGAGCATGGATAAAATAAAACACTGATTAGTTTTTGTGCCTTGCGAATTCAGTACCTGCACAAAATATGCCCAATGCGTTATTATAATATATTATATTATAGTATTCTGTTCAAATAAAACAATGAGAGACACAAGGAATTTAGTGTTCAACACATAAGTATTTCCATTTGTACAAGTTTGCTGTTAGTTTCGTTTGGCATACGGTATGGAAGGGTTCCAGCAAAACTTGTTAACGCGCGTGCTTGTTCCCGAAGATCCAGAAGCTGTTGTTTTCTTGCTTCCTCATCGCCTGGCTCCATAGATCGTAACTTCTGGTATTGACGATAGAGTATCGTCATGGTTGCCAACAGAACATCCGCCAATGTGCCAGCCACTTCTGGCGACACGCGTCGCAGAGCATTCACTCTCTCATCGACTTTTCTTACATGTAACGGTAACAATTTGGACTTTCCGATAGTCTGTAATAAATTCAAATTTATAAAGCGTGTAAAAACACGGAGATGAAATCCGATAGTGCTAACATCCTATTTAATTTCGTATAGTTCCTAGCTTCAACGTTCTTCATCCTAGATGGTGTAAAGTGACCATGATCTTTTTACAAGATTATACTTCAAAATAAATAACAGAAACTTCCATAAGATGTTAGAACTATTCTATATCTCAGTTCTAACATTAATGATATCATATTTCTTACCCTAAGGGCGCTTTGATATTGTTCATTGTGAAACTGATCGAAGAATACCATTAGATGTCTCAAAGTATGAAAAGCAGAAACTAATTCAGATGGCGCTTGTATCTCGATTCCTTGATACCTAAGAACAAAAATTCCATGTTTATGTGACACTGAATAAAATCCGTAGTATTTTACATTTTATTTTAATATTACCTTGTACTTATGTCGGTAGACGTAAGTTGCAATCGAGATCTTAATGCCGAAGAATTTTGACTAACTACTTGAGCCAAGAGTGTGCACAGTAAACTAAGAACCTTCTCGTGATTACCAGCTAGATCGTACATTGTTACAGCATCTTCTAAGAGACCTTTCCTATATAATGTATCTGCGCTTATATTTATCACGTCTTGCGTGTTAATTTGGAATTGATCTAAGACTCCAGGAATCCAACGATCCTTGTCAATTTTTCCGACTAATTGAGTTCTGTTCGCGAGTGAAGCGTCAACTACCATTTCTGCGGTTGATGCAGCGAACATATTGCGATCATGTGGATCTTTCATGTTCCTAAAATTAGAGCAAATAAAAAAATAAAGTTTCTAGTCTGCATATTCATCGCATATTTCTTCATACAAACCTTAATAGGAATAAATAGTGCAAGCATTCTTTTGGATCGGTGGAATCAAACCTCTTAACGTATAATAATATCAATCTAGCGAAGTTTAATCTTTTCGCTGGTGGTTTGTCCGCAGGATCAACGCTTAGAAGAGGCGCTAAAACACTCTGACTTACACCTAATAAATTATGTTCGTGCATGGCTGCCGCTAAATGCACTGCATGCGGTAAGAGCCTTGCTCCTGCGCCTCTTGCTAGAAATTCAATTGCAGCTTCGAACTGACCAGTCAAAAATAGCATTGAAAAATAGACGAATGGCTGCTCATGTGCATGATAATAGGATTCCCCTGCAATATGTTTGTAATTAAGAAACATTATTGTTATCACGGACTGTCAATATAAAACGTAAATTTTGTGTTACCATATATTTCTGATATTGTGGTCTGTAAATAATCTAATGTCAATTTATTTTCGGAATCTGGTTGATCTCTAACTTGACACAATTTTAGCCATAAATAATCATCCGCTGTGCAAATCACATCAGCATGCAAATCCTCAGTTTCACATGGAACCAATGCACAGTATGCAACTCTTTTATATGGATCTGTAACGGATCTAACATGTTTTCTGTAATGCAGTTTCAGATTTGATTCTGCATAACTGCTGGGATGTTTCTCTGGATCATTGCAAGCTTCTTCTAAAGCAGTTTTAAACTCTGGAAATTCTGCATTGCACTGGTTAAGGCACTGCAATGCAGCTTTGTAATCGCCGACTCTCATACAATAATAAACTAAAGGCCATAATGGCTTGTCTGCTACCACAACATCTTCTAAATCTCTTAGATTTTGTACTTTCACGCTTACGAAACTTTTAACTAATGGCACAGTGCCTGGGATGCCACCCCTCTTTGCCTGTGCCAAGTTTTCACTAATGACAGAGGTCATAAAATCTCTGTATCTATTTTCCAAATATTTTCTAGCTTGCAATACAATTCTCTTCTCAACAATAGGAGTACTCCTAGATTTAATTTGATCTTCCCTTGGAATTGGTGGTATGTCCACCATGTACTTAACCATTTGCCACAGATCTACAATTTTTTTATCATTGAATGACTCAGCAGCTTTACAAAATGCATTAAATAAGCTTGGTCTAGTTATTCCTCTGAGTACATGGTCATTGTAATTTTGTAATTCCTTAACATAAGCTACCTCCACATTGGATAAACCACTGACCATTGATCCAGCTAGCTTAGTACGTTGGGGAGTACCACGTAAATCTACTAACTCCCCTGATGGAGCTGTCATAGCATTTATTATCTCAAATCGCATTTGTTTCCATTCTCCCAACATATGTTCCATTTGCTGAACTCTGGTAAGTTCGAATGTCTAAAATATAAAATTATTAGTTTTGAAATTCCTTGAAATATTATTTACATAAGAAAGTGAGGTAAAAATTCTTACATCTTTGTGAACTTGTTCAATGATTGACAAAATAGCATTTTCCTTTTCATTTCTAAGGTAACTCACTATATCTGTGTCTGCAATAGGATCTAAAGGTTCAAATGTACGTCTTGCACTAAGTGAATTTAACTTCTGTGATATTTGAGGTAAATCAACACCTCGAGATCCAAGCAAAAGGTGCCTAAAATTATGAATAATTATATTTTATAACTTCAACAAAATATATAACTGTATCTACAGAATAAAGAGCCCCGATTTTTGAGATAAAATTTAATTGCCTGGAAAAAGATGTTTTGGCGCCAGAAATTTCTGAATATTCTAGGTTACGATGTACTTAAAAAATGATCACAAGTAATTCAATAAATTTTCCGTTATAAGCACAGATTTTAATATAAACATATAGAAAATAGTTCAGTAAATTATAAATAGTAACTCTGAACATATTCTTACGCCTGAACTTCATTGTCCTGTGTGCCGGTCTGCGTGACACGAGACCAGAGTTCGTTGGAGGCATCTAATATTTGACGAAGATTTCTCTCAACCTGAGGGAGTTCTTCGGTTCCTTCAACGGCAGCAGACAATTGTTCTGCTGATCGCAATAATTCACTAAAGCCAGTATCACCTGACATATGCGAGGAATCAGTGTTCAACATATCGATGTGCCCAAAATCGTTCATATTTAAAACACGATATCCACGGGTTCCATAAATCGCGGGATGAACGAGCTGTGAACTACCAGGGGATTTTGATTTCACTATGTTATATTGAACACCCTTGCTGGGAATGTTTCCATTGAACGCTACAATAAATAATTACAGTCAGGCTTGAGAATTATTAACAGTTCGATTTGTCCTATACGCAAATAACTCGTCATTAATCGCTTCACCGTTTTCCGTCTCTTTTTGTGTTGCCACAAACCTATTATCGAGTGCTCTACTGTATTTTCAAGCATGGAAACAAATCCTTGACGTTCAGTGCTGTCAGTAATAAAATTCGATTTTCTCACTAACAAATCCCCTATACAAATTGACAGCAAAGTACAAGTTTTGTGCTTGAATTTGATTGTCCGAATGTCCGTATGTGTCCTCGACAAATATTTCTTCGTAAGACTTTATTGATCGTTCACAAATCTTGCGAATACAATATGTGATGTGTATACAACACTTCTCTTTGTCTGATTTATATTTTCGAAATAAAAACTACACGATGACGGAGGTAAACGTCGTATTTTGTCTGCGTGCTTTGCACACGTCTTGGTTGACAAGTCATTTTATCACATTGTCCGTTAGAGATTAATCATGGAAAAGCGAACTGTTAGCAGCAAGGAGGACCGTCAGGTCCTCCAGCATTATGTTGCCATGAAAAATACCATTCTGATGCGTATATCCGGAGAATGTGACAAAAATGTCAATACATTGCGTCTTGGCATGCTCGTAGAGGCAGTCGAGGATTTGGGAGACAGCGCACTCAGAATACGTGTTGTTGACACGACAGGATCAGAAGTCTGGCATGGCACAGACTGGCGATGTCACAGAATTGATTTAATTCCTGTATCATCAGATGTGTGGAAGTTCCTGCCTGCGGTAACTGTGCCTCAAGAAAGAGTACGCTTGGCCAATCACAAGCCGTTATGCAAAGAACTAATGAGTCTGATGATAGAAGATACCATTTGGTATTGTCCTGATCCTCAAGGATATACCAAGTATTTGGCTCTCATTAAATACATTGGACCTGTGCCACAACTTGGTCAAGGGTATTACTTTGGCCTTGATTTGCTGGTAATTTAATGCGATACCTTCATATGTTTGTAAAATATACATTGTTGAATAATTTGTGATAACATAAATGTTAGCTATGTCTTTTGTATACATGTGTCAGTTAATATAACTATTATATATTGTTTCATTATAGGAAGGACAAGAATCATCCAAAACAGCTTTGTTAAGTAAAGAGTACTTTGTTTCTACCCATTCAGAAGGAAGGTTTGTTACCTTGAGTAACATTTTTCCATTGAAGCCTGAGGGACCCAATGGTCTTGGGAATGTAGACAAAAGTATACAAATAAATATTCTTTTTATTGTTGTCCTAGGAATACCTGTTCATTCATGTACCTTTTATTTCAGATTTCTTTGTGAAATCAGATTCAGGAAAGAATTACATGAATGATAAAAAAAAGTCTGTACTGGATTCTATACCACCTGTTCTTTTAGAGAGATTCACTACTTTTGATGACAACAAAAATAATAACAGAGATCAAAGATCTCTGTCAAAAGAATATGTTCAGTCGACTAAGGCAATGTCAGTGGAAAATGATAGCAGTGCAGCTAAAAACACAAATGTCCATGCATATACACAATCTGGTAATAAGAAACACGTAAAAATAAATGTTCAGCTTGGCTTTTTGGTTATATGGTATAGTGTGCTAGTCTTCACTCGTTGCATGCTGTAGAGGGAGTTAAGAATAACCAAGGCAGTTAAAAATAGCCATAATCTTAGCTTGTCTCAGTGCTGCCGGCAAGTCTTTCAATACTGTAAACTTATTATAATTTTATTGTAAAATGGCTGCTATGTTGCAAAACATTCCTCTCTTTGTATTAGAGCACAAATGGAGTAGTGACGTAGATTCAAATGTGTACAGTGACATTGATGGAACTTCGGAACGTTTAAGCCTATTGAATCATAGTAAGAAAATGCACATTCATATAAACTGTACGACACTTCCGTGTTTATAGTCTTCCGAATTGTTTCACAAGGCTTTCCGCATACTTCGCGTCGCAAAATTTGTTTTCCGAAAATATTTTTATTTGAACTTCTGTAAACGAGTATGAATATAAATTGTCATTACTGTTACAGGTAGTACACCAGAAAAAAATGAAAATAAGAAATTTGGACGACCAGAAGCCTCAGATTTAATTGTTGGTTCCAATGTAAAAGTGCTTCTGGATTCTGATGTGCACTATGGAATCATTCGCTGGATTGGTACCCCTCCTGGTATTACTCCTGGCAAATTAATGGCAGCTGTAGAATTGGTATGTCCAGTTATTCAAAGCTTCCTAACAGTATATGACATCCAAACTATAAAACAGTTAATTACTTCATATTTAGGATGATAGTCATCCTTCAGGAACTGATGGAACTTATAAAGATGTTAGATATTTTCATTGTCGACCTTACAGAGCTGTTTTTACAGAGCTTGATCAATGTTCTCGCTATGATACAATGGTCGTAAGTATGCAATGGTAAATGCTTTTGTCTCGTAATATTTGTCTAATAAAAAGTCGACATTGTCACAGGCAAAAATTGATGATCCAGCAACATCGATCAATACAGACAATTTTGGAAACATGGAGAGCTCTGTAATAGTCGGAATGGTGCGGCCTATTTCCGTCAAAGGGAATCTAGAAAGTATTTGTGGAAAATATAGAGGAATTCAAGGTCATCACAATTCCTGTTACTTGGATGCCACTCTTTTCAGCATGTTCACATTCACTAGTGTGTTTGACAATCTTTTATTTAGGTAAGAATTAAATTCTATTTAGTTCAATCATGCTCAGTTATAAATAATATATCATTTAACAGACCACCCAATGAAAAAGACTGTCCACAATACGAAGAAGTGCAAAGAGTACTACGCGAAGAAATAGTAAATCCACTTAGAAAAAATATGTTCGTTAGAGCGGATCATGTAATGAAACTTCGGACATTACTTGAGAAACTGTCATCAGTATCTGGGTTGACTAGTGAAGAAAAAGGTTTGTTCTTACAGTATATTTAAGTTGGAAGCATACTTGAAGGTGACTTAAAATTATTTGAACCTTTACCAGATCCCGAAGAATTTTTAACTTCATTGGTTGCGCAAATCCTGAATGCTGAACCTTTTCTGAAACTAAGTTCCGGTCAGGACGCGTATCACTATCAACTTTTCGTTGAAAAGGACGATCATCTGAATCTTCCAACAGTACAGCAACTATTGGAACAAAGTTTCCTGACAAGTAATATACGATTAAAAGAAGTTCCTTCCTGCCTGATTATACAAATGCCTCGATTTGGAAAATCATTCAAAATGTATCCAAAAATTCAGCCAACACTTTTGCTGGATGTAACGGACATAATTGAAGATTGTTAGTATTATTAAAGCACCGGATTAAATCATTTATTACAATAATTAAGTATTTATACTTCACTAACTTTTAACGGGTTGATTTGTAGCTCCTAGACAATGTACTGTTTGTGGGAAACTAGCGGAGTTCGAATGCAAGGAATGTTACGGACAATGTGGTGTCGGACTAGAAAGTATTGCATTTTGTTTACAATGTTTGGAAAAGGTAAACAGAAAAAATCTCTATTTATATAATTTCATATGAAGTTACGGCATTTGTAAAATGTATCGATTCAGGTGCATCGTCATGAACGAAGAACAAATCATGAACCAAAAAAGCTTGTTGTACCAATGGAATTCGCCATCTTACAGGAACATTGTCCTGTTCCGCGATTGTATCTGGAACTGTCGGCAGTGGTTTGCATTGAGACGTCTCACTATGTTTGTTTTGTGAAATGTGGTTCCGGATCAGAGGCACCATGGTGTTTCTTCGATTCTATGGCTGACAGAAAAGGTATTGTTAGTTTTATAAATTTTATTATTCATACAGTTTAACTGTATACACGTATGAAATTATTATTGCACGTTTAACCATCTTCAGGGGAACAAAACGGCTATAACATACCAGAAATGGTTCCGTGCCCTGACTTTCCGTATTGGCTAAGTGAAGAAGGTGGAAATTATTTGACTGAATTAACGGATGACCGTCATTTGCCCGAACATGCAAAACGACTCTTATGCGACGCCTACATGTGCATGTATCAGTCACCAGATGTTATGATGTACAAATAAGTTCAGTTGCCTAGTAAACTTAGGTAAGTTAGGTTTTAAGTTATTATTTAATAAATTTAGGCACGATGTTTCTGCTTATTACTTATTTAATTTTGCACAAGTCAATGTGACCACTACTTGTAAAAGTAACTAAAGACAAAGATGGTGTAAAGGAGAATTATATTTATTCAGAAACATTATTGAAACGTCGACAGATAAACGTGTAGTCTTAAAGAAACTAAAGTACACATACTTTATAGAAATCATGTCAGAATCACTGTCATTGAAATTTAATATTCTAATTCGAGCACAGTGTTGATTTCTTTAAGTTTACAAAACATATACACATGTATATATTCATCGATACATAAAATTAAGTTCTCATTCTATGTAAAAATTTGAGGAAAATCTACCAAGCTAATGAATCTACCAATCTATTGCACAGTGTATTTATAAATCTTTAAATCTATCGAACTGGACAGAAATATTTTGCGGTACTTTTAAAAGATAAAGATTTGTATATAAATACGGAATACCGTGTGCACTTTTTTTTAAAGATACATTAAAGACAGAAAATTACAGTTTTATACTGAATGTATCAATATATCGAAAACATTTGAAGATACATTTACAGTAAATAGTACGAACAGTTTACAAACTTTCTTTGTAACTTAAACATATAGTGACTAGGATTCGGAAGTTAATGCTGCACTTTCAGATCTACTGCTATTGCTCTAATACCCTAGTTCTATTGTTATTTCTGTGACTGGTCCAATAATCTAAATGAAATCAGAGCAACATAGCACAACATCAATCTACAAATCCATTAACCTTTATTATGTTAATCTGTAGGTAAAGACCAAGAATTTTTTCGTTACTTTAAACATTTTGATTAATATTTAGTTGATCTGTATACTTAAAATAGATTAATTCATATTGTACATGAAAAACTATTCACCTGGGGGAAAAATAGGAAGAAAAAAAAATCTCCCACCTTGTTCTTCCGTTTGATTCTTCGTTGACTACAATTAAACGTCAGTGTTATAATAAACTAAAAAGCAATATGGTAGACTTTTCTATCATAGATTTTGAATCTATAAACAAACATCACTGCAAAGGAAAATATATAGACTAATTATGAAAATTAAGATGTATCGTTGTACATAATAAAAATTCTATGTAATAGGTGAAATTGAATGTTCACTCGTGCCTTTATAAGGCAGAACTAATAAAGGTGGAGAGGGTAAAGTTTGTAAATATGTATAATAAATTTAGTATCTATCTTCATCTTCGTCCATGGCAAAGTGACTGCCAACACCGGAATCTAGCACGTAGAGAGGACTATAAATAACATACAGAAAAAGAAACAATATTTTAAAACGTATACATTAAACCAAATTAGCTTACGAGTCAAGCGCTACTTACTTTATTGCTCTGCATGTGAAAAACACAATGCGTTTCAACTTCTTATTATAGAAGAAATAATTGAAAGACCATAAGCATCCATCTTCTCCAAATGGATCAGATACAAAGTCTGGATTGTAACTAAAATATTTTTGTATATTTAATGTAGCTGCCGTTTCCTGTATTTGTTCCCATAAAGTTTTATACGTTTTACCTATAAATATCACATTCGCTTAATGATATCTCATCATCGATTGCCGCCCAAAGTGCCGTCCTAAGGGTACGATAATGATCACCGGCAGTCGCGCTCAAATTGCTATCTACCGCGTTCATCACCCACGTCAAGCTTGGTTCTTTGCTAAACTCGTGACTCTTAGCATCAGAGAAATCATAATCCGGGTGAAAAGCTGAATTCAAAGTGGCAATCAAATAGAATAATGTTTTTCTACTGATCGTATCGCATAGTGGACCATCTTCATCGCCAGAAACACTGCGACTGTAAAAAGAAAATATATGACTTATTACTGAATCCGTACAGAAGTATATAGTATGCTTATTAGAGAAATAATATGTTTATTTATCTCTTTTATTTTATATGGACCCTTAGCAAACGCGTGTGTGCGCGGGCAGTCGAAAGCTTTCTAAGCGCGTGCAAGCACATAGCGGTCCGCTCTGAACCGATTATGATTTGTGTGGCGTTTCCTTTGAAGAAACTAAGATGTTTTCATTTCACGAGTCTTATCTTATCCGTGGATTAAATGTCTTACACAGTAAATCTTTGCTTCTCCCGAGTAGGTATATTTCTGTGTGACCGCGCCAGTCTTAGGTCGATCAAAGCAAAACTACTTTAATATTTCAAGATTTTTCCTATGCTTTTTTAAATTATAGAAAAATTAAGGGAGGCTGGAGATAAACATGATATTATTGTGACACTTGTTCAAATAAACCAGACCTGCAAGTAGGCGATTATTTCGGACAGTATCATACAATGTAGGATTTTAAACCCCAGATTGAAGATATCATTAATAAATGCTCTTGTCAAAATACGATCAATCAGGACTTGTTAGTCTTTTTTACGTTCAATAAGATTTATCATTGTTATGACAGAATTTTCAAGCGTGTATCATTTCTCCGCCGCACGGTTACAAAATTTCTCATCCAGGCGAATGCTCACGCATCACGTGGTCCCGTCCACAGCGGATTGAAGCAAGCTATATTATTATTATCCCTGCATTACATTTTAACCAGTGATTCTTGATACCTATAGTACCTTTGAGCAGGTGAAGTTCCCAGGGATGTTTGTGGTGGTGACAAAGCTTGAAGATCATGTGGAGTAAATCCTTGTTCTGCATTGAAACGTTTGTACAGCTGTTTATCATTCCCAGCCATTTTACAAGAGTAGCTTTCTATTCTGAAAATCACAAAGATGATCAATATTAAACAGTATTCTATTAAATTACACGAGAAATAGTATAAATGTAAGTTTAATTAACCTACCGGCCTATTATTTTGCTGTCTCCAGTCTTGATCGACAAGGCACTGTTAATAGCTTCAAAGCGTGTACTCTCCAACAGCTTCATTTTCTCTGACAGTAGTTTTCCTTTATGACATAAAAGCAGCGTCTCTGTACTGGTTACCCTTGGTGCATCTCCTGGTGGATCGCTTCTTATGTCATTAACACTCCATTACGTTGGAGTTGATAACCTGTCGGTGTGTTATTTTGGCGCAAAACTTGACCTCGTTTCTCAGTCGCAACGGCCAAGGCGTTCAATAGAATCGAAATGTTAAAAAGCTTCGTTGACATCGAAGACTTATCGAGTCCTTGTACATCCTTCTTATGTGTATGAAAATTCCTTTCCTCTTCGAGTGCACGAATTTAATTGTAGCGGTAATGATTTTTCCTGCGTCGCCGAGCTTGTACATCACAGATCCCTAATTAAAGATATCGAAACGGAATTTACGTCCGTGTGTACCCCGATTACGGCAATCGGTTGTCCAATTTGAGTCTCAGCCGTGACGACGGGTTCTTGCGTCGCGGGTTAGTGACGTGCCAGCTGAAGAGAGGGAAAACTCACCGTAAACGATGTAGAACTACCCTTGAGAAACAAAAGACGGTGTTTTTCTATTAGAAAAACCCGCGCTGAACAGAAAATCGTTGATCGACCTGTCACCCAATAGATCGGAATTCCTTGTCGGGGAAGTCAGCTAAACAAAGTGGCTAAGAAACTTCACAACGTCCGCTACTGGCGAAAACAATCCATAATCACGGACATTGTTGTCACTATCACTCGAATTATCACGGCCACTGTCGAACGAGAACACTAGAAATTCAATGAAACTACGCCTCGTCTGACCGAAGGTCGAACAAACTTGAACCCCTTTCGCTCCTGATTTCCACAGTTTACCAATTATTTGCGTCTTGCTTGGTGTCAGTACGCCTATATGCAACAGCGAATATATGCGTCCTACCTGACAGAAATAGCACAACGAAGCGTCTTGAACTTCCCTCTCTCTCACTCTTTTTACCTCGTTGCCCCCCGTTCTTTGTCCCCCTTGTCGTCAACTGCTCGTAGAGGGGGATGTACACTACCGGTCATAAGTATCTGGACACTTTGTATATTTTGTAATACATAATAATACACGAAACGGTACTAAAATCTGTATTACCTTTTTACGGAATAAACAGATTATAAATTTATATTATTTATTTAAAAACTTATCAATAGTGTATTCCTTTAACTGATTGCTTTGTAACTGTTTTTGAACTAATTACTTTTCATGTGCTGAAGAACCATTTTGGTATGACCCGTAAATTAGAAATTAACTTGAAGATGTAGAACTTTTCGAGTAATGAACTAATTTTGTTAGATTTAACACTGTTAGTTAACAAATGTACACATAACAAACCAATTTTATCGTATTATATTCTATCACAGTTACCTGTGGTAATAACAGATGCTAAAAATCATTGCCTGGCCTTTCTATTTGTTATTTAAATTACAATCGGTAATAATAGGAAAGTGTTTGTATACTTTTGAATGGTAGTGTATATGTGAATTTCGACCTACCAATCGTATACCACCGATAAGAGTGGGTACATGCGTATAAACGCGTTGCATTACGAACTCCTGTGTGTGTGCGCGGTTTCGTATATTCGGTTTAACTTTAGTCCCCGCGGTGTTTGGTTCAATTCTAACCTCGCAGAATGCTGACAGGACTTCGAATTTATTGGTAAAATGTCAAAACGTTGGGGTAGCGACTATGTGGTCACGGAGCACCGAGATTTGCAGGTACTGTCTCCCGTCTCCTGAATCTATGTCCGAGAGTTAATTCTCGTAAAAAATCTAAATTTCCATCTTACACCTTATATCGCTCGAATGTTATTCATTTCTAAATTATTTTTGTCCTTCACAGGCTAATAGTATGGCCGTGGATGCGACTGGTAACTACGTGTTACTTGCTGGGTAAATACCGAGATACATACACTCTATTTACTCCAACTTTTTTCTTAAATCTCTGTTTATATGTGCCGCCAAATATTTTGGTCAGTTAGGACTTTTAATGGGTAAACCCCACTATATTGTACATGTCCTTCACTGTTCTAACGTAAACCATAGATGTCAATAATATTGTAAGATCTGTTCAACACTTGTTTCCTTGTCCTTCGTTGGCTGTGGTTTATTTATGGTATTGTTGTTTCTATGTGACTTCAGACGTAGGTGTTTTGCAGTAAAACATTTGGACGAGGGTGCTGATACCCTCAGGAAATTTCAGAGGCAGAGTAAATATGAAATTGGCACTGCAGAATGGAATCCAACCAGTTCCAATTCTCATCTATGTGCTGTTTCTGTTAGTAATTGAAGAGTATATATATATTATGATTGTATATTTTTATCTGTCTAATTGACTGCTAATTGTAGAGCAACACACGTATAGAAATATTGTCGCTCACTGGAGGTGGTGGCTATGAGTTGCAGACAACAAATAGCCTTAAGGCACACACACGAGTAGTGAGTGACTTGAACTGGCATCCCAAAGAACCAGATATTATTGCTTCTTGTAGCATAGATACCTTTATACATATTTGGGATGTGAAAGATCAGAGGAAACCTTGTTTATCTTTGTCTGCAGTTGGTAAGATCAGATTCCTATATGAGAAAGTTGTTTGAGCAACAGTTAGATGTATAGGTATATAACTGGATATGTAATTGTATTTACAGCAGGGTCTTCTCAAGTAAGATGGAATAGTTTGTCTCCTAATATATTAGCCACAGCTCATGATGGGGATATTAAAATATGGGATCAAAGAAAGGGAAATAGTCCTGTGCAGTACATAGCTGCTCACTTAACAAAAGTATACACTTCCCTTTGATTTGCTGTCGTTTATGTGCTTAAGTAATATACAAATCAAGAAAGTTATTTTAGATACATGGCTTAGATTGGTGCCCATTTCAACAAAATCAGCTGGCCACTTCTAGTCAGGATTGTACAGTGAAGATATTTGATATTAGCAATCCACGTAGAGCTGAAAGTATTGTGACAACTGACTCACCAGTATGGAGAGCTAGATATACGGTAAAACAATACTCTGTTTAACAGCATTCAAGATCATTTGCATATATAAATTGATGTACTTAATTGACAGCCTTTTGGAGAAGGTTTGGTGACAATAGTGGTACCTCAATTACGACGCGGAGAGAATAGTTTATTATTATGGAACACAACTAATCTTAGTGCGCCTATTTACACTTTTGTGGGACACACTGATGTTGTTCTTGAGTTTCAGTGGAGGCATCAAAAATTAGGTATTTCAGAAATATCGTTTTATACAATGGAAAAAAATATGTAACGTGTTCATAATTTACAGAAAATGCTGACTTTGAGTTGATTACTTGGTCAAAAGATCAATGTTTGAGAATATATAAAATTGACCCGTTTGTGAAGAAGGTATGTCCACGTATTATTCAATAAATTCTGTTTCTTGTTTATATAAGTGTTTGATAAAGAATATTCTTCAGCTGTGTGGACATGACATGGATGATGGTGCATCTATTTATACTCAATACTCGGAAGATAATAATTTAAGTGTGTAAATCTTGTTTGCGAATAGAACAATATTTTTAGTTTCATTGAACTAATAGACTTGTTAATATTCAGGAACATTACAGTCCGTCCAGCAGCTACAACTTAATGACACGCAAAATGATCGTGAAATGAATTGTGTAACAAAGGTTGACGAACCTTTGATAAATTCTGAAACAGATACGTATATTGAGAATAATAAAGAAATATCGTCCCCTACGCAACCAAAGACTCTCCAACAAGAATTTTCTTTAATAAATATGAACATACCAAATATAGAGGTAAGATAAACGAAAACGAGTTAAAACTCCATAAAATAACATTTTTATTCTGCCTTTCTAGGTCAATGCAATGGATGCTGTAGAACGCACTTGTACTGTAACAGCATCCAACAAAAGTTACAACGTGATATTAAAAGTTAACTTCCCCGCAAATTACCCGTATAGCGCGCAACCGACGTTCCAGTTCTGCCCTGGGACAACGATTGACAATACAACAATGGCAAAACTGTTGAAAGTCTTAAAGCAAACTGCTCAACAGCGAGTAAAAAAGAACAGATCCTGTTTAGAACCGTGTCTCAGACAATTGATTGCAACTTTGGAGCAAGTAAAAACAAAACACCCATTTATCGAACTTTCATTATTTATCCAGAATAATGTCCGACATATTTTTTTGTTTTTATAGACATGTAAAAAAGACGAGAATGAAAGTAATCACATAGGATACGATATTCAAGACAACGCGAATTTTTTAAGTTCCTCTAATATATACACAAACTATCAGGACGCCTATATACCCTTCCCTAGAACATCGGGCGCAAAGTTTTGTTGTGTCGGTATGTAAACAGACAGTAACATATGGAAGCTTGGTGTACTAGAACTTAATTCAGTGTTTCAATAGGTATTCTTGTATGTTTTGGTCGTGCATCGTACACCAGAAGAACATCGATGAAACCGGAGAGCACAACACCCAGGGCTCTGTCTGCGTTAGGGAACGGAATTGGCAATGGAGAACATTTTATGCACATATATTCGAATTCATATGTACAGTCAAACGACAACATTCCCATTAGTTCCTTCTATTTTCAAGACCGTGTAAGTGAACACGTTTGTGTCAATAATTACAGCACGAACTTTTTATCAACAATTGTTCTATGTTCATTAGAAACTGAATCGCGGATTACACAATACTGGCAGAATGACTCACAGGTCATGTTGTAAAAATTATCATTTCATGGTAATCATATACGATGCTTCGTCATTATTTTTCGTTAACAAGGAGCTCGCTGAAAAATACGTGTAAGTGACTGATAACATTGTTGCGTGATCGCTGATATGTCAATCGGATAATTTTATTTCTTCGGTCTCCAGCATCAATATCACCGACATCCCAGCGATGTGTCAATACAATGCAAACGTTGCTGCGCAGTTAGAACGTCCCGATTTAGTTCAAGCATGGTGTTTAGCCGCCCTTGTAATATCACAACCGGTTTCAAACGTCGGACAAAATTCTTACCAATCGCCTGACATAGATGCCCCTTGGCCATTGCATCCTTTTGGCCAGAATTTAATTCATTCCTTGTAAGTAATGACTAAGTGAACAGTATGTTGTAATATAGACCAAATACAATATACTAAATTCATCTTATACCTCGTCCATGATTGTGGAGACGGTATTATATAAAAATTATTTCTTGTTATTTAGAATACAGCATTATGCCAATCAATCGGACATTCAAATGGCCGGTATGCTGAGTTGCGCATTCAGTTACCGTTCAGAGAACTTAGACGTTCTTCAGACGCGGCTAAGTAGCAAATCCGTTAACGTCAGTGTAAGTATAACACAGTTGTTTGTGAGCGTTAATTAATGTTTCGTTGGCATGGCCTAAAATGAATATTATTTTTATAGTATCATTATTATATGTCTTGATCATATATTGTCTTCTGTTTATGAAGTCTGTTGAGTATGCTCTTTCAGTATGATCATTCATTATTCATGTTTCAATATTGGCCTTTCTGAGATGCAGTATATCACATCTTTTATAGTCAGCACATATATTTTTTTTCTGCAGATGCATGAATAAATATATTTTGAGATTGTAAATGTAATAAAATGGTACGATGGTGTAGTGTATGGTATGATAACAAAAGGTTTCAGAATGAAGGGTAGATATACTATACTTTCGTACCACACACATGTTGTTTTGTTTCAGTATTTTTTATATTTTTTCAAAACTGTCAAACGATTGATATGATGTTATCTTTGTTATAGAGGCTTTCTACAGGAAAATGGTGGTTGAAGGTAAGGCATGGTTTCCGAAATTTCTATTGATTGTGCGCGTTTGAAACACACTGGTTCGTAAGGTTCTCTATCATGGTGATATTTGTTGTCTTACAGCATCGGAGTGGGAGTGTCGTGTTGCCACGAAGCATGCAGGTTTGGCCATGCTTGATTTTAAAACGCCAAACTATTCAGTTTTGCATTTTAATTATTGTCGTGTATCACGCGGTCGATAATCCGATAAATTGTGTAATTTGTAGTGATTAATCCAACGTATATGTGATGTACTGTCTGTTGTAGCAATTGTATTCGCACAGAAGACAAATGTTCTTGTGCTGAAAGTGATCATAGACATAATGCCTTTTTTTCATTTGTCCATTGTGTATATTGTATCTACTACATTGTTGACGTAACGTTTACCATTCGAATTGTGATTTATGTGTTCTTCAATGTATTCTTCTAGCCTGGTGGGTCACCATATCATACAATACATCTAGCTGATACCACGTTAGAAGGATGGAACTTTCAAAATTTGAAACAACACAGATCCAATTCGTGGTCCGACTCCCTTGACGATTTAAAATGTATCCAGGATTCGTTTGGTGACTCCGTAAAAAATATTAGGTACAGAACTGAACATTTTCGTTTATTAAGAATATAAATTTGCTTATAATTCCATTCAAAAGTTCGTGATAGATATTAATTATGCAGGCTACTCGATGAAAAGTACACTACTCTTTACGATGGGTACAAGAAAGCATATGCAGAAGTGTTGCACAGGTGGCGTTTGCTAGATGCTCGAGCTCAAGTATTGAAACATGTCAGCATAACTCCTCTGGATACGCACAAAGGTGTCGAATTCCAAAGTGAATGCCAAATATGTACTAAAGTTAGCAGAGGTCCCCAATGCATTAGTTGCAAACGCCTCGCTTTGGAATGCGTAATCTGCCACATCTCCGTAAAGGGTACATAAACTTCTAATTTATGTTGTTTTCTGCACAGGAGCATGTATTATCAAATTGATTGTTTCTTTTTCATAAATTCAGGCCCAAGTAACTTCTGTATATTTTGTGGTCACGGAGGACACACACAACACTTAGCAGCATGGTTCGCTAATGAGACACTATGCCCGACAGGCTGTGGATGTTATTGCCTGCAGGAGTGTTCCGCTCTTTTAAAGGTGTAAATAATATAAAAGAGAATTTGTACATAGTTGACACAACATATATATATATAAGAAATGTTACAAGAGAATAAATATGTCTTTCTTAAAATGATTTGGAATGTATGAAGTGTGGTGCCAGTTACAATTAACTTTATTTTTACTTAATCATTGGAAACAATAACGACTTCTTTCCCGTTAGCTTTGGCCTTTATAATTTTATTTGTATCAGATGGAACTTGCTTAATTGATACTTCTTTGTCAGATGCAACAGTTCCGAGAAATATTCTTTCGAGTTCTCTCATCTCAACTGTAAGGAAAATATACATTTGCAAAAAGAGTATGGATAAAGGAGGTAATGAAATATACCAGCATTGCGGCGCTGTTTTTCACGAGCAAGATACTCTTCTCTTGCAACTCTACGTGCCTCTTCGTATTCTCGTTGCACTTTTTCCACTGCAGTATATTCTCTTCGAAGAACAAAACCGTGAATTACGCCAGCAATTAAACATGTCCACCTGACTAACTAAAGATACAAATTATTCTACAGAAACGAGGACTTTGAATAACTAGTGTGAAGTATTATTACCTTTATCAAGGGACTAACTTCGAAAGGAACCAAATCGATTTTCTTTCCTGGCATTTAAATAAATTCTGTTTTCGACGAAACTGATTTCGTTTAAAAATAGTTTTAAAACGATATAGTTTACTCTAGTTCTAATGTTTCTCAAGACATAATCCTTGATGTTCAACTTAAAATTAACAAGTGACTACCTAAAAAGTCAATAACTAGACAATTCATTTAAAAACACTGTCGTCCTATTTTTATTGTATTGATTATACATAATATCCAGTACGATTGAAGTACATAAATGCCAGTGAGTTTTTAATGGCAATTAATATCTGTAATGATCAGCTTTATAAGGTCCTTCCATAGGTATTCCAAGGTATTTGGCCTGTTCCTCTGTAAGTTTTGTAAGTTTCACGCCCAAGTGGTTCAAATGTAACGCCGCAACTTCTTCATCCAGTTTCTTTGGCAACATGTGAACACCGACGGAATAAGAATCTGACTTTGTCCATAATTCTATTTGTGCCAGCACCTGGTTTGTGAATGAATTGCTCATCACGAAACTCGAATGTCCTGTTGCACATCCAAGATTAACTAAACGACCCTCTGCGAGAACAACGACGTGTCTGAAATGGGAGAACACTACGTGAACCAGAGGAGAAATATCTACTCAATTATGTGATTTGCAATGTCCGATCTTAAAAAGGTGAGAGATATTACAGTTAAATATGTTGAATTATCTTTTACTGTCACGATACGTCAGTGTGCCTAATTTTTCTCTTTAAAAATATTTTTCTAGGCAAAGAGTTGTTCACATCTACATATAGGAATAGAGTACTATCTAACTGCCCACCTGCCGTTCTTCAACTGGTATCTGTCTACTTGGGGCTTAATATTCTCTTTCTCGACCGCATTTTTCTGAAGCCAGGCAACATCTATCTCACAATCAAAATGACCAATGTTGCATACAATAGCATCCTCTGGCATATTTACGAAATGATGACCTAATATAATATCTTTGCATCCAGTAGTGGTGACATATATCTGTCCTTTGGTCGACGCTTCTTCCATTGTCGTTACCTAAGTGTTTGTAAAAGTTCAACAATTTTTCTTACACCTCTTCTGAAATACTCTTATTATTCTTTGTCACGGAGTAACAATAATCACCTCGTATCCTTCCATAGCTGCTTGAAGCGCATTAATGGGATCAATTTCTGTGATTAGTACACGACCACCCAATGCCCTGAGACTCTGAGCGCATCCTTTGCCAACGTCGCCGTATCCAGCTACTACACAGACTTTCCCAGCGATCATCACGTCTGTTGCTCGCTTGATGCCATCGATCAACGATTCACGGCATCCATATAGATTGTCAAACTTGCTCTGTATTCAGTGAAACGGAATCTTGGTTCATACGAAATCGAAAACTCAAACCAGACTGAGGATTCACACAAGCTGAGAGAAGGAAGGAATACTCGAAACAGTTTCAGGTTGTTGGAGAAACGTTTGAAAGAGTTGACAATCCATGGAAGACCAAGGATTCAGGTGGACAGAGGAATCAAGAACTGTGCATCTAACGAACCTTAGTGACTGAGTCATTCACATTGATTGCAGGGACCTTAAGAGTTCCTTCCTTCATCATACGATAAAGATTGTGCACTCCAGTGGTGGTCTCCTCGAGGTTTGTCATCTTTGAAGACAAGAGTTTGCTCTATACACCAGAGATATTCCTCGTCGGTTTCACCTTTCCACGCATATACAGGAACTCCTGTTTTTGCAATAGCTGCGGCCGCGTGATCCTGCGTGCTGAATATATTGCACGATGACCACTGAACCTAGTAAATCAATGGTGTCGGTGCCAGCTTTGAAGCATTACTGTGCATCGAGTTGCTTAAATATGTTAATCTCAAATGAAGATATGTTCTCGTGATTTTATTTTAAGTGAGAAAATTGGTGATTTGCTTTTTTTTTAATGATACATTTACAAATTTGGTTCATAGGTATTTCTCTATCGGGTTCGAGAACACGTTTTTGAACAGATCTTGTATAGCAAGAACTTTTCTTTAATGAAGTGCAAGCAAGACTCGTAAATTTTTATGACATAGTCAATGCTCATTTTGCATCACACTATCATACATATGAGCTACATCACAATGGCAACAATTGTCATGAATCTTATCTGATATGATCTTAATCTCAAGTCGAATAGAATTTGAAAGCTTTTCGAGTGTCTAACACGACCGTTTGTGAATCTTGCGAATGTCACGAGGTCATGATCTGCAAGATAAACCTGCCTACGTATGTAAATACGAATTATGTTCGATATTTCATTTATGTTATGCTCTATTCTTATGTAAACTAAACTTTATTCTTAGTAGGTGCAAGTGATTTCTCCATTACTACCTTTCTTAATCTGGTACAGAATTACTTATAAACATAACAGAAACAATAAGCATGCAGATTCAAATGTAAAGTTTCCTGGCGCCATTTTTTAATAGACACGACTACATTCAAATTTTGAATTTACTTTTAACAAAGTAAACATTTTTAGATGCCATAACATAATATCTTTGTTTTATTGCAGGTAAATCATATTTTAAACTATATGTACCAAAGAATGTTTTAAATTTTGACTATTAGTTTGATTTTTTCAATAATGATGCTCATGCTCGAGCTCCATTTTGGAATCGAACGTGGTGCCACGAAAATGGTTGCAACATGAAAATGAGATAATTCGTCTTACCTCGGCTCCAAGTTCGACTAAAGTTTCAATAAGAACTGCGGTTTGCACTGTCATGTGTAAACAACCCGCGATACGTGCGCCTTTCAAAATTTTCCCAGGACCGTACTTTTTTCTGATGGCCATGAGCCCCGGCATTTCGTTCTCTGCCATCCTGATTTCTTTGCGACCCCATTCCGCCAGGGATAGGTCGGCTTTGCCAAGAAAAAAATTCAGTACATCAATTTCAAATTATATATGAATAATTCTTTTACTCAAATTAATTCAATTTTGCTTCGATTCGCACCGGTTCTTTTTTACATTCTATCAATGAAGTGACTGTTCACTCAAGAACGTAGAGTACGATTTATTAGGTTTAACAGTTATTGAAATTTAATTTAAACGTTGGGATATGTACATCTATTTTAAATAATTCGCATGAAATAAAAAGAACAATTAATTACGACACATTTTCAAATGTTTCGTTACTCCATTTCAGTTCGACATTCAGTCAAAATAATTATACCTTCTTTTCCATTTTATTTCCTTATGATATATGTACATAAAAAAGAATTGAATCCGACTGTTACGCAGACGATTAATCTGTTTAAGAAAAGTAGAGTTGTATAGAGTAATCTGAGATTAGCATTGACGTTATCTGGACATTCGACATACATATAGTTTATAAGAGGAACTTTTGCTACGAATTGCATCATTCCTTGAAGACTTTTTTTATCAATTTCTATGCAATTCCATCACTCCTGGCAATGGAAGTATGTAATGTTATTCTTTAAATACCACGAATGGAGGTTATCAATTGTGCTCCAAAATAACGACCACGTGTCTGTATGGGGCGACTCAAAAATTCGTTTAACTTTTTACTTACCAACTTTGAATTCAGGTTTGCTAGCCATTTCGGTGAGAAGAAATTTACTGGTACGCGAGTGTGAAATTATAAATTCGAATTATGAAACGAGCTACAGATCCACTAAATGCACATTTCCACCGGCGAGTTGCGGTGAAACTACGCTTATGGAGTACGATGCTGTGGCTTTAAACGGTGCCGCTAGAGATCGTGATTACTTGCTGGTCACGTGAACACGATTTTAAATGTGCATCTGGTGGGAAATATTACAGTAGAAAAAAAAAAAGAGTTTTACTAGCTCAGCAGACACGAAGTTATCGATTGTGTAAAATAAGTCTATAATTAGTCTTATCTGATTTTCTCGTGAAACTTTTTTTATCAGTTTAAATATTTGTCTTTACATTACACGTTGAACTTCATAAAAAGTGTATGATTATCATTCTTCACGCGCAGGACTAGTGTCAAAGTCTGTGAATTTTGTTCCATCGAGAATCATCTGTCTACGAAATTCTCTGGCGTCCCTTTTCTCTTCGTACAGCACTGAATCTTTGTCGATTCGCGTCAGGTTAGGCAACATAGCCAATATTATTTGCCTATACGTACTTTCTTCGTCTCCTTCTCTGTCAGTTATTGCAGGATTTTCTAAAATGACGAGAGTTTCCAGCGAAGGCAGACAGCTTAATTTCTCTAATTCCGAAATTTTAGCGATTTCGTTGTTCCGGAGATTTAGGTAATCGAGCTTGGCGCAACGTGAGTCAAATCCTTCCATATTTGACAATTTGTTACTCCTCAGGTGTAATATTTTCAAATTGATTAAAATCTCCAGACCTTCTAATTTTTCAATTTGATTCTCTGCGAGGTACAAACGAATTAATCCAGGAAAGAATATTCCGTTCGTGGTAGTTAGTATGTTTCCGCGTAATTCAAGGACTTTGAGATTCTCTAAATCGTAAGGATTTAACGTGACTTCTTCTATGTTGTTGTGATTTAGTTCGAGACATTCTAGAAGTTTGTGGGAGATGCCTGATGTGCTTTTTAATTTGTTTTTATTTAAAGTCAGTACCTAAAGTGAGAGAAAATCAAAATATTACAAACTAATCGTCCATGTATTGTAACAAATCTGCGTTCATAATGATTTAAGAGTAGAGTTTAGAGAATTTTTAAATGGTTATCATCGACCTGGAGATATGGCATAGAAACCATTTCCGCGGATAATACTTTATTCCTGTCAGCCTGAATCATTAGAAGATATGTCATCTTCGCGAGGACGCGAAGAGCATCGGCGGTTAATCTGTTTCCGGAAACGTCCACATACAGGACATACTTGAAACACAGTATAATTCCAATGTCAGTCAGACTCTTGTTAGAAGCGTTCAAACCTAAATAAGCGTATCCCAAACCCGAATCACACTTTCCCAACGTGTGAAGACATTCTGCGGCTTCTGATAACGTCAAGACTAACGGTGCCTGTTCGAAATCTTCCGAAGACCTGCGGCTTGGGTATTTTGCGTGGTCTCCTTCCGCTTCTTCATATTCCCCTTCCATTGAATTGTGTTTATTATTATTGAAAAATCAAACGTCTTTGTCAATCCCTAAATGATCAAAGTAGTTCCTTAAATTACAGTAAAGTAACCTATTTCCAGGTTTCGTACATGAAATGATTCGATATCAAGTGGAAAATGAGATCTGTGTTCAGTTGTTTCTTTTCAAAAGGTTAGTTTCAATGTCATTCAAAAATTATTTTCAAAGTTCTATCGGCTCTCATATCTTTACGAAATCTTCAAAGTTACTTTTTGTTTCAGAATCTATGAAATTTGTGTTTAATTTTTTTAATGAAAAGCGCGCCAAAAAAACTGTATCGCCATCTAACGGGAATAAAGCAGACCTATTTATCTAGTAGCTTGGGCAGCTTGTCGCAGATGGCGCCAAGTATATGGCTCACAACGTGCGTATAAAAAATATTAATTAAAACCAATTAAAACAGTCGCAACTGACTATTACTAATCGCCGTTCGAACGATTTTCATGGCTTAATTATACGAATTATTCATCTATAGGTAGAAACTATCAAAACTGAATACAAAACATAGGTGAAATAAAACTCCGCAGTGTCCATTGATTCTTTTATATAGTATTCAATATCGTTAACCTTGAAAATCAGTTCTTTTCATGTTCGATGCGTCATGTATCAGAGGTATAAAACGGTGATTTATAAAAATTATTGTACAAATTGCAGCATGTAAATAGGTTCTCCGATTAATCTGTTAATCCTCACTGTATCAAAAGACATTATACTTTCTTTTTTTCGCTCAATCGAAGACAGGAATTATCTGCCTACATATTAACGAGTTCTAATGCATCTAGATACGTCCCATTTCAGTCTTTGACTCTCCTGCGTGGGTCGTTTTCGGTGCATGATGTCGCACAGCTTCTTCAGAAGGATGAAATTCTCCCTGAATATACGATCCTGCTTCTCCCGTTCCAATTGCAACCCCTTCGCGTTTAAAGAAACGTGCGGCCTACCTTTTGGTGGATTCACATCTATCGCGCAGGTAGCTTTCATCACCTGAAAAATATTTGTAATTCAATCAACGTGTTTCGAGTGTTCTCGTGCAACGATTAATTCTCCGCTTACTTTCAGACGATGTCGTTCGTAGTCCTTGTTTCTCCATGCATTCGAACCGGATAAATTCGTCTTCTCGCCGGACATGATTCTACGTTCAACGAACCTCGTTACGGCTGTTTACACGATATACGCGGCACCATTGCCGAGTTTCTTTAGCAACGCTTTCGCGACGAGGTTCTATTGATCCGATCCTCGGTTGCCGTGTCGCGTTTCGGCTGGTCACGTCTGGTCCAGATATGTATATTTTCCTTAGTTTATTTCAATTTATATCTAAATTTCCATTATTCTATCACTTTTACTTACATATTTTTTTCAGCCAGTACCTGTTTTTTTATAATGTAATTCCAACTTTTCTATCTCTCATAAAGATATAAATAGGGTGGGTCAAAGATTAGGACGCATTCTTTCAGAATAACAGGAGATAAATGGGACTGAAGCTAAATTGGACCAAAAACAAAGTGGTGGAGAAGATTGTAATAAAATTGGAAAGGCATTGTTTCCCGTCTTCTTTGTACATACATAATTTCAATTTTCGTTGGAAATTTTTTTCATAGATATATGTAGACTCATAGAATGTTTCGCCTATATGACAGGACTTTCGTTCCACCCTGTGTGTTATTATTATTATTTCTACATAGGCACGTGCGTGAGTACGCGTGGACCACCACCACCGAGGCCAGGATCCCCCGTCAACGATCTCGCCGGATTGGTGGAGGCTTCTGGACCAATCCGGGCCAACCAGAGGCGGGCATTCCGTCGACGCGCGCGGATTTTTTTTATTCAGCTCCGTCGCGACGCGTGGAAATTAATTTCACCGTTGCTTGGCATTCATGGCAACAAGACGATAAAGACGAGCTACCGTTGATGTTGGGGAACAAAAGACTCAATCGTAAATCCAATTTCAGAAAGTTCAATGAATCCTTGGAAAAACAAAAAAAAATGACTGGGGATTTTCGAAATGTAATCTCATACTTTTACCTAATTGCGATGAAGTTCGGTAAAGTTAATTCTGCTTTACAGGATCGGTACGTCCCGAGAAACTAAAGGAAGGGTATGCTTGACACAGAACTGTCTATGAAATTAATAACAAGGTAATAGAAAGTATAATAAACCTCGAAGTGTATTGGCCATCATAAAAAGAAGGATATAACGACTGGAAAGGTCCTGGCCTGTTTATAATGGCAAAGAATCGCTTCTATTATGTCGAACTTTATTATCAACTGTATTTACTAACGTTGACCGTGCACTCGTTTTGTCGCTCGGGAACAGAGACAGTCTGTGTGTCCGATGGTGACTGGAAGCTCCCATAAAGGAGAACGAAGGATGCGGGCGCAGTAAACCTCTAGGCGAAGACGGTGCTGGTCATAAAAATGGTCGCTTGTAAGGCCCCGCCGGCCGGACACCGTCTCGGTTCAACGCCTAGAAATGTTATGGAACGGCTTCTATACCCGTATATACCTGCGAAGGTAAACCCCTTTTCCACCCCATTTCATTTACCAACCCCTCGTAACCATAGGCTATAACGTTTATTACTTCATTGTGACTTTGGAAAAACATTTGCCCCGAAGCAAAAGCGCACACCGTCGGTGCTTATTCGATACAGCCACTTTCTATTGTTCCGTGGGGTCCCGAAGCATAATTTCCAAATATTGGTACAATTTTTCCTGTATATTAGAGGATTCTCGAAGGGATACCAATCCGCTTTTGTTTGCTTCGTAGATGGCTCTCCACGGGCGAGGACCAATTTACGGGGACGCACTTTTAGACTGTCGGCACACGATGGTACCGAATTGAAAGCCGAAAGAAGATGATGAGGACGAAAGAAAAAAAGGTAGAGAACGGATACATGGGTGTATCGGTGGCCGGTAACGCGGATCGTGCAAAGGGTCGTCGATCTTAATCGCGGATCCTCGACAATGATCCTCTCAAACGGATGAGCCCTCGACGCTCGAGAGATAGAACGATGAAGATCTCTTTTTCCCTCGAGGGGATACACGCTGTTATAACCGTGTGTGCAGAAGCCCTCGCTCGTAATACGGGACCCCCTGACACGTATCCACGGGGGGAAAAACACGTCGGCCAATCCCTGTACTCACTGATCCCGGGATACAGTACATTATATTATCCTCGTGCCGCCTGCGATCCGCTCTTTGCCTCGCCCATCCTTTTGATCCTGACTGGAATATCCGCTAACACAGACTTTCATGATGCTACCAGCTGACTCCCGATTCATCAGGTTTTTTTTTTAGTTTTCTTCTGTAGCGATGTATGTAATTCTACGCGTTGGGTCGATCCGTCTATCTTAGATTCGTTGGTGTTCGCCACTTGTGCAGTTTAATTGTCTATTAGGTGCACCAATAAGTAGTTCACTAATTCTTTGGTGAAACGTTTATAATCGATGCAATTCAAATGCTGATACAATTAAATAGTGAATTATTTCTTTGGTTACACCTGATAGATTACCAAAACGAAACACACGATAATCGCAGTCGTATTTAAGACAATACCTTGTGCATATTTATTTTATTCTCTATCGTTGGGAAGTCCCTTTTTTGTCGTAAAAGACGAATCTCTCGTAAAAAGTACATTATCAGACCACAATTGAATCGCAACGTGGGTGAGAGTTGTAAACTATAAATATTCAAAGATAAAAAAATCTGAAAAAAATTCTTTCGTTCTCAGGGTACACTATGTCACCGGTCTGGAGGATCCTGTAACCCGATTTCGGAGTCACCCCGTGGCGCGCTGGTCGTCGGAGGGGTTGAACACGGTGGGTCGATCCACCGTCGAGGGTCATCCTCTTCCGTGTTTCAAAGAATTGAAAAATTCGGGTGGGAGTTTCGGGGGGCCGGGCCTGGTAGGCGTGGCCTGATCCAGTGATCCTCGGGCCTTTCGCAACTCCGTAGTCCTTAGTCTCCACTGAGACGCCGGACGGCGCAGTCGAACGTGCGGATTTCGGTGCTCTGTCTTATAGTGCCAACAACCATTTCGATTAGTACAAGTTTCCTTCGGTGACACATCACACGGATATATATACATCGGACAACAAAAAGTCCCTTTCTGTTCGTCCAGTGTTCGATATTTGGTTCGATCGATCGTGATATCCGCGTTGGTTCGGTTAACGGTTCGAGGATCCAAGGTGGTTCAGGACGATTTCGCCAAGATGATGCACACGATGAGCGAGCACACCGGCGGAGCGGGGGGGTTGGGTGTCAGTGTTCTTCCGTTCGACGGAATGGGCCTGTACGAGCAAAGACGGCCCAGGCTGATCTTCAAGGTGCCCAGGGTGGTGCTAGATCAGAAGGGAAAATTCGAGACAGATGAGCTGTTCAGGAGGCTCAGCCGGGAGAGCGAGGTGAGTCGATTTTTTCGGCTTTTTTTGTTGTTGTTTGAATTGGGAAAGTGCCCCGTAGATTGACGATGTTTTCGCGAATTTACACAGAGGAACTTGACGGATTTGTAGAGTAAATTTGTGGGAACAGGAAACGAATGGAGTAGCACGCGGGAATTATTAGCTTTTAGGGGTAGTTTCCAAAATGGATATGGATTTTTTGGAGCAATTCTCGCGATGTTCAAGATCCACCTTTTTGTAACTGAAACATCTTCTGTCTTTTTGAGGTAGTACCTTCGATCGGTGATATTTAGTCTGTTGGAGGTGTTTATGGTATCATTGAAATTGAGAGGGAACATATTCATATCCAGTGTGATGGGACTACATAGTATTATTCAATCAGCTTCGTACTCTCGTAGTACTCTGGAAAATATTGATAATTAAGAACGATTCAAGCCATTCTCTGTTTACATCGTACATGTCTGTACTACGAAACACGATTTGAAATTCATTGTGATTATAGAGGTCGACCATTAGACTTTGCGTTAATGCTAATTACAAAAACAAACTTGCGCCTGTATTCTACAAATCGTTCGTCTGGCTGCTAAAACTTGTCTGATACGTATTCTGTTATGAATCACACGATTTCTGTAATTCCAACTTAGGTAATACAGTATTTAATACGCTCCGAACATCGATAACACGTTCATTGTGAAGCTAAAATATCCGTGGTACATTTATTTCTGCCTCATTTTATTCAGCCTTACTTCTTTTAAAATGAAAACTTATGAAAGGAATGTCGACGTTCCTGTCAGATTTATTTATTCCAATTAAGGCGGACTTCCCGACGGCGACGGTTCATTCCAACGATTACCTAAATGTCTGTATCACACTGTCGATTCTCGTTCAGTTACTCCAAACAATTATACAATTATTTAAAAGAATACAGAAAGATCATTACGGCAAATCATTTATAATTCCATTTCTATACAATGATATGTACACAACGGAAGACCACTATCGATATAAATTAATTTGAACTACATATATACTTGGATTGAATTTACCTCAATTCCTATAAAAACTTGAAAACCGCAGGTTTCTATTTTATTTTTCGAATGAACTATAATTCACGTACGAATGTGGTTTATCGTTTGTAATAATTGTCAAAGGACATTCCGACATTTTATTCAACTGTGTGCTTTATGAACTGGAATTTGTAAAAGATTGTTTTATTTCGTTACTCTGCACAGGTCAGGTACACCGGTTTTCGGGACAGGCCGGTCGAGGAACGTCGCGTACGCTTTCAAAATGGCTGCCGGGAGGGCCACACCGAGATCGCTTTCGCGGCCACCGGGACGAACCTTCAGCTGGTTTTTGGTAGCGCATCCGGGAATTACGCTGTCGATGTCAGCGACTGCGATTTCGAGAAGGACTGCGGCAAGGTAAGTTCGATACTTAACACTTTAACCACCACGCTAGTCACCATAAAACCAAACATATAATATCAAAACCTTAACAAAACAAAGACTGTGTACGAGCTGACATTTGTCCCAATCTAATGGTATCGAACCTCATGGGATCTTAAACTTATTTCACTCGGTATTTTAGCGTGAATATTCTAATAATATTCGTTAGAAAATTCATAATAGACGTTTAGACGGAAGTTCTATATTTTGGAGCATGTCCTCCGTCGCCTGTAAAGATTCTGATACGAAATGCGTTGAAACGACAGTTGTCTAAACAGAAACCGTATTGTTACAAAGCTGCGTGTTCGAATAAATCACATTTTACGGTTCGACTTTCAATTAAAACCGTCTAATCGCTCAATTTGTAGTCTGCCATTCACAGCCGTGCAGGAGGTCGCCTAAGTGTCCGTGATTGCGACTCTAATTGGGCGATAGACTAGCCGACAAATGGGCGATCGTTAAACAGGCCAGCCTGAACGGGACGTCGTGTACATTTCGTGTCCTTGGGATCGTATGTCCCGGGACACGTTGTGTGTCGCCCCCACGGACAATTTAGTATCCGTTTCTACCTCTCGGACAATAGTGTCACCGTTCACGACGGAACACGAGAGACACATCCGGTCCCCGGAACTTTTCGGTCCGCGGGGGGTGGCGTCGAGATTCTGGCACAAAGTTAAAAATTATCTACGAATTGTTTAACCCCTTGCCATACAATTTTTTTAGGACATCCCTCTCAAAGATTACTTTATCGTTAATATTTTCCTAGGTACAAAAGGAATTCTATTCTTACGGCAAGTGTTACATTTATTCTGAACTTTAAATGTTAATACCAGCGAAAGAGTATTTCACGTTGACCCAAAGATAACGAATAATATACATGTTTATTAAATTCAGTTTGAAATCGTTATCACGATTAATTCATTGAATATTCGGGTTAAGTCCAAAAGATGTAATTGTCTTGGTCTGTAAAAAACATTAACTCCTTCATTCAAGAGTCGTACAATTTTGGGATTAATCGTTACGTATTTTGAGATATTATTTTATTCGTTTTTGGGATCGTAGAGACATTGTTGAGCCGTTTAGAAGAGTTGGTTACACCCTGTTACGCCGGCGCCAATAGAGGGGCGACGCCGAGGCGTCGCCATCGCGATCGATAGGCGCGTCGCGTGTCCGCCATTTTCTAACCAGTACGCGTCCAAATTTCGCAACTTACCGCCTAGATAATTAAACTATTCTTGTTCGTTTCGTCGTCGAAAGCTTCCCAATATTTCTCCCGTTCCCCTCAGGGACTTAAATCGGTATGATTTTTATACCGATATTATGCCATCAAAGCTATACCGAAACCGATTTATTACTGAAAACCGAAATAAATAACGGTATTTTTTCGGTTTCTATAAAGGTAGGGTTTATATAGGGTTATATAGGGGAAGGTACAATCGAAAATACCAGTATCATATCGGTATTTTACGTTTCGGTAGAAGTCCCTGGTTTCCCTTATCGTAATAAATGCACGAAGATTTCTATCAGGGCAGCATTTGTTGAAAATGCAATTATGGTTTTCGATGGATGTTTTCCGGGGTTTCAATTAGTAAAAGCTACTTCTGTGATCAACATGTAACACATCACAATGATTAAACGTCCTCCACGGTGAATAACGATCCTCCGAGCGAGTCGCAGGCGACGGTTATCAAAACATACGTCGGGCGTGAAAGATGTACGAGCACTTAGGGATGCAGTAGCACGCGACATTCTCGAAATCGAAGGATTCAGACGATCCCCCATTAGCAGGCCTATAGAGCCAATTAGCGCATTTCCAAATCCGTCAAACGAGCCCAGGGAGTCGGTGCCAGATGCCCCGTGGGCTTCCATCCAGTCACACAGTGTATAATGGGTCGTAAATCTCTTACTCCGGGTCCCTCTTGGGATCCTCCAAAGAGCGAATGGGAAAGATCCTTCCGAGGACATTTTCTCGGGGGCCTGGAGAACTTCTCGAAATCACCCGAAACACGATCACCACTTATAGACAGTCGAATGTATTCCAAACAATGTGTCGTCCAATAACTCGAGTATTACGAGGATAAAGCTTTCCTTTCCGATCTGGATGTGAGGATTCTGTTGATTTTCAGGTTATTGGAATTTAACCAGGTTCCTTGATCTATAAACTACCGAACTTAAACGCGTTCTCGATAATTTAAAGCCGTAGGTATATTCTACGTCGATGTGTCCGATGTTCCACGCGTATCAAATTTGTAATCGATCTAAATTCCATCGATCCCCAATTTCTAATCGATTCAGATCCTGGTCGTGTACCCAACTGTCCTCTCATCCAAATACAATTTCAAATTCGAGACGTTTCCGATTCCTCTCGAAATTTTACGCACATCAAGTGTGTTCACCAACCAGAACCACCAGTTCCCTCTCGATTCGCAGGAACAGGGGATCCTACATACTTAAAATACAAAACGCACGCGCCTCAGTCCCGAGAGCGTTTCTAGATTCATCCTCGATGTCGGTGAACGAAGGAGAAAAACAGAGAACGTACATTCGGCACTAACGATTCATTAGTGTGTTCGAACTCGAAAATACAGAGACACTGAGAGAGAGGAGAGAGCACACGGTTTGTTTACACGGCGACCCGCGGCTCCGTCGTTTTGTTTTAACTCGACAATGAGCAAAAGGAGAGAAAGAGGCGCGTTTAATAAAGGAGCGACGCGCGGCAGCACGTGTCCAATCGGCGTCCATTGTCTACGCGGACCGTTCCCCGTAGAGAGGAAATAATTAAGGGAGAGAGATCTCGCGATCGTGATAATGGTCGATAAAGACCCGAGCGAAAATTAAAAGGGTGCACCCACTCGCTCGAAACTCGCCGCTTTCCGGCGATCTTATCGAGAATCCCTGCTCTTTCTCGATCAGGCTTGCCTCGTGTGTGAATGTGCTTTTTCTAGGTCGTAAGAAATTCTCGGACATTTGATCAATTTTTTTCTTGTCGAAATCAGTCAAATTTCTACATAAAAGTAATACTAGAAGAGTCGGTCTATTAGAAACTATCGACATTTATACTTCTCTCGTCACTTTAAATAGAAAAAATAGTATTAGAAATAGACATTCGCATGATAATGCAATTGACGACTGTCGAAGAGACGCATTTCTAGCGAACATTTTACAATAGTATGTTTAATAAATCCCATAACTGATAACATTTTTTTCTACAATTATGTGAATATTCATTAAGTTTCAATAATTTTTATGAAGTCTTCAAAACTGTGTTAGATGTATTACTTTACATCGAGTTTAGTAAAAAGTCCCAAAATGACTACAGATCACTGATTCGAGTACACCTCCGATTGACAGTAATCAGTCATATACTGTATATTTCCAAACCGGCAACGATTAAATACCCATTCAGTTGGTTATTAAAATTGTTACAAAGTGGTCGTTGTATTATTCCTCCACGAGTATCGTGCCTGTAGTTTAGGGTTAACACCATTAAGCGCGCCTCTGAACGTAAATTTTCCTTGACTCAAAGGGGGCCGAAGGATGATTTACACCTCGGGCTAGGATGCATTCGGTAGTCCTTTCCTGCGCCTTAGAACATTCTGGTTCCTCGAACTGGACTTCTCCCTGGCCCTTTGAATCGTAAAATTCCGGACCGAATAGATACAAAAAATATATATATTTGCCTCAGTACCGTTCCCGAAAGGATTCCCCCGACATATGCATATAGAGTAACACGAGGACCTTCGAACGTGTAAGGATAACAGTAGTGAACCGAGTCCATCGTAAAGATAAAGAAACGCAAGTCTAGAAGGCATATCGACGAACAGAAAAAAAAAAAGGAACAGACGCAATCTGGTTCCGAGAATAGACAAAAGGAAGTATCGCTGACCATGTGCGATCCTCTGTGTGTGTGCCCGGTGTGGTCCTTTCCGCCAGGACCATCGCGTTGACGAATGTCCTTTCATTGTTTAGACACGGACCCCGGCTTAAAAAAGCTGGCGCACGGGTACGCCTACCGAAAAACAAAAGGCTCGTCGAAATAGCCGGTCGTTTGTCCTCCCCACCTCCCCCTGACGAACAAGCCTTTCCACCCTTTCCCGATTTTTCACCCCTTTCGCGCGCCACCAGGCCCACCACCGACGTTACGTCTCTGTCCTCTCTCTTTCTGGTCTGTCTCCTTTTTGCTTTTTTTTTTATTCCTCTTCTTCCTTTCGTGCTCCCCCCCCCCCCCCCCTCTTCCGTCGAAAACGGGGCATGCAAATGGCGAAAGGGTTGAAACACCGTGACAGAGAGACGCACACGCGTTACAGTTTAAATATCGCCGACTATTATACCGAGTCGTTAATGGGTCACGCCCCGGTGCGACGGAAAGAGAAAAGGTGTGAAATGGATTCTGATGTGTTCCTAGTGTGGTGTTTCTTTTTTTTACTCGTCTTGGTTGCTGTCGACCCCCCCCCCCTTGATCTTGCGTGAGAACGAGACCGATATTAGGTACGTGGATGATTAGTGACGAGGTCGAGGGACGATTGTTTCTCTCCTTTGGGTAGGCTTGACGGTTTAGCTTCTTGTTTCCTGTTCTCTTATTGTTTTTTTCCTTCTTTTTTTTTTTTTTTATTATTATTCGGCGATCTTGGTAAATGGTACCCTCGATGACACGCGATTTGTAACCGTGACGAGGGGGTTGAACTTGTTTGTTCGTTTAATGATATTAATTTGTTTGTAGACTGTGTAGTGTGTTGATTCACAGTGGAATATGTGTTAGTTTGTGTTTTGAAGCCTGCATGAAGGTTGGATCGATGTGTAGCCTGGCCGAAGGTGTTGAGAAGCTAATCAGACGTTGCTTGACAAAGAACGAAAAGGTGTTTTCTCGAAGACGACTCTTATCTTAATCTTTTACGAAATCTCTTCGACTTTAAATGCAAATATGTGTACGTGCATTGTGTATGACCTTCACCTTCGACCTTTCAGAATTTTACCGTCGAAATCTATTGTCAGAGGCCTCTTGACGTCTGTCTCTGAACGGTCGACGAATCGGTTCTGCGAAATTTTACCCGGAAAAATATACTTTACATATTTCTCTTCCTCTTTTCCCCTCGAACTTTCATTCGCTCGTGGTGGAACGTGATTTCAGACTTTTCGGGAATAATTTTCTTGTTCCCTTCCAGTAAGAAAAGGAAACTTGGAATTTCCGTTTTTTTTTCTCTTTTCATACTTCAACTAGATCCATATATATCCTGTCATTATTATTATTAAGTTATTTAACGGGCAATAAGCCCTTTGGTTTACATATACAGGACGGGAAATGAGATTACAAAATTATAAAGTTATAAAATTACAAAATGAAGAAAAAATAAAACTAGAGTGGTTACATAAAAAAAAGAGTATTTGTTACCGAATGAAGTACTCTCTAGGTAATTTTTTATTACTGTCTAGTATTCTAGTAATTGCTTTCTAGTATTCTTATTTACCTTTGAATGTTATATTGAATCTTATTGAGGATTCTGTCAGGTTCCAAAACAATGCGAAAACTTAATTGTAATTCATTAAACTCTTCGATCCAATGAATTGTAAATATAATCGCATAAAATTCGGAGTCCAGTCATTGAAATCGCGTGAGACAAAAATCACAGAACGATTTGGTGTTCCTGGGTCGGGAAACGATTCGATTATCGAGTCGTCGAAAGCCTCCCGACGATTCCCGCGGCGGCTCGATTATGATTTCACAAAGAGCCACACGCTGCGCGGTCACATTGTTACCGTTCGTTTCGACAACCAGCTGTAAGTTTCGTACGGAGAGAGAGAGAGAGAGAGAGAGAGAGAGAGAGAGAGAGAGAGAGAGAGAGAGAGAGAAGCAAAAAAACCCCTGAAAAGACCGACGACAAGGCTCGTGTGTAACGATGATTTTTCCTTCGACGCGTTTCTCCCCGGTTCTGTATTTTTTTTTCTCTTCGTTACCAGGAAACTATTTCGATATTTTGCTTTTCGTTGCAACGGGACCGTGCTTTAATCCGATTCGGTGTTTATAATCATCTTACACGCTTGATTTGAACAAGGTCAAAGGTTTTCGATCTCATGTTTCCTCATTCGACACAGGTGTTTCCTTATTTATTAAAGAGTGCTCGAATAAAGAAGTACGTTCCGATATTTATTAAACGATTCGATCTAATTATATTTCTTATAATACAGAAATATATGTTATCATAATTCGATATTAATTCAGACCCCAGTTCAATTTCAACGAATATCAACGCAATTTGATTATCGACCAGAGTGTACGAGGATTAATTGAATTACTTCGATGCCTTTAATTTTCCGGTCATTAAACGATCGTATTACGAACGGGGAATTCCTCGACAGACAGAATTGTAGGAAGGCGATGAAATATTTCTGGAAATGAACGGGAGTGGGGGGAGGGAAGGTTCGACAGGTTTTCCACGGCCGCGCGACTCCGATTCCGTAACAGTCCTTTGGGAGAACTGTCTGTTACGGGACGGACCGGAAACGAGGCCATTCGGCCAGGAAATAAAATAACCCTCTTGAACCGGGACGGGATAATTGCCCGTTTCGACTTTTTCGAGAGAGAGCGACCCGAAACGACGGCTCCACGGCGGCCCTTTCCGTTCTTTCCCCTTGTCGCCGTAGATCGTTCCGTGGGCCATAGAAACGAACAAAACATTCTGGATCTTTCTACCATTCTGCTTCGGTATTTATAATTTATAACACGTAACCTAATGGTCCGACAGAACCTTTGGAAAATCTTGTGAAACTGACAATATTATTGTTGGATGTTCGGTTAATAATTATTCGTGAATTGTAAGTAGAACAACTCCTTAACAGACGAGGTTGGTAGGGCCTTAGTACTTTTACTTCATTTTGATAGGGGGACTGGATGACCATGGCCCTTAAATGTAGAGATTCTAACAAGGGAAGACACGGAAGTGTCCCCCTACGATTTTTATGAAACTTCGTATGTCTGTTAAGCAGTGAAAAATAAGGGATACGTATTTTTTTTTATCGGCTGAGACGCGACTTTAAGGGGTGAAACCACCTCTCGAAGTTTCGACCCGAAAGTACTATCTCGAAAACCAGAGATACATGAAAACTTCTAATGGACGAGGTTTACGTTTTTTATGTAGAATAATATGGTGCTAACAAATTGTCCAAAATATAATTTGTTTATAACAAAAAAATTTCGGATCAAAACTTCGAGGGGTGGTTTTACCCCTTAAAGTCGCGTCCCAACCGATAAAAAAAAATACGTATCCCTTATTTTTGACTGCTTAACAGACATACGAAGTTTCATAAAAATCGGAGGGGGACATTTCCGTGCCTTCTCTTGTAAGATTCCCTAAGATTTCAAGATAAAGAGGTTATATAAGATACTCTTAAGTAACAAGTCAGTCGTTTCATCAGTGAGTCAGGAAATTGGTCATGCAACATACCAGTTGCATTGACACGTTACTTTTTAATTCTATTCGAAGGTATTCAATCAGAGAAAAGTGGTCTCGAGTTTTTGTCTGCAAGAATCTTTATTTCACGGTTCCTTAAAAAATTATTCCCAGCAACTAGGGGATCGATTTCCTCGTTGTCTCCTCGTCGTTGGCTCCTCTTGCCGGAGAAGCCAGGCCGTGTCCGCCTCGGCAATTTCATCTTTCCTCGAAGCCGCTTGTACCGTCCAATCTGCGTAATCGTTCTCTGGAAATAAGAAGCGTTCTCTCGCGGCTGTGGAGAAGGCAGGGGCGGAAGGGGGAGAGAAAACATGATTGAATCTCGAAGACGAGATGCCGGTGAGCCTTAATGGACCCCTCCCACGACGCGGTTACAAGCCTCTCCGGAAAGGAATCGTGTAGTAAAGTCGGTACGGAAAAGTCGAAAGAAATTGACTTCTTGTCCGTTGGAAATTACCATCGATGCATTTCGCGGCGGAAATTCACGGTCACGCCCTCTGAGAAGGATACAGGTCGATTCAAATGTGAAACACCCTGACGCATTTTTCTGATCGAGAATATAATAAGATTATTCTTGATTTGGAAATTTAGGTACATACAGTAAGTTAGGGTAATTTTAACTCAGGGATAACTTCGTCGGAAATTCAGGGAATAATCAATTTTTTATTTTGCAAATATTTTCATGTGAAATACGTAAAAAGGACGTGCCATTTTTACTGTCAATTAATGGTACTAGAACAAGCTAAGAGCTTGAAAAGTTCTCCGTTAGATTATTTAGGCCCAAAGTAAAGTAACCCAATGCATACTAACCTTCACGAAAATTTATATACTCTACACATATTGTGTGTTTCGCGAGATTCGCTAGTGAGATGAATGCCCACCGATCCAAAGTAAATACAAAAGAAATCGTTTAGCTTTTTAAAAAAAAAAAAAAGAAGAAGAAAACAGTAGAATTTCCATCTAACATTCGATACTATCGTACACAGTCCCCTTGGTAGTCGCAAAGGACTCTTGACGAAGTGTGTCCGCCATTTTGATTCCAGGTACACCTCAGGTCGCACCTGATAATGAACGGTGTCTGCGTTCTGTGGCGCGGTTGGATCGATCTCGAGAGGCTGGACGGTGTCGGTTGTCTGGAGTTCGACGAGAAACGAGCTGCCGAAGAGGACGCGATACTTCGCGACCAGGTGGAACGTTACAGCCAAAGGCAACGCGACCTGGACGAGAAACAGAGGGCGTACAGAACCGGTGCGCCCCATTTGAACCATCATCACCATCACCATCATCATCACCACGGGCATCACGGGCATCACGTGACCGGAACTGGGACCGGGGCGACCGGTGGGATCGAACCTCACCTGACCCATCGACAGGACCCCGAGATGGAGGTCAGACTGAGAGCCTACTGAGGCACCGAGAAGTCAGCCGGCAAGACCACTTGACTCTCCCTCGATTTTAGGATCGTCTCTCGGTCAGAAGGATCAAATCGCTGGAGACACTTTGGGAGGGAGCTGGATGACGACGGTTTGGCCGGCGTTTGGTGAGAGAGAGTGTCGGGTCGTTTGATGAGAGAGTATCGGGTCGTTTGGTGTGCAATCGCTTGGAATTCGAGGATCCTCTGGCGATATGATGGGGATGATCTCTGTTGCTCTTTGAGGATAAATCGGGTTTAGAATAGTGCTCGAGAAGATCGGAGCTCTGACAGGACTCTACGTATTAATTGAGTTTCTATTGGATTCCTTTTCACGAACAAAATATCTGTAGTCTAAATTGAGTTTTTCATTGAGTTGTTGAATATAGATGTTTGGGGTGCTAAACTTCATCCATCTAGGAACGTTACAGATTGTTTGTCCATCAAATCGTCCAGAGTTTTATCGTCGTCAGAGTAGTACGTGTAAGACCTCTGGATCGAGATCAAGGGCCCGGTTATGTTAAGCTTTTACGTTTATCCATCTCTCGTTGACTTCGATCGAACCGAACCGCGGTTTTAAGATTTTCATTTTTTCACGAAACTCCACGACGGTTCTCTAGCACTGCCGCCGGACGAACGGGGATCGTCGATCGATCGGAAATCGGGAGACGATCCTCGTTCGAGAAGAATCGATGTGTCCAGCTCGGTCCAACGACAGAACGCCGAATCTCCGTGTACAATTTTATAAATAAGAGATGCCCTGTCGCGTCGAATGTTCGGGCCTGTTCAATTTTTAAGGGATGTACTGTACAACTTCGCTGTCGCCGAACGGACACGGACAATCTCGTCGGAGCTAGGGGCGACCCCTTTGTAAAATTATTATTCGTTCGTAGTTATCATTTGCGATGTTTTCAGAGTATTTTGTTTAAGTACCCTATTATTTCCTTGTTAAAGAAGAAAACTATATCGTTAGGTGGTAAGCGCAGTGTGTATCCGTTAACTAAATGGTGTATTGTACTTAACCTCGTCGCGGCGACAGGCGTGAAGTTATCGAATCCAAGATGGCGTCGTGTGCCCAAGTACAGACGGTGACTTTACGGTTGTTTCTCCGTCACCGGGTCGCGACGAGTGTTACACGTTTAACACACACAGACACGGCACGTGGGATCTTTCCAGCGGAATGGAATATTTAGTCGCCGATTTACATATCAAAGCAAGACGATCGGTGCGGATAAGATCGATGGCGTTCCTCGAGACATGTATTCGGTGAATCACCAGCTGTCTTTTAACCTTTTAAACAGGCGTCTGACCGTCGTGCACTTCCAACACGGTTAACACACTTTCTATTCTCCGATTTTCGTACAAAATGTCTTAATCTCTATACATTCAGATTCTGGTATATCCGATACGTTGATCGTTCACGGAACGCCGTGATTTTAACACTGGAACTACCGGCAACGAACATAATCTATTTCTGTCCTTCCGAAAGTAATCATATTTATAAATCAACTAATTCTGTCGGTTTCATACTGCAGTAAACGTTGCAAAACATCTGCGAAAGTTCACGTTGGGACATTTCAATCATTATAAGAGTGTACTAATATTTCGATTGCTTTGGTGGTTCCTAGTGTTAATGTACCCGTAGGCTGTACGCGATCCGCGCACCGTTCGTTCGTTATCATCCCATAAACTGATCGAGAGTATATTGTACACACACATACACACAAGATGTCGGTATATATCGCGTAATTATAACTCCGACCAGCAATTTTATTACGCAAACGTCTCCCACCCTTCCCCACACACACACATACACGAGCGTATTTAAACGCTCCAGTCTTTCGCTAGAAACTCTTTAAAACTGTCCTCGTCGTTTTCGCCACATCTGTCGCATTTTTTTCAAGCCTGAAATTTGATCGTTTGAAAGAAAAACAAAGTCATTGGTCTCGCTGTCGGTGAAAGGACGGAACGTACAGACGAGGGAATCCGTTTCGGAATTCCTGACGGTCGAAAGAAGGTTGAGCCACAGGTGTGCGTCACGATTAAACGATCCTGGCGTGATTCACGGGGGATCATCCACGGAATTCCGCCGCCGATTCCCCCGCTTCGACGTGGATTCTCGGAGCTTTCGCACGCGCGCGATCCTCGACAGATTATTCGTTGCATTGTACATATTTGTAAAGACGATTTAGGTTAATTTATCGGTGGCTTCGAGCTCTTTTGGATCGCGGAACGTTGCTGATCCCACCTCCCCTCCCCCCCTTACCCACCCGGAAACCACGTGAGTCACACTCGTCGGGGAAAACCCGCGCGAGCGGAGAACGCGCTCCGATTGTATAAAGCTGTTTATCGATTAAATGTAATGTCCGTCGAACCGATTCCTGCGTGTTAATCATTTCCTATCTATATGTAGATACACGTCCCGTGTAGATGAGTGAATCGTTCTTTTCGTTTTTTTTTTTTGCAGATTTCGATACCGAAAGTGTAAGTGAACGGGACGGAGAATATTTAATCGGTGGAAATGTTTTCGAGAACAGAAGTAGTATTTATCGGGTCGTTAACTAAGTTCTCCAGTTTTTTAACGTAAAATATTTATTGAAATGTAGTAGATACCGTTACAATTTATTGTAAATTTTACTTTCAGATCGTGTCTGACTTTAAAGACGGCGGTAAACGTACAGAAAAATATCTGCGATCTCTGTAGGACCGACTAGATATCCTGGCACCGTTGATTAATGTTCTGTGAGATGGTGACGAAACAGTTTCCTTTCGGGACACGATCGTGAACTCATTCTCTCGCGTCGTCGACCGACCGTGGACAAAAGGAACTTTATTTTCGACGTTACATCGAAAAACCTTTTCACGATGTTCTGGAAGCTCCTGCAAGAATTCCCTAAAGGGAGCCCTCCTAAAATGGTAGGTCCATGCTTTTCTATTCGAGACTATAAATCGAGGTGTGTCGTCCACATGTAAAGGGACCATCGATCCTATTTCGGTCAAAGAATTATCTTCCGATTGGTAATTAAGTAAGTCGAAATTAATCGGCAAAATCTTTTCGTTCCAAGTGTTGAACGATCGAACAGCGAAAAGTAATCCTTTCTGGAATGATTTTCGACGCCGTTGTCTCGAAAGGTAATGACGGATCCGTTAAAATGCTATTGGACAGGGGGTGAGATCTCACTCTTCCAATCGAGAGAAATCACGGACGATTTGTAGCGGCGTGTCGGCCACCTCCGATGTGTACGTAAACGCTCACGTATTTACGAAGCGACGGGGAGCTGCATTAGGGGGGTTATTTTCGTTGGTATAATGCCGTGGGCGTTCGAGCGTGGATATCCAGGAGTATCGGGCGCCCGTTGATCCCATCGAATCGAGGATCATTCTGAAATCTCTCCCTCCCTCTGGTAAATCTGCTTTTATTGTTTTAAACGCCCCCTCGCGTCGAATCCCATCAATCCCAATGTATATTGCCCTTCATCCCTTTATCCAGAAATGGTCAAAGAATAGAAAAGTGGTAAATAGGAATGAAAATTGGACAATGGGAAGAAACGAATTTTTTACAGAATAAATGTGACCGTTTGAATGTGTTAAATTAAAGTCTTATTGTTGATTGGGTCATAGAGTTGCAAAACATAATTTAGGGAATGATGGGTCTGTGGAATTATTTCTTAAAAACAGTCATCTGCTAATCCCTTTTCTACCCAGTTTATATCACCTGTAAACAAAATGTTTAAGAACGTGAAATGTAAAGGATTTGCAAAGTACATTAACGGCGTTCGAACATTTCTCTTTTGTTTTGAATAGAGTGTCGTTAGTATCAATCTAGTTGCTACAATTTCAGGAGGATCGCACGTGAAAGGGGGATAATTACGCGCTGACTCGATGTAAGACGATAATGCCCGTCTTGGAATTCTTATAAGAAGCCCTACTCGCGGCGAACCGATACTGGGGGAACAGGGGCCCTTGTCACTTCCCACGAAAGGTTCCTTCGAGATCGCGAACCCGAGGAAAAGTAACCGTCGAGAGCGAGTGAAACTAGAATATTTACACTTTTTATTCAACCTGCGCAGGGACTGTATCTAATACGCGAATAATAATCCATTCAAAATTCCCGCCGGAATGTGCAAACAGGAAGGGGAGGGGGTTCGTCACGGTAGTGTCCACTCGAGAGTCGTCCCTTTGCAAACAGCGTCGAAACACGGTGGAATTTTGGAAAAGCAGAAGCTCCGGTGAGAGGTGTCGTGTCGTTAATGGGAACTGGATAATTTATTGGCCGGTGCGTGACTCTCGGAGAGGAACTATTATGCAAAAGCAATGACACGATTTCCAGACGCGTTTGAATGGAAGTTTCGGGGGTTGCCCACTCGAGGAATCGAGGTGCGAGAGCAAAAAGGTGCCGGGGGCCAGGAGAGTCATCAATTACGATTGGAAATAAATCGAAGGCAGATGCGACGAGTGCCTACAGGGCCCTTTCTCCCGCTGGGCCATCGAATTCTCTGGCCCCTCGCACACCCCCCGCGGACAATACGTCTGTTTTCGACAAATACAAAACGATACACGAGATTGGCCACCCCCCACCGCCCATTCGCTCCCCTATCGTGAAATTCCTCGAGGTCCTACCAAATTTTTTTCTGTAATATCTTCTCGATACGTCCGAACGAAACGGTAAACACACGGATCTTGATCCTGATTAAGATGGGTTGTTATTTCTTGTAGCGGACAGTGGGGAACCAACAGGTTGGACGAACGAAGATCGAGTAAACTAACGGGGTATGAACTTTTTTTACTCGATTCTAGTATCGAAACATTTTAAAAAAGCGTTTCATTGCGTGTAGATTGCAGCAGGCTTGGAAGTATAGAGGGACGATCACAATTTTTCATGACAAACAAAGGGAATTAAAGGGAGAGGAATATTTGGAGGGTTAACGTTCATTTGTCGTTAATGGAAAACGTGTCGATTTTTTTTTAAACGTCGAACGAGTTAACGATGCCTTCGTGACGAGAACGGGACTCGTTTGCCGGGCGCTGTTATGGAATTTTATCGGAGCCACGCGGTTCCTGTGGTTCCCCCGTCGACGGCTTAATGAAGCGCCTCGGCTGCGATTTCGGTAATCTGTAACGAGGTACGATATCGTTTATCGTCAGACCACAGGAAGCTAGGCGCGAGAGACCGGTTGATAAAAGCTGTCCCCAGGGCGGGAATACGTGAGAAATAAAAAACACTTTCTGTGCTGTGTCAGAAAGACGATCGAATAATCTGTAAAAATCTGTAAAGAAAACATCTAGCAAGGGTTTATGTCCTCAACCTAAAAGACCATACACCTGAATATCGTGAGGAATAAATTAAAATAAAATCAGGAGAAGAGTGTAATAAGAATAATTTTGGTGAATTCCTGTTTCTTTTTACAGTTCAGGACCAAGGAAAGGTTTCGCGAAAAATGGAAGTACAGTCAGGAGAAGAGTGTAATAAGTAATAATTCTGGTCCATTCTTCAGGTATACCCTCGACGCGTTCGTCTCGCAAAGATGTTCCCCAAAAGCAATTCCCCCTTCTTCGTTCGTCTCCTTCGCGACTGGAGAATTTACGACCAATGATTCCGGACTCTAATTTCGTCGACAAAGGCGTAGGAGGTGGCGGAGGCGGGGTTTCTCTCTAAACACGATCACCCAAGGAAGATCGAGGACCTTTGCGTGCGTGTACTCGCGGGAAACTGGGCTGAAGGCACGATCCTCCCGATCAGAGACACCCTATTATTACGTCCACACGTTTTTACGTGACACACATCGCGAGTGTTTTGACAGAAACGCATCTGCTCCCAGAATGCACTTCGTTTCTCTTCTTTCTCGATTCTCGACGACCCTACTCGCGTATATAACCAGAGGGTGGGAGGGGGCGAGAACGGAATTCGAGTTGAAGGATCCATAGACCCTAGAACCTCGAGGGGATTCGTAATCTTCTAATGATACGGCGCTGGTTTGAGATTACTGGACACGCGCCCTTCGGCTCGTTTCGGTGGATTGAATTTTTATAATTGTTACGCAAGCGCTCGTCAACTCTTTGCTTGATCTTTTTCTTGTTGAAGAGAAACCTTCGGGTTTTGTCCCCATGAGAAACAGTTTTCGATGTTCGACTCGGAATTGGTTTTATATATTTTCTCGTTTTTTTTTTTGGTTTTTGTGTGAATTGGATTTGTTCAAATGATTTCTGCAAGGTGACTTCTTATATACATTTACATACCTAATATTCCTGTTGCGCACATGATATAATACATTACCATTCTATTGCAATTATCTGTATCCGTTTTTCGAAAAACAGAACATCTGCATATCCTGAATATTTATTTCTCAGCTTACCAATCGTCTCGAATTGTCGATTCTACATAGGACCTTTAAGGGCTCTCGAATGGGACACCACATAGCCAAGCTCTTCGTGGATATTGTCGCGTACCGTTCGCCAGGGACTGCTCATTTGATCGCGCCTGTCGTGGCTCACAATGAGCACATATGCCCGCATGCCTGCCGACGGAACCGACACGACTGGAGCACCAAACAGGCACTCTCCACGCGGTGGGTCCTCGTAAAACACGAAACGCGCAACGATATCGTTCGAAATCGTTGGCCGCCGCCATCGCCCATATCATCCGAACGAAATTACAACCAGCACGGTTCAGGCTTTTAGAACGATTATACGCGTCCCGTTTATTCCGAGTTTAAATACGTACAAGCACGATGTAAATTTGTTCTTCCGTTCCACCACCCTCGACGCCATCTTGAATCTCACAGTACATACTTTCTATACTCTTTTTGTAAATTGTTTATTTATAAAGGTCACATCCACCTTTCGGTTATTAGTGTCCACAAAAAAGTGCAGTACACTATAATTACAAATTTACAAAATTGGTGGACATATTTTAGTTTACAACGTCTATTTTCGATACTCTCATCGTTACAAAAATGTCGGATTTATTCAGGATCTTGTTTTCCATAGCATCGTGTGGGGGAGAGTGAGAAATGTCTGATAGACGCGTACCTACCGTCGACCAATAGGGGATGGCCTTTCGGTTCGTCCTCGCCGATGATTTCGACCCCGATGGACACTTTGATCCCCGCCTCGGTGTGAAATGAACCGCGCGCGTTCCGTCGTTGGTGCTCGCACGTGGGCGCGTTCGCAATGCTCGTGGACTCTGTTGCTCTCTCTCTCTCTCATTTTCGTTGTGTGTCCCGTAGCGTTTTGTGTGCCAACAAGCTAAATGCGTTTCACGGATCGCCGCCTTCTATCAATGGCAGCTTTCTACCGGCTCGATTCCCGGCGCGCGTGCACTCGTAAGAACTTGTTCGATCGAGTGAACCCTAGAAATGGGGATGTATGTACGCATGTATACGGTGTTGTTACGTTCTCTTCGTATCTGCTGGTAGGCGTCGATTAGAATGGACTCTCCTCTACGAACTGGCAAACTAGCAACGCCTCTCGGAGCTCCCTGTCAAGCCTTCTTTCTTTCATATATTGAACATTCGTAAATAAGTATTGTGCTGCTTTCGTAGTATCAATGCCTTCCTCGGACTCCTTGTTAAGCCAATCTACATACATCTTCGTTTCTCTCCAAACACTGAAATTTGTAAAGACTGAATTTCAAACACTGAAATTCGTAAGCGTTGCGCTTTCGTACCTATTACAGATGCCTAACACTGATATCCGTAAATTGTACTTTCATACTTAGTTCCAGGCCACCCTTAAAAAACGTGAGTAAGGGACGTTCGTTTGTACGTACACGTAATATGGCTGTATGTGCCTATGTACAGGTGTACCGACAAATACATCCCTATTTCTTTGGTTTTCCAAAAATTAGTAATATAAAAATTACAGTCGTATGCAGAACGCAAAAGTGAATTCATCCGAATTCACCCTAATTTCTTCGAGTTTCTCCTTCTCGAACACCTCAGAATTACGTACGTGTATTTCGGTTCTGGCAAGTTTATGGTACAGGTTGTAGGAACGGCCAGTGGAATAATTGAATATGGAGCAACATATTGCGAGCAGGGCGAGCGAATCGCGAGCAAGCAACGCTCATTAGCACCTGCCAGCGCGACATCGTAATTTATGAGAGCCGGCGGGGTAACGATTAGGTAATAAATAGCGGGATAGGGCTATCCCAGGCCCTTTTCTCTCTCTTTCTCTTTCCTCTTGTCGGCGGCGACTCGTGTTCCATCGACTCGGGGGAGTGAATTAATAAAAAGACCCCCCGGCCACGCCGCACAGATGTGGCCCCTTCCGTCCAAGGGGGTGTTTCTTTTATTTTTATTGCCAAGGGTTAATAGAATAGTTTGCATTCTCCGAATGTCAGAGTACAAAGGTATATTACAATTCCCTCTCTGGCCCGCTTCGAAGAAAGGGAACGGGGAATAACGTTGACATAACCGGGGAGGACCGCTTGAACATATTAATCTACCGCGAAACCTGTGATTTCTTATTATATTTTTTTCTTTTTTAACAAAAAGCACTCGAGGGTAGTATTTACAATACTCTAAATTTAACTTCGATACCTATCTTCTTGGTATTATAGTTTTCCTTTAATATACTTGATACATATATTAAATGGTATCAGCGACATATTGTTTAAGGGATGATTAAACGATATAAGCTGCCTGATTGAAAAATGATGGCTCAGTGTTACCAAGAATGTAGCGAGAAATCGGGTGGGGTGGAAGAAAAATCTTGAAAAATCCCTTCGACCATTAATCTGTTCTTTCTGTTCAATATTATACTTACAGGACATTTCTGCTTTGACCGAGAGCTATCGAATTACAGAAGAGAGAGTAGTTACTACTTTACTATCTTTTACTACCCTTCAAATAGTTGGTTTAAAGCTGGATCAGACGAAAGAATTCTCAAGATCGCAAGTGAAATCGTGTAACGTGTATGCAAAACTCGTTGTCCATCGCGACCTATCCACCCTCCCCGATTAAATAGGGGTCGTGATAGCGACTCGTGTAACAGGGTTAATAGTTTTCCTTCGGTTTCGCGTGTCGAGTGGTCGCACGTGCGCGTTTATCTCGTGATTTATGGTTTTTCTCGCCGTGCACGCGGTGGTTCGTATTCCCCCCCCCCTTTCTTCTTGTTTTGCATTTAACGGGGGCGGGATTTAAATACATATGCGAGAGCCGAATTTAAATGCGTCGCGCGCGACTAACCCCCATGGGGGGCTTCGTTATTTGCTCGCAGGTGAACGGGACGAATAGAACGTGTAAAAAAAAATACAATTAAATTACTAAACGTTCGTTCCTCCATCGTTTCCATTATGTAGTATAAATTATAAAAAAACGAATATTTCGAATGTGGAAACCAGAACCATTGGTACCGGAAGGGTTGTAAAATTCTACCCACTTACATACTCGAGCTACGTAAGTAATTTCTGTTTCGTTGAAGTGCGATTGGTCACGGGAAATTCAGGAAAATCGAACGATTTTCCATCTCGATGAACTTCGCTGGATGGAAGGAACGAATCGCGGAATGGTAAAAACGATCCATGGATCCTCTCGACCCTCTTCGACGGTCGATCGTCAGGGGGGGAAAAGGGTTCGAAGACGAACAGTTTTTTTTTTCGTTTCCACCCCTTTCCGCGTTCGATTCTTACAGGTGACAGGGTGACGTGTCGTTGCGGACAAATCGAGCGACCAAAGAGGACTTCCGGTCGATTTCACTACAGCTCCGTGAAGATTTCACGACCTACCATTTCGGTGGGTACGAACGCGTTTCGCAACGGTCGTAAAAATATCACATCGTTGAGAAGCACTGTGTTGTAAAAGGGATAAAAGATGAAATAGAGGATGTATTATTATTTACTATTAACTTTTGCCTACCGGCCAGAAAATCAGGGATTTCACTTACAAAATAAGATTTTCCATTCATCCGTTCATACCATTGGAACAACCAAATAATTGACAAAATAAGATTTTTGACTCGTCCACCAATATCTATGTCTCATCCGACCCTACATTTCAATTATAACCTACACTAACACACCCAATTTTGTTTCTATACAAATTGGGTGTATATTACTTATCACATAAATATTAATTATCACTTATCCTTGGAAAACATTTGCACCTACTTCATTCAATCATCCCCCTGTTTTGCACCTTCCCTTTTCCTTCCCTCCGATCTTCTCAACCGTTCTATTACTCTTTCGCTGTTTCTTCTACCGAGACAGAGGATGTATTTAACATTCGTCATCGTTGTAACGAAGAAGAATCCACGGCGGGAAAAGGGGTCGACAGGAGGAGTGGCGGAGACAGGTTTTGCACGGTGTCGGCGCGGGGAACCGATTGTATTCGGTCGAGCGTATTTACGAGGTTGCACCGAGCCGTGATTAGCATGTTCGCCTGATTCACCGTATCCTTGGCGGATTTATTTAAATTTTACGCTGTCCCCCCCCCCCCTCTGCAGATGCGCGAACGGGGTGGCCTCGACTGACGATCGGCCCCCAAGATCCGTGAAATCGTTCTGCCCCTCGAGGACAAAGAGGCCCCTGCGCTGCATTGTCGTACGTATTTAACAGGCCTAATTAGCTTGTTCCTGATCCCCTACCTCCAAAGTATCGACAACTTTCGAACTTGCGTACGAAAAATTCCATCCACGTTATCCGATAACTAAGAGTATCACGCAATTCACGACCGATCTTCGATGAAATTCCAGCATAGAAATCTACCATGTAGCAGCTTCAGTTGGTAATTCCCCAATGAAAGATCTGTAGATTTATGATCGAACCAGTTTACATTTCTTTTACGTTTTGTTGCAGCATACATCGTTACCCAACATATTTTGCATGAACGTACATTCTGTTGCCACTAATCTAAAAGTGGTGTTCATCGTTTTATAGGATTGATCATTGCGTTGTAAGCACCCTGTTAGAAGAATTGATTTGTTTCGAGCATGGAAGTTTTTGTATAATCGGCCACTCGTGGTTTTTATTAGAAAATACCTCGAGTGTACAGCATAGCTGATCCATTTAATTGAAATTCGTTGGGTATGCTCTTTCGCCCCCACTCGACGATGATCACGAATCTCGAGGATTCCAGACGCATAGCGCTCCAGCATCCCCGATTCCGCGGGGCTTAATTCTCTCTTTCTCTCTCTTTGCCAGTCTGTGTTTCTCTGGCGGGTTCAGGTGTCCGCTCCCACAGGCCTTGATCCACCATCGCCCAGGGATGTTTAAGTGTTTGACGTTCGCATTACGTCGAAATCCACTCGGTTCTTCTTCGGCCGACGAAAGAAGGATCCAAACACGTCCAGTTGCGATGAATCGTCCCTCGAGTTTGTTCTCCTTTCGACGAAAGAATCGGTCTATAGTCTCTTCAGGGACGGGTCTGAGGAAAATATATAAGAAAGTATCTCTGAGCAAGGTAATTGATTGAGAAGTGAAACGATAAAAATAAAGAATTTATAAATTTTACATCGGAGATCTGACAACGTATTGCTACCACTGTAATTCAATTTCGATTCGTTTGAAAATGTTCTACAAACGGTTCAGAGTTATCGCCATATGAATCGAGGAGAAAAAAGGAAGACTATACAGAGGATGATAATTTTGGAGCTTCTAAGAACATGATGTTGAGCTGATCTACTGGGTTAGGTGGAAATACTCTTCTTTATATGATCGATCGAGAAGAATATCGTGGATCGAAACGATATCGGACGCGTCCCCTCCGATGTGCAGAAGAGAGAGAGAGGGGGAAGAAAAAAAAGCGACGTCGAAGTTCATCGGGAACCCTCGCATGAAATCCACGCACGGCTTATCCCGGCTTATTCCGGCTTATCCCAATCATTTCTGCCCGGCTCGTCTCCTTCCTGGTGCCAATTACGTCAAATCAACGTCACGGGACAATGCGTACGTACGACGCGTGCATAGCGCAGGTACCAAGACGCCCAAGGTACATATATGTATGTATATGTATTGCCTAGCGATATCGTCGAATTGATATCGGGGGACGGTTCTCATTGATCCTTTTTTTAATTTCCGGCTATTGATCTCTTGCTCCTCTCCCCCTTCTCTTCGAGGAGGACCGTATTAACCCACTATTAAATTTTCACTTGATTTTCTTTTAACCCTGATATGCCTAGAATTTCTTTTCTATAAAATTATAACTTTTTCTTCGTAATATTATTCTAGTTAAATAACCTTCGCGATATATTTTCTGAGTAATCTTTTTTAAATGTATTTATTAAGGAAAAAAAGTTCTAATATTGATTTACCTTGAGAAAACACGCGAAAGAATAGACTTCTTGCTACGCTGGAGTTTCGATCACGGACAATGTGTAAATTGTTGCGTCAATCGGAAACAAGGCGTTTCGCTGACAGTGTGTATAAAATGATTAAAGCGTCGAATCAATCGCGGAATCAACAGAGACGGATTTCGTTCGCGATAGAGATCTCTCTGGACGGGATCCACGGGGCCGAAATCCTTCTGGCAAAGAGAGAGTGACTTTTAAACACGTCGTCCCCGCCGTATCGAAATGGAATTCAAAGCCCCCGGGGCCCTGGGATTTGCATATCGCAACGTCACGATACGACACCCTTGTTCTATCGTTGTCGAACGGGGGAACATCTGCATCATAAAGAACACGGTGTAAAGTGGATTACGGTAATGGATAGCTCGCGAATCGATCCTATTAGACTGCTCACGATCGGGCCGACGATATAACTTTAATCGCCGATCTGGGCAGTCGGTGTGAAACGACATACGTTCGCGACGATGAATAAATCCGATTCACGGCGACAATCATGAACCGAGACGAAGCTACTTTTCTCGGATACGCAAAACACCATTGTTCCTCGTCGTCTTATCCAATATAATGGCTAGTCAATCTCGAGACCTAATCACGAAAGGAATACTGTACTTAAATACAACAGTCTCTATGTCGCGTAATAACAAAATGCAAATTACAAAGCCAAAAAAATGTTAATTATTTCCAATACATATAATAACACGACTCTGATTTGCAAAGCAAAACGAAATTTCACCATTTCCAATCGTTTAAAATCGTAGAGGAAAGCAAACAAGTCGCGAGGCTCTTGACAAAGCGTTGAAAAGCGTTCGTTAGGAGTCCGAGAGCGGAAAGGGACGACGAGGGCCACGGTCAAACATTGGCGTTCTTCTATCCTTCGGTCGCCATACGAATCTAATTGGTGCTAATTTTCCCCGGGACCTGTTCGGACGCGGGCGTAACGCAAACAAGGAATAACGGGGGATACGCTCGATCGCTCGCACAATATTGACCCTCGACGGAACAGAGAGAGGAACGAATGGAACATAATACGGGCCCCGAGCCGCCCCCGCTCGCGATACGAGCTGCCAAAGCGTTTCCATTCATTCCATTTGGGGAGGCCACGCGAGTATTGACAGCCGGTCATTAGACGCGTCGACGAAACACAGAGACCACCGGTACATAATACTGCCTTGTACAGGATCCTTCAAAGTGACGGAAAACAACGACGACGAAGCGACAGACCGGATGAATGACGGCCCCGAAACGGAGAACACGGACTCGTTTCCGGGCAGATACGTGAAGTGAGTGAGTGAGTCAGGTCTTTTTCGACGAATCAAAATCACTAATTCGGGAGGTCAGTCGGTAAATCGAACAATTCATGTCGAGTACTAAAAGATTTCGTTCGAAGAATACTTGGTGATCTTTGTCTGACGGCTGTGGGAGCCTCCACTACAATGTGGAAAATTGACAGGGTGTAATCCGTAATTTAAGTGACTTTTAACACTGATTCTTCCTTCTACGTTTAGTGACATAACCGCCCAGTGACTTACAGAAAAACTAGATGTATGCACTTTGCAATGTCTATGACAGAAACGATCAGTTTTGAAACGTCCTGTATCCCTACACCCACGCGCCCGGTAGCCCATTGCGGACTTCTGGTCGCTCGATCGGACCGTAAACCCTCGTAACGCGATACGCTCCGGCACTACCTGAGCCCCGAATTCGTATGTCTGTCTGCGAGTGTCAGTGTCTCGGAAACGTCAGCCGCCCCGGGGCCTTTTCGACTCTTGACTTTGACTGACATCCGTATTGGCCCAATCGAAAGGTTCGACGGGACGCGCTCCGCGAGATTGGATGTTCCGGGGGAGGGTTTATCGCGACCTGGTCCATCTGCTCGCCCCTTGGAACGGGGATAAAAGTCAGATTCGTTGATTATAATACGGGAATCATGGGATATATCCGTTGTGTGTTCGGTTGGAAAGTTTCGGTCCCTTTTCAGTCGTGTTCTAATAGCGGAGAATAGGAGATCTTCCATATAAACGGTGGATCAACATCGGTCTTTCACGCATTCTTCACCCCTATTAATTGTAGCCATTGTTAATGGATTCTCATTACTATTTAATTGGTGTGCAGTAATTTTCGATACCTACGAACGTTACGTATGACTCGTGTTATCGCCGTCTCCTTCGTCGAACTGGAACGTCCATCCGACGAAATTCAAATTACTCGATCTTGAACGCTTGTTTCCATGTTAAGGTACCTGACACACAGAGATTCATCACGGCCGTATGTTGATTATAATACTCCATAAATGGGGCTACATGTTGCAAGTCGCTGCCACCCGTGCAACACAAAGCGAGAGAGCGGTGGCTGGTCATAGTCGACTAACCATGAACCGATAGCAGCGAGTAAGCATGACGGTGCACCGGTTGAAACCTCGTAGCCAATGAGCCGTCATGGGGAAGCCAAGTGTCGTCGTTGAGCGTGCGGCAAAAGGATTCATTAACTAACAGCTCCTAGAATATCCATAAACTATCCTTCACCCAGTCGATACTTGGTCGCTTTTGCTTCCACGTTTAATTGTCGCGTTATAATTGGGATCTCTTGGGCAGAACTTGCTCAATCGGTTCTTTCTCGTGTTCCACATTATACAAGCACACGAACGGTCCCGAGAAAAGCGATTCCGTTCGCGGAGCGGAGAGAGGCAGGATATGAATATTTCGGAGCAGTGGGACACGTGGCCCCCCTGGTTGAATCGGCGGGGCATTCAGCAACGCACTTCAGGGGGGTGGACAGGGGACGACGGCACGCACGGTCTCTCCTCTGTGAACGGAACCGACGCTTTGAGCGCTGTCGCGTCGCTTCGGCTTCGTGCTAAGCCCTCGATAATTGCCAGCATCACGGGGGATCCTACCGGCGATCCACACACGACTCTACGAATCGGTGCGACTGCGTTTAATTACACGTCACGTACGCTGGGACGTCTCTATTATGCCTGGCCGTCTCCGTGATTCCTGCGCCGTTTCACTCACTCTTCTCTTTTTTCTGGAATAAAGAACGTTCTGGGGTGATTCACAAAAAAGTACAGAGTCGGTGACTGTAGGCGCCGTTACATTTGCGAAATTGGAATCGCGTGCAGGGTGACTGGAACGATAACAAACTCATCCAATGTTCATAGGTTATGTTCACACGTTTCTGGGGATACATATTTGGTATGTATGCCTTCTTGATCGATATCGAATTCCTAACCGTGTGAAGTGCGCGACGAAACAACAATGGTGAAATCGGTTTTTATTGTACGAGTGTTTAAAACTTACGGGAATCGTAATGCGCAGCCAAAACCGCCAGATTAAAGAGAGTGAAGCTTTACAGTCTCTTATGCGAGAGAGCATCGGATATGTACGAGATTTTTACGAAATTCTTTAAGATTATCGTGGAATGGTAGAGTGGAAGGGTACCGCGTTTTGTCAGAGAAAATGACGCAATTCGCGAAGTTAACGGTGCACGTCCGGACGCGGTAAAAGTCCAGATGAACGTCCGAGAGTCATCTCGATTGTCTTTGCGGTCTCTCGACGCCGTGAATATCGTAAGACCGACCACAGAATTCCAACCGCACGATCGTGACGTTTCGCCCTTTTTATTCTTCCGACGCAAAAACATTATACAGGCCACGTTCGTGCGTTGCGGAATATCGTTTCTCCTCGGTTTTCCCCATGGTTCTTCACGATCGCACGATGGCTGACGGCAACTCCGTTAACGTTTCTTATCGAACAAATTAAACCACTTCTCTCGGCGGAATAACCTCTAAATCCAGTAAACATGTATGTAACATACTTTCACACGCGCCAAACGAAGAGGTGCAATTCTTACATTACGCGTACAGTCTACGTTACCGACTGTTAATGCGTCAAGAATCGAAAATGGCGTTTAAAGTATCGATACATACAAAGATACGATATCAGACCAATCGAATAACATATTACATAATACGATAAAGAAAATAAAAATACAAGGACAGTTTCGAAGAAATTGAAGAAGCAAGACGGTATAGCGGACGACAATGGTCCTCGTCGATAAAAGAGCAACGAGGCCGCGTTTTCCCGTTTTTTTTCCCCGTTCTATAATCCGCGAGCGTGCGAGAATGCCGAAAGGGGTGGGTCCTCATTGTGCGACATAATTTACTGTCTGCAAACAGACGGGGCGTCGATGTAAAACATGTGCAAACAGAGAGGCCCGGGATTATACCGATGCAACGGGTAGGTATAACACGGGGCCTCTCCTCGGTGTCGTTTTCGATTGAATGCCCGTGGAATAGGGATTTATTTCGAGCTGTGTAAAATGACTCGCGTTGTGAATTGAGTCGTACACACACCGGCCCCGCGTGTGCACGTCGCGTTGGCTCGACGTGAAAGGCGTTGATGGAAGTGTTCCTCTCCTGTTGCGTTTCTTTCCCGCCGGCTCTTGGATTTCATCGATCTGGATGGTTGGAAATGTTCTTGCAATCCATGGATAATTGAGTGAATACTCGAGACGTAAGTGTACTTTCCAATGTATGATTCTTTCGGCTGGACACCGGTGAGTGGGTAAAAGTTCTTGTCCATCAAAAGAAATAAAAATTGAGGGTTACGTGTTTCATCTGAAATTGTATCAATACGAATATCGAGCACCTACCCTGTATAGGACGCGAAGAAAGTCTACTTTTAAGCTCCAGATGGGAACGTTTATTTTTCGTAGCATCAACTATACATAATAACAAATACATAACAGTTCTAGCTCGAAAGTCTAAAAGGTTATGAATCGGGCTGGCCGCGAGATTAATCGCTGGAACAGGCAAAAAGAGGATTCGCAAAGGGGAGGAGAGACTCCGTGGAAATAATTTCGCGAGGCTGGCGACGATCGATACCGGTTCACGGGTGTACTGTCTCTCCTCTTCGTCTCCTCCCTGGTCGCCATGGTGACGTAGCAATGGCCGACAGGGACGTCGCGGCGCCTGCGTCCGCGTTCATTATACAATTGAATTTTCCCCGATAAAGCTTGCTACGAGTGCTACGTATTTGGGCTCGATTCCACACCGTCGAAAAGAGGGATGCCGCCTACCTACTCTCTCGATGCGTCGAAGCATCCGTAACGAGGAGATCCCAAGATCCTTTAAATCGCGCACAGACCCCGTCCAATCCACATCCGTCGAGCATATTTCTCATAATAGATGTCAAGTGGACAGCTTTCGAGACATTGATTACTGTTTTTCGATCGGAGACTTTTGGACAATTTGACATTCGACCGATTTACGGCTAAAAAACTCTTGCCACACGGGGATTAAGAAACGCATTCGACGATTGGCTGTTTATACCAAATAAATTATACGGTGGTTCCAGTTTCTCTCTACGAGCGCGTCGGAGTCCATTATTACACGCTCCGGTGGCCGGGGATGTGTTTGCCTTTCCCATGTACGGAATAATCCCCGCGATTCTCGGGCGACTTTGTCGCGCTTGTATCGCGCCTCCGCATTATAACCGAGAAACGGGTAAATAAGAGAGGAGAGGACCCCGTCAGCCCGTTTCTGCCCCCTGAATCGGCTTAAACGTCGTCTCGTACGCTGACGTATTGACGTTCGAATGCTGCTCCGAAAGGGGTGAGAGTGTTAGTCCGGTCCTAATATTTTCTAAACGCGTTCAGGGTTCGCTGGCTGATCGGGTTCCCGGATAGAGAGGGTTGCACGCAGGTAAACTGGATGAAATTTCGATCGACGCATTGGAACTAATAGCGGGACGAACGTGAAATTACATACGAGGCATACTCTGAGAAACGACACTTCGAGTAACATTAAGGTATTCTTCTAATCGTAAGAAAAATGTTTACCCACGGAGGGTTAATTCAGTTTTTTTATTTAATAAAATAACATTACATTTTTTATTATTTATTATATAGGATATTATTATACTGTTCATGATGAAATAATACAATAGCCTCTTCTTTCCGGATTTATGTCAAGAAAACATGGATGACCTTTGAATAATCTTGAAAATAACATCAAAGGAAAAAGTGTGTCCAACACAGCCCACCTTGAACGGTACAATTTTCGTCTTGGACGTATTCTCCTGTCTTCGATCCCAGAAAAGAGACAATTTAGGTGTTCTTGTTTCTCGTGACTAACCCTGTATAACAGGGCCTTTGCCTGTCGAAGACACTTCTCGCTCGAACAAGGATCCTCCAGATTTCGAGTAAAAATACCAGAATCGTTCTTTGTCCGTTTCCAGCTCAAGCAACGGTCACGTGAGGGGGGGGGGGCAGCGAGAAGACCCGTGTTTTACGGTGCAAGAAATCAGTAGAAATCGATCGTCCATTATTCCGAGACGAGCCGGTCACGCTTCGCCTGCGTTCCTCGTTTTCCTTTCTTTTTGCCCGGGACGGATGGGATCCGTTCTCGGGGCTCGGGTCCCCGGAAGACGAAGAAGGAAGAAAAAAAAAAGGTGAAGAAAGTATCCGTCGTCGCGTCTGACAGCAGATAAAATCGACGGAATTCTTTCTCGCGTGGACGATCGCCCTGGAACGATTTCCTTTTCGAACCCCGAACAGAATCATTTCCGGCGATGATCACAGTCCTCGATCGCGTTCATTTTTTTTCGAGGAAGATCGTGTCTCTGTTCTCTCTTACATATCTGTCTTTATGACTCGATTACGAACCATTCGTATTTTCACATATTTGACAAATTTAATTCTCGTATCCCCTTTGTTCGACGTGAAAGGCTTGAATTCGAATCGAGATAAAAAAAATCGCGACGACCGATCCGTTTTCTGGAGGGATGACGTGTGTGTGGGATTCGAAACGATAGATCGGGGCACGCGTTTTTTTTTCGATAAAGATGGAAATTCTTGCTGGCCACCCTAAATCGGGAGCAGAAGGGGTAACACATGTCGATGCGACAGTTAAGATACGCGGGAGGGGGGATGGGGTACGATGGGGTTGGATTTTTACCCCAAAACCGGGGTTTTGTGTCGTCGGAGTCATAAATCAAGGGGAGGGGGGAGGCATGAAATCAATTACCACTTATCGGTCGCCCGTGACACCGGGAAAAACGCTGAACCTGTTCGTCCTTTATTTCGGGAGCAGCGCGAACGTTTTTTTCCTTCATGGTCCATGCTGAAGCAATAACAAAAAAATGGAGAAAATTAAGTCGTGTGCAGCTTACGTAATACGTCTTTCTTTCTGCCCCTCGAATCACATCGTGGCGTTGTTGTTCGAGAACCTGCCCTATACAGCTGTATATTACGATATTCTGAAAGTACAAGGTAATATCGATGTAAGCGACAGAAAATGAAACGGGGGTTGATTTCTCTCGTGTAATTATCGTTATTATTCGACGGAACAATTTGAACAGAAAGATATAACGCGTCGCACAACCTTTACACGATGGAGGATAAACAAATAGAATACAAGAAGGAAAGAGAAATGAAGAAAATGAAAAGGAGAATACCGAAGGGGCCGAAGAAAGCACAGTAAAACAAAAGAAGGACGAGATCTGTATAGCGTTTACAAGTAACAACAAAAATATATAAATGAAAGTAACGTTCAAGGGTTGAAGACCATTGCGTGGCAGCGTGCGCGCCTTTTAATCACTGTTTCAGATTCGTTTCGTGTTTCCGGAGGCATTCAGTGCGTACAGGCCACCGCCGGGCGTAAAAGCGAGTTAACGTCGAATAAATCAAAATAAAAGGGGTGGCGAGTGCAGAACTCGGTGGCCCCGCTGGGCGACGGCCCAGAAAGATCAGGGGTTGCCCTGTTCCCCAGGATCGAAAAGAGTTACCTGCTTCGACGACGGTTCCTTCCACCCCGTGGCACAGCACACGCACGCAATGAGGAAGGGATCTATGGTCCGTGTGCATTGATCGGTGAAAGATTTTTATTAATGTTCGTGGAACGGTCTCGCGCCTCTCTGATTTTCACGCTCTTTCACGGATGGGAGGAGGGATGGAGGCACACGATGTGGTCGTCCTGTCGTTGTTGGAGCAGCTTGAATCCGTGGTACTCCCTTCGCATCTTTCACCAATTACGGAATTGTATGCGATCATTCCGTTCAAGTGAGATGGATTTATTGTACGTCGATTGGACCAGTGGAACACGGTAACTATCCTCGATGGGAATATCCCTCGAGACTTCACTGACCTATTAATAGACTTTTAAGTTTCAGTGCTTATAGATATAATAAGCCGATTTATTTTTTCTTAGATCAGAGGTCCAGGAGCATTTGTTACGTTATTTTGATAGAGAAAGAATGTATAATTTGGTATATATTGAACTGTTTAGTAATAGCTCCTTGGTTATTAATCCTTGGATCCACTGGAAGGAAGATAAAACCGAAGTATCCGCCACGGTCATGTTGATCCAAATAGCCTGAACAAGTCTCGACTCACGTGAAGAAACAAAGAAAACTGAAAATCGCAATAGTGTACATACGGTCAAAGGGGTAACGTTGAAAGCAACAGGACAGAGCACCTCGGCGAGGGTGAAAACCGGCCCCATCCCCCGAGGGAATGGCTAGATGGACCTAGACCAGGACATTACAAATCAATTCCCGGGCTGTAAATATAAAAATCTCCCCGTCCAACGCCATAGATCAAGAGGATCCTGTCGGTAAACAGGATAGCGTTACAGATTCCTTAAAAGAGATCTTACCTTCGAGAAGACTGAATGGGCAACCGGAGGGGAGAGGAGAGACGAAAGGGAGAATGGCTTGAATCGGAGAACCGGGATACGGAATCAGGAGGATTAGCCCGGTTTGAATACATTCTCCGTGGTTTCCTTTACCGTCCTTCCTGCCACGGGAATACACCTATCCTACTTCGAGGCTCCAGATGATCAAAGGTGAACGGACCCCACCACTCCCTTGAAACGAAGCTAATCCCTACGGTACGTGCGTACGGGCGTGTGTGTAGATCGGCCAAGGGTGTACGATATTACGTGGATCTCGATCGCGTGGGAGGGTCCTGTTTACACCTAAACGTAACGTAACACCGATTCAGGAAATTCTGTAAGTCGTAAAATCGAGACAAACACGTACACACACCATTAGTTGATCGTCAGTCGGGTGGCTTTCGCCCCCACCCACCTGTTAACGCTGTTATCGATGTGTATCATCAGTGTTACACGCTAAATACAGTGATTTCTCGATGAATGCAACACGAGCAACGCCGTTATCCCCACCAATGTAATCATCGTCGTTCGAATACGGACCATTTCTCGAGAAATTCTTCGACGGTACCGAAGGAACTGGCGTGTGATCGTAGCCCGTCGTTTTCTGTAATATTTTAAGGGATGCCCCCGTTTCTTCGCCGAAGGAACCCAAACGCATCAAGCCGAAAAAGTCGCTCTCGATTCATCGTCGATGATCGACTCCCAGGAGGGAGTCCGGCCCGTCGAATAAGAGGAGAGATCGCCGAAGAATGACCACGCCGCGTGAGTATGAACGAACAGGAAAGAGAGAGACAGAGGGGGTGGAGTGGGGGCACGGCCGTGAAAGGAAAAAGTTCTTGGAAAGACGCTAACGTGCCCTGGAGTCGTCTTGTTCGCCGTGAATGGACCACGATGCGTCAACGTTACGTTTCAATGTTGTACGGAAGAAAAGAGAGAGAAGAAGACAGTGAGAAGAAGAGAGGCGTAGACGGTTCTCGGCTGAAAAAAGTCCTACGGGCAGGTAGAGGTCCCTTTAATACCATTTCGTGCCATTTACACCTCGAGAACGTTTCGTTACCCCGAGGCAAGATCGAAGGGGGTCTCATCTCTTTCTCTCTCTTCTCCCTTTTGGATTTTTCGGCTGTCCGTTTATTGTCGGAGCTGCCTATACACGGTGGCCATTGACGGGAACGACTTCCCGTCACGCCATTGCGATCGCCCGGCCTCGTCTCTCCTTTCATTGCCCCCGCCTTTCTCGAGACGTTCCTCACCTCTGAGGCCTCTGGTCCGTCGACGGCGAAATAAAAACGCGAGTCTTTCAATCGCAAACGCGATCGATTCCTCCGGGAACAGGTAGTAGTATACCCATCCCCCCGACACGGGCGGTGACAGAGGAATTCTCCTCGATGCTGGACACACACACACACACATACATGGTGGTGGACAACTCGGTGGAGGAGAGCAAAGTGAAAGGAAAGGTGAAAGAGAAGGGTGAAAAAGAAAAAATTGTAAAAATATTTTAGACTTCGATGCGTTTGTTGGACGCTCGAGTCGCGGAATTTAGTGCAACACTTTTGAACAGAAATTTTTTAGAGGTTTATTCAATTATTGAAGAATAGAGAATACAAACATAGAGAATCTAATTGTAAGCCAAAAGTGTTTTGGAGTTCTCGAGTATCTGTCTGAATTAGGTCTGAGCTGTTTATGAAATTGCATAGGGTCTTTTGTAATACACTATCTTTTTGTAACAGGGAGAAGAGACGTTTGTGGGTCTTGGTACGGGATGAACGAATAGGACTTCGGAATTTGAGACCAAGTTGTTTGGGACAGAGCAGCGCGGTCGCAGTGTGTTATTCATTAAATTGAATCAAAGTAGGTATGTATATAAATTGATACACAGAACGTGTATATATAATGGTAATTCGTGAAATCAATCCATAATCACGGAGTCAACAAAAAGTAAAATATCTAAAATTGCGGCCATATTGGAAATGGCCACTTGAAATTCTTCTATCTTTGTGTGAGATAATGTATCGACGTTTCAGGTCCAAACCAACTCCGAGTGTTCTTGAGCCGATGGAAACTGTCGGTATACGTCTCGATTTGGGATCAGAAACGAGAATTGAGAGGGGGAATAAACGGAATTTTTTCAGGGACGCGTCAACGTGTCCACGGGCAGCAGCCGAGCACAAATATGATCGATGGACATTCACGGTCCCTGATCCGTGTAATTCGCGCGCGTAAGAGGATACGAAAGGACTCATTGTCCGGCTGTCGGCTCCTTTAACGACAGCCCTGACGGATGCCCCGCCGACGGTTTGCGCATTTTTCGGTAAAAGTAAAATAAGACCACGCGCTCTTCAGACCTGTTGCCACTGTTTGGCAAGTTTGATGGAGAGAGAGAAAAAGGCCCTCGAATCGCCACCGATTCTGCACACATCGATGCAAATGTCGGTTCCGCTTCCGTTACGCACGTCAAACAAGAGTAAGGACCGCGACTTTTGTATGTGTATCATTCCTGAAACGGATTTTCGGTGAACGTTCGAGGGGTAGGTGGACGGGACCCGATTCGCCGCGAGTAACTGGATCATCGTTTTCCACTGACCGATTTCTTTTATTTTCCTTGCTCCAGCTGTCTCATTCGTCGTCTCTGACCTTTTTCATCCCTCTTCCGTATGAAAGGGACCGAACGCTTGTTTATTCGTTCGAATTTTAATCGTTCGAGCAATTAGAAGTTGACCGTCTCAGAACACCCCTCGAATGGCTCTGTTCTTTCGCTATATACACATTCGCCAAAAGTATTCTTTACGTGTTTAGCTTAGTTCTTTTTTACGGTGTATAAATTTTACTCCACGTGAAGTAGCGACGTGTTCGTTCCGACAGTCGTTTAAAATATTGTTTTGGCCTCGAATGTTTCCCGCGTCAGTCTCGTCTTCGCGGACGCGCAGTGGAGTAGAAGCTCGTAAAATCGGCAGAACTCCGTCGACCAGTTTCCACGAGCCTAATGGAATATGATGTCAAGCACCGTCGCGGCGGCGGCGCCCCCGTAGTAAATCTCGATGAGTTATCGTCGTTTAAACGACTGTGAAATTAGCGGTTTAGCGGACCGCGGGACGCCACGGGATCGCCTATGCGCCTCGTAACTGTCTTCTAGGTGCTAAATTTCGCGGGAGGCCCCCAGTCTCGAGGTTGAAATCTCTCTGGCCGGTGTGGGGGCGGGAAACATCTTCGAGCCACTTTGTATTGCATCTGGTAGCGCACAAGGGAAATCCTTAAACTTGTACCCGTTGTTTCGTACCATCTCAACGTTCTATTATGCGAACGTTCTTTCATCCGCACGTTCCATAATCCGAACGTTCTACTAGTGTGCTTCTTCGAGTACAACGAATCCAATTTAGAGCAAATAATTCTACGGGGATACGGTGCAAAATTCAACCCCTCCCCCCCTTTCAAGAAGGTTCATACCACGATGTGTCCCCCATTAAACGAGAGGCGTGACGACGTAAAATCGAATTCTCTTAAACGAAATATTGTTTCGTTGCTAAAGTCCGTTAATTCGTCGGTATTCGTCGAATGAATGAGTAACCCGTCGGTTCGAGCAGCAGGATCTACGGGTGGTCCCGTGTAGAAGGGCCGAGAACCGGAAGGGTTCGCAGAGTGCCCGGTACGGGCTGCCTCGGTAACTCTTCACTCGTAATCGACGTGTCGCAGCGTGACGTCAGAATCACCAAATGTCAACAGTGTCGCGCGCCCGTCAACGGGGTGTTCTTGATCGAATTACAACCGGGTCGATGGGGAGGGCAAAACTGTTACAAGGTGCTTCCCGCGGTGACGGCTTCTCTCTGTCAATTAAATTAACGCAGCTGCGCGCGCGTGCAGACTCGAAAACGCCTTTTCAACGAGAAAAAAAAAGGCGCGAAACAGGAGCCTGTAACACCGTGCGTGCACGATGTGCCGATCGTCGGGCACCATTCATCGAGATGGAAATTGAAGGCGAGACTCGGACTCCGCCCATCGGTACTGGACGCACCGGTAATTTTCGGTATCCGCCTAATTTTCGTGAATCGGACACGGTACACCGGGTTTCCACACCCTTTTTTTCTGTTCGTAAGGTGGACATATTCGCTGACCGGTCGCAAAATCGCCACACGTCTCTCCGTTGGAGGTTTCGGTCGAACACGCCCTCGAAACGGCGTTACGGTTCTCGGGCATTAGCCAATCACGGATCAAAAGTTCAATCAACGCGAAGGGTTAATTTAATGACCGTTTCGATCAATGAGGTAGTTAATTTGATACTTGTGCCTCTGTTTATGCAAGTAGTCTAAGTGAAAAAACTAAAAAAAAAAATTGAAACTATCACTTATATTGTGTTAAGTAAGTGAAAGCTTTATTTAAATGACTTAGGCTACTTTCATTGGTCACCGGCATTTTAATCGAGGAGAGAGGGGAGGTGACGATAAGAATCTTCAATTTTTCAATCGCGTTCACGTTCCCAATCGATTGGCGTGCAGCGTAAATTTCCGTCGAATTAAACCGTTTTCGAAATTCGTCACCGGTACCACGCCGAGCCTCGTCGGCACTCGTCAAAGCGTCGGATTCACGCTCGTAACCCTCGTTCCGTGGACGGTCTCGTCGCCGAGTCGGGCTAGTCCAAACAGTTTTTCGTCGTAATAAAACCGCGCGCGTCTCGTGCCCGATAATAAAATCGAGACACCCCGGCGGGGTATAACAGTCCAGGGGACAGTTGTTTGTTTCTCTACTCTGCCAGTCGTCTCTGATGTCTGCTGGGTGTGCTCGGCTGCTCGATTAACGACTGCTCATCCGTTTGTGGGAAACGACGACCGTTTTCCGCGACATCGCCACCTTCTACCAAGAAATCCCCTCTCTCTTCTCATTCCCCCAGTGGAATCGCGAGTGGTTCACGAGGGAGTAGATAGTACGTGTTTCTAAAATTAACCAGGCTAAAAACAAGAGTTACGAACCGACACGACTGAGAGATCGTGGTGACGGTGACTGGAGCGTTCCCTCGATCACAAAGAGCAGACGAACAACTCCGAACATCGTCCATCGGCTCCCCTGAAAATCATCATCATCACGGGAAATCCCGGAACACACACACGCCTTTGAAAATCGAGGGGGAAAAAAAGAGGTAGAAGCTGCCGGATGACGACGATCTTTTCATGAACCCGCCCCCAAGTGTCGCCGGAACGAATGGAAGACGATTAAATTCTCGGGCACGAGACTAGTTGGATCCAGTTGGTAAAATCCGTAACGCAACGCGACAATACCCGAGAAATCCGTGTGTCGGTACCCCAACAGAGACACCGCGAAAACAGAAAAATCGGGAGAGTCTCTGTGTATGATCCTAGCGACGACGTTGGTGGGAGAGAAACGAGGATAGAGGATCTATGGTTAAGGCGGGAGAAACGAGCGAGACGGACGAGATTTCCACGGGGGTGGGTTTTTTAAATGGTCGAAAGAGAGAGGGTGCATCACCTGGCAGGACCATCCATCACTGGAGATGCACGAAGAAGGGCCCCCGCGACGGGGAACTGTGTAACAGGCGAGGGAGGGCACAGAAGAGCGAAAAGGGACGACGCGACGCGTCCACAATTTGTCCTCGTCACGTTTAAACGCCGGGGCCTCCGTCGTTCCTCGGAGGCACGCGAGAACAGGCGGAAAAAGGGGTTGCCGACGTTCTGCACCCGGTTATAACCTTGTTACCATCGACTATATATTATCCCCGACGCGCCTACGTAACGGGGAAGCATCGCCTGGTTGTCCATTAACTCCTCGTCGCAGGATATTAACGTTTTGTATATTGTGCGCAGCCGTTTCGTAAAGGGACGGTAAAGGGCTCGTAGAACGCAGCCTGCGCGCGAATTGGGGTTGGTACTTTCGATTTTTACCGATTTCTCCGTGATATTCGATCGTTATTATTCTCATTCGCCGATCGTCGCGAAGAAATGTCAATAGTTTCTGTCCTGAATAGCTTTAATTATACTCATACAAGACCATAGCGATCACAACAGAATCGTAGGTACGCTGAATTTATTAAAAATGGTAACTTTCATTACGAATAGGTAGAACTAGGGGATTTTAGAGAAATTTAAACTGAATAATATCTTATTTCTATCGACACGATTCATGAATCGTTGACAGAAAGACGGTACCGTTTTAATTACCGATTATTTCGTTCAGAGGACGCTTTAGCTGGGAGCCTCCGGGTGTGTTTACACGGAACAATCGAGAAACGTCAAGCCTGATAAAGCTAGTTGCCGGTCCGACGGCGACTTGTCGGGCCGACATACGGCCGGGCGATAAGCCTGGGCGCAATTAGGACAGGCAGCTTTATTTCCCTAATTCTCGTTTTAATCAACCCCGAATGCCCGTGTTCGTGCCTCCTAGCCCCCGGGTGTCTCATTGTCTTCGCCGGGGCGACGTACTTTTGTGCCGTGGCGTGTGAATAGACCCCCTTTTAGGGCCTCGTAATCAGCCGTTACGCGCCTTTCAATTACACCCACGTTAAACCGTTTAAATGGCACCAGCGGAGGGTACACGTACCTCTTCCTCGTTTGTTTTTAAGTGTTAAGAAGAAATACATACAGTGTGCTCCGTTTATTATGTCCCTGTTAATAATGTGTTAAGGAGGTTAGAGGGATGAAGGATACAGTGTGACGCTTTACAATGGATTTTCCAACGATTTGTCGAAACGATAAACAGCAACAGTATATTCGAGGAGTAGTGCGAGTTCTGTTGGATTCGACGTACGCGCGGGTAAATATTGGAACGATTTTTCCGGATCACGGCAAGAAGTTCAAAGGGAGGAGAGACCCGGCGTGATCCATCGATCATTTGTTTGACCTTTCCACGTGTGCTTCGTAGCCGGAAATAACAGAAAATAGTCTCGTGCCGCCGTTTGCCGATCCTGTTTGCGCAAGCTGACCCCTCAGGACCTCTTCACGGAGGTTACCCGAAGAGTTCTGAAGAGGTCCTCGAAGGATCGAGGACGCAGATGTTTATTTTGACGCGACGAGCCACCTCGGGAGTCACGAGTCTTCGAGTGGATAAATACATTTTGAACCCCATACTCTTTCTTTCTCGCTCTCTCGTCTCATGCGAACAGCACGGTTCAGCGGTTCATCAGGGGAACCGTTAGAAGCCATCTTTCTTTCTTGGACACTAGGGAAAAGAGTTCACACTCACGCAAATACACGCACGTCGTCAAACACGGGATTCGAAGGTAACCAAAGTTCTTCTATCCATCGAATTCAATTGGAAGTTCAATATTTGAAAGCATTTGAATTGCGAATTTCCTTCGCCCTTAACCTAAGAATCGAACCTTCGTCTATTATAATAACCGACAATAATATTTCCAGATACTAGAGCCATTTCAAGAACTCTGATGTGTATGGGAATGTGGTTTAGAAACGGTTTGGTGAGTGCACGAACGCAACTGTTTCCTCTGTCATTTGCTATATCTAATAATGCTTCTCACGGTGAAATTATAAACTATAGATCGATCCTCGAGTATGGAAATCGAGGCAAGGAACGTGCCCAAGTCGGTTTTGTATTTCATTCGAAACGAGAGTTTCTACGTCGTCCTTATGGGGATCCTCGCAACCGCGAGGCAACGTGTATCCGGTCGTTAAAAAGAAACGGAACCAATCGAGAGGGGTAGAAGATGGGGTGGGGTTGGCGTAAAGAAAGAAAAAAAAAATAAAGGTGGAGTAGATAGTGGATCGGAAGGAGCTTCCACGGAGAGGTTCGATTACACGGTTACTTTGTCCCCGTGAATGGAGGGACGTCGGACATCGGCGATCCGTGCATCGGCGAGTAACAACGAGAGAACAACAACGGTGGAAAAACGGCCAACGCTGGAAGAGCATCGGCGGTGCAAAACCGCACAAAAGAATTAGTAGTCCACGCCGCAACGGTTCATATTATTTCCCTCCCCCCCTTCTTCGACTCGTTTCATGCCCACTTTCAATTGAATTCTTTTTCTCTATTTCTTACCTCAGGTTCGCTCGGAGAGTCTGCAAAATTTCAACAATTGACGGCACTCGCGTACAAAATCGTGGCGTTCCGGTTCAAAAAAATTAACGGAATACAAGCTTAGTCAGGAGGATCGGTCTGGAGATCAAGCACGGTGATAATTCTTGGATAATTCTTCGATGGTTTCCAATTTCTTGGAACACCAATGGTACATATGTGTCTTAAATTATACTTTAATATGCAATATGATACAGTAGACCATCTACGTATCCGAATATTCTAACATCCGAACGTTCTGTTATGAACAGAGTGTCTCAAAACAACAGATGCCTTCGCCTGTTGCAAATATGTTATGTTCATATACAATCTATACTTTCTTCTGTTCGATTCGAATTCTACGCGGGTTAATTATGTCGTAAAATTTTGGTAACTCACCAGCGCTAAAAATAAGATCCATAATTAATTGAACATATACTTTGTGCAAGAGAACGAATAGAAACTGCGTTCCACGCCTCGTTCGTCCGTAAAGCTAGAACGGTTATACCGGGGCCGTATTAGTCCGGGGAGCGTTTTGAAATAATGTTCCGTGACACCGCGAGTCCGCTCGAACGGATCCAGCGGGACCAGCCCCAGCATCCGTGGCCAAGCTGGACCGTTATAGTCACGGCGCGGACTGCAACGTATCGGGACGGACAGCCGGGCAGCCGTTGTCAATCGATGCGCGTGGTCAGCGATCAACGTGACGAGACCTTGCGTGTGCCTCTTACATATAGGATTACGGTACGCGATATCGAATTATACGCCGTCTTGAATCGATACCGGTGGAAAAAAACTCGCCCGACTTCTCGTGGCCGGTGTAGAGGGAGCGGGTGCAGCAGGATCTCCAGGTACGGTGGGCATGGAATCGATTTCCACTCGAATCCTCCGTGCTCCACTTTTCTGCGTCGATTTACGCCTCGATTGCCAATTCACTTGTTTTCTTTTTTCTTCTTTTTTTTTTTTAAACCTTGAACGGTGAACGTACAATTTCCATTGATCTAGCTGCAGAAGACGGCATTTCGTTCGAATACATCCGGTAACTTGAGTGTTCTCATCGGTAGATAATGAAATTCTGTTATATAATACGTATTGTTATTATTATTTACTATATCACTTTATTACCTAGATTCAATCCTACTGGGGATGACAGACGCTATTTTGTTCGAATACAACCGCGACCTAAGAGTGTCCTCATCAGTGGATAATTGGATTCTATAATAAGTATTATTATTATTAATTTATTACAAGTCGCATTGTTTTATTTTTTCTCCATTGAAACTCAGTGTATTAAAATTGTCAAAGGCTGTCCGAGTGATACCCAAGGCTCGCCGTCCGCGCGCCGATGATCGACTCGTATCGCCCGAGCGAATTTCTGCCGCGTCGTTGGTCACCGGGCGAAACGTGAGTAAAACGAGAAGACAGGAGAAACAAGAACGAGCAGGAAAAGGTGGTGGTCGTGTCTCCGGCGCGAAAAAAAAAGGTGGCCCTCGCCGAACAAGGGAGGAGAAACAAGGAACGACGATTCTGTTAACCGAGGGACTGCGCCACGGAGACAAAGAAACTTTCGCGAAAAAGCGCGAACGGGTTACACGCAAATGATGTGAAACCAGCCAGCCAGACAGCTACGGGGCTCGATCGATTGGGCAATTAACAATTTAACGACGTGTGACGCCGCCGCGGTACACCGTGTCGAGTCGGAGTAACGCGATTCGTTACAGATGACGGGCAAGCCAGCCAGTACCTACGGTTTCCCGATGATTCAGCGTGTGATCGATGCATGAGAATTTCGTCACGTTCACCTGTGCACCCGAGAAACTTCATAAATACGAGTCCGTTCGATTTTTCGGATAAAGAAGGTATCGTGAACGTCAACGCATACGTATACTATCGTTCGTAAGTATCAGGAACACATGGTCCGTATGAAGACAATGTGATTGTTCGTAACAAATGATATATCGTAGGCTACGTTAATCAGTTCATGGTAGCATAAACATTGTTTTAATCGCCGGGCTTTAAGCCATAAGTAAATCAGACCACCGGTCGTCAGAGACGAATTTTAACTTTCCCTTCACTATCACCAGCTAGCGGAAAATTTCGGAAGTTCTAGGAGTTTGAGTGCCTTCAATCGACAAGTTCAATTTCCCGTGTTTGCAAGCGCACGTGGTAGTTTCGTTCCTTTCCTCGCGGCGTCTGCCAGCTGCAAAATATCGTGTCCGTGGTTTAACGAGATCCACGCGCATGCATAGCAATGGAGAAACCCGGGATCCATCTGGCGTGTGCGTGATCTCCTTCAATTAACACCCGGGATGCACGTTCCGAGGCCCACCGTCTCGGACAACGTCTACTTTCGCGGATTTCTCATTTCGTCTCTTCGTCCCCCGGTCGGTCGTGCCATTCTTCGGCATCTGACTGACAATCCCCGTCGTGGAATCGACGCGGCGACGTTTAAATAGAACATGCCTTTGTTATTTAAATTCATGGGCAGTGGGGGGCTGGTTTAGGGAAGTCAAAAGCAATAAGGAATCCCTCTTTGTCCCCATTCCACTGTTCTTAATGGGATCCTCGAAACGTTCTCGCGGAAGAATCGGGCGCGGATTCCTTTATTTGTTTCTTAGCTTTCTGTTTTCTCAGATCTTCGAGAACCTCCGAATAGTCTGGACAGCGATTAGAGAACAGTTCCATCCTTTGGCACCGATCCGAGCTGTGTATGTATTATCATTTGGTCTTATAAAAAACACTTCGGTACATCGAAAATTCCGTTTCTTTTTTCTTTCTTCGAACTTTGCAGGTTTGTACAGACACCTCGATAGAAGCAATGGGTGATTATTCGAGACAACATCGTCTAGCAGCATCTGACGCCCTTAACCCTCGAGAATAGTAGTCTAGCTTTTACATAGACCTAGCAACCAGCAAAACAGGATCCCCGAGGACGGTTTCAGTTTCTTTTTCCGCGGCCCCGACAAAAGGGCCAGGGACAATATAATTCTGCGCGAGAGGGAGAGAGATTCTATCGATTAGCCATGGCGAAAGTACCGCCTTTCCTTTCGCGTTTCTTTGTCCCCCCTCCCCCTTTTTGCAACTCGCGAGCGTGCCTGTCCTCCCTGCCCTCGAGCCACCCCTCTCGACTCCAGATTTCAACTAGTACACCCCGTATGGGAGGAATGGAGAGGGGGAGCTAGATCTCACCCCTCGAGGGTAGTTTCCTCCCCGACCGCGGGGGCCAATCGTGGCTCGTGCACGCCCCAGTGACGTCACGCTCACCCCTCGACAGTGTAATTAGCCAATCCCATCGGCCGGCTGGTCGCCGTCCAACCCCCATCCCTCCACCTCACGGCTCGATTATATTTACGAGCCAATGATTTCGACAGTGTGTTCGAGGGTGTATATACGTACGCGTGTGTTTGTGTTCACTCGAGTCTCCCCGTGTCTGTTGAAATTGCAAAAGATACAGGAACGACATCACAATGACTGCTCCCCCGTTCCACTCGAATCCTATCCCTCTTTTTTTTTTATTTCTCTGCTGTTTACCGGCTCGAGTTCTCCTCCTTCGATCCCCTCCGCCTATTTTTGTCATCGTCTTTCTTTCTCTAGTTTTTCGATCTGTTCATCCGTGGTGTCGATTTGGAACGACGACCCCTCGGTGTTCCTTCCGAGAACATATTTTCGCGCGTGAAAAACACGGCCCCACTCTCGAGATCTCTCATCCCCCTGGTCTCGAAAATTGGTACCGCCCGTAAGACAGTAGAATTTTCGATTTTTGCGATGGATATACAAGTGAAGAAAAATGTACTCCGATTAATGTGTGTGTACTGAAAGTGTGAAGAATATTTTTACAATAGAGTTTCGATTCTGTGTTCCAAGAAACGACACGGAAACATTTCGAAGGTTCCTGAATATTTAACAAGACAGCCTCTCTTCTTGTAGAATCACACCATCGGGGGACACATCCATTAGCCATCGATTCCCATCGAACCGGTGCATACACCTCTATCAAACGAAATTACCGTCCTCGGTACACGCACAAAGGTGTTCTAGAACCAGAAGAAGAAGAAAAAAAGAAGAATGAGAGCTTCCTTCGCCCCTTGAGCGAGATCTCGAAGAAGAGAACGATTACACACGGTGTACGATGGCAGAATGATCCCCGAAAATATCGAGAGGATCGAGAAAAAGGAAGAAGCAGAGGAAGAGAAAAAAAAAAGAGAAATGGGAAGATGAAAATGAAGCGAACAAGCTTTGAAGATCGCCACCGGGAATGAAAGAGAACGCGGATGCGTACTCTGGTGTCGTTCGTGTATCATCGTTCTCGTTTTCTGCGTGGGTGTGCGTTTGAGTATCGCTTTCCACGGTTTAGGGATAATCCGCTTAGCCTGGAAGGGGCCCTGTCTGTCTGTCGTCGACGATGCTGGCTGTTGCTGCTTCTCCGCGTCTCTTCGGGGTGGCATTGTTGCCGGCGTTTTGTGAGAAAACAGCATTTTCGACGCTCGAGGTGGCGACAAGAAGAGGGGCTTAACTTATCTACGTCACAACAAGAGGCCCCTGGAACGGGCACCCCGACGGGCCTTTCACATGGGAGTGGATTCTCTCGGTTGCGTCGCGATGCTGCACCTGACCGCCACCGTGTGCACCTTCCGCGGATGCACCTGAGAAACGAAGAAATCTCCGAGGACAATTTTATCTCCCCCCTCCCGTCCTAAGATTCGATCTGATTTTTCCGAGGTCGACGATTGGGTGCTCTTCTTTTCAGAATATTTATCGTGAATTCACAATAGACAAACTGGATAGGTTCATCCGTGAATATATAATAGCTTGGGAAATGTTTGTCAAGAGGATTAAGTAACGGATAATATAACCGAGAAGGTTAAGTGACCATAATCGATTCGATACGAGTCTCTGCAACTTCTGTTCGATATTTTTGAAACAAGACCAGAAGTTCTAGGCGATTGATATTTATTTATTAGACTACCAAAATTTCTATTGCATTTACATTGTTACAAGAGAATCGTTATGTAATCCATTGAGTTGTACTTAAAATTATTATCATTGGTCTACTATTTTACAGTAAAATCCATCGAAAGTTTCTGCGCTGACTTTCCGAGACATTCTGATATTTCGACACGAAAGAAAAGAAACATCGGCACATCGAGTCGTTTCTCTAGTCCGCGACCGTTACCGTGATTTCTTTTTTCCCTGATCGATGAAGGGGTTGCCCGGGCCACCCTTCACCGGGGGGCCTCGCATAATCCCATGAATACATAATCCGGATGCAAACAGCCGCGACGCGTGGCTCGTTTTAGAACCGCCGTGATATTTCACGGATTACCGAATATTTGCGCTACGTTTCACGGTGCTATCTCGATCTATTCGCGTCGTTCCGTAATCAGTCCTCCGCCTTTTTTTCCACATCCCCTCCACCCTTCGAAGAGTTCCTATCGCCTCTGTCGACTCGGATGAAAAAAATGCCAGAGGTTGATGGATGAGAGTTCACCGGCGATCTAATCGATGGTTCTCACCAAGAAAGAGCAAAAAAAGCCATGATTTGGCTCTTGAAATCCACGACGATACGCGGATATTCTCTAACACACAGGGTGTTAATACAAATGTCGGTCGCTAAAAAAGAAAAAAGGAAGAAAATCTAAAGTCTATGTTAGATCACTTTAGTCCTTGTGTGGGCAACCAAAATATTCACGATTATTGAGTAATCGGAATACTACTATTCTGACAGATTAAATAAGCATAGATGATTTTAATTTCATACTTTTCCGAAAATCTTAGTTTTCCCATCCTACAATATACCAAATGCTGTTTTAGACAGGAACATAAAAAATTGTGAAAAGAAATTTAGAAATGGGTACATGGTTGCCTACACAAGGGTTAATAAGACAGTAAATGTGTTATAGTAAGACAAATTTAAAGAAAGGTTCGAAGGGTTAAAAGTCGATGTTCGTTCGTCGAGGAAGGGTAAAGAAATAAAGTGTACGAGAGCAAGAGTTTCGAGTGATATTATTATTTATTCTCTTCGTGATCGTCCGTCGCGCGTACGGTCGGTTTGTTCAGCGGCTGGTTTATTGACAATAAAACGATCGATTAGCTTTCAACGCGATTCCAATGATACAAAAAACGAAAAACGACGCACGGGAACCGGGACGGGGGTCGATAAAGGTGTGTAATAAGGCAGTCTCAGGGGACCAGACGAGCTCGATATGTCCGTGGAGAACCGATATCGAGTTGTCGCTGAAGAACCCCGTGGTGAATTAGGCCCCCCGGTAGATTTTCCCGATATCGAGGATACTACTTGTACAAGAGTAAAACTAACCACGTTCGGCGATTCATCGTTCGTACAGAAAAACGTGAAACACGTTTTTTCGGAGGCAGGAGGCATTCTTCGACGATCGTGAAAATATGATTTTCAACGCTCACGGTCAAGGTCACGTTCGTATTAGATCGTTAGATCGATGACCTCTGATTTAGATCGCTATAAGTGAAAAAAAAACACTGTCAGTCGAATCTTTTTCTGGGATCGCACACTTCGCTACTTGAACGAACGCGATGGAAGTTAACGATATTTTATTTCGTTCCACTTATAGCGATCTATAGGAACTTTACAAGATAAAACAGGGAAGAATTCGTAATCTTCATGGAAATAAAGCCTAATGTGGTTGCTTGAGTACTTGAAATTTTCTTAATCGAACGAAACTCTCTCGATGCATTTGTTCCTCTCTCATTTCTGCTTTCGCAAACGATTCAACAGAAGAACAAAAACGTGATTTTGGTCATCCATCCGTCCGGTATCGCTACTTGTCGCTATATCAAAGTGAATGATCGTCGCACATCCAAACCCGAGGGTATTTCCCCCAAAAAAGTGTATACCCGAAACAAAAACGCGTCTCATTCCATCCACCATCCCCCCTCCCGTTGTTTCCACCCTTTATCGTCTGATCACGGAACCGTACGAGGGATACAGTTGTACGATTAATATAGAAAATATTGTTATTGGTATTTACAGAACGTACAAAACTATAACACGTTCTAGCTCGGACGATTAATGAGTAGAACGATATTATTATTATTCTCGATCCGGCGGTGTACCGTTTCGTCTCGATAACTGCACGGGGTATTTTATTATCGTTATTATGATTAGTTGATAATAGATTTCGTATCTCTTCCTTCGCGGGATAAGTGCTCGAGGAACAACGAAAAAGAAAAGAAGGGCGTACGTTACAAGAACAAAATAAGAGAAAATATAGAGAAATTAGTACGAGAGTACACGTTTCGATTCGTCGAAAACGTTGACTCCTGAATTCTACGTAATCCGAAAGTGGGTGGGGGGTAAGGGAGGGGTGAAAAAGCGTCTATAAAACGATAAAACTGGCACGATCGAATGATACAAGGATTACAAGATATACAACGATGTGTCACACACACACACACACACACGTTTGACTTAGACCGTTAATTAACCTCCAAGTCAGCTCTACGATAACCGCTCGGGGGTGGTACTCTCTCTCTCTCTCTTACTGTGTGTGTGCACGTGTCCTCTTACAATTAATTGAGCGTTAGGCAGCTCGTAGTGTGTGTCTGTTCGAATAAGAGTGCGGAAACGCTTATAAAAACGAAGGCGTAAAGTATTTACATATATCGTGTGATGGTCGAGAACGTGTATCGAATGGAACTCCTCGGTTGGTCGTTCCCTCGCCGCGCGCGTTTCGACACACGTTTATCTCGTGGGCACGGGAACACCCTTAGCTGCCGTTAAACTCGAACATTCTCTGCTCGAGAACCGTTCAAAAAATAATCCCCTCTTCTTTGAACAGGAATTCATCGAAACGTTTGCATGTAAAAAAAAGAATGTTAAAGAATCTAAGAAAGTTTGTTGATATTCTTCGAGGATCGACGTAATTAGTTAGAATTCTCGGATATTGGAAAACTTATAACTGACTGTGAACAATAGAAAATAATGTGTATTCTCTCCTATAGATCTGTTTCTTCCGTGATATAACGGATCGAAACTGAATATCGGACGTGTTAACCCATGCTGCTCTCCTAGAGCCTACTATACGACTCGAAATGAAGATTATATTTCGATAGGTATTGTATATTTAAATATTTGTTTGTGGTATCGCAACGTATTTAAATTTCACGTTTACATTTTTGCGTATTTTCCATTACTTAAAAACAAGTCATTTCGAAATTTGAAATAATTGTATTCAATGGTGTACACGCAAACGGTAGCGGAGGAGAACACAGCAGGGTTAATGGTAGGATGCTCGAGGAATCGATTCGTTCACGAAAGTATTCACATCCAACGTTGAAAAATATGAAAAAAAAAAAAAAAAAAAAAGAAAAATTATCGCACTCTGTGTAAATGCTTCGTATAAAATGCCGGAAGATAAGGATATGTCTTAAAGGTGCGTTCGCGATACTCGTGAACAGTATGGCTCATCGAACATCCTGACCTAATATACCGTTTTTAATGGAACGCAAAAAAACAGTATTTATATCGACGATATCACGGACGAAATAAATCCATAGGTAGAAAGATAGACAGATCACGCGAAGGCTATTCAATTTTTCTTCTTTTCTGAGCCGCGTTCGCGTGACTCATTCTTCCGAGAGAATTAGAAGAAAGGAACAAGAAAACAATGAATCGAAATGGTGTAAAGAAACGCGAAGGTTTCGATCGAGATAAGTGTGAAAACAATGAAACGATAGAAAAGGACAAGTAGATCGTAAACGTTAGATCATTCTGCAGCTAAAGCGTTGAGACGGCGCAACCGGAAGTGGATGGCCGAAGAAAAATCGTACGCACACTCACTCTCCCTTACAAAAATACGTTGGACGGAACCGACGACGAGTCTTTTCTCGTGCTTACTCTCTTTCTCTCTCTCTCATATATAATATATATATTTTTTAAATGATTTTCTGTCATTTCAGTAAAACAGCGTTACAATTCGCGTAATATAGATCGAGTTTTGAGCGCTCCGGATCGTTACTCTCGACCATCGTTGTGTTCCATCGAGAATTCTTGCGGGATCAAAGAAGTAAAGCAACCAGCCCCTCCCAAAAAAAAACTCGCGTACAATCCCTCTTTATGTGGTCTGGTGTTCGACCCAATTCGATAATGCCTTCCTTAATATTCCCTCTTCTTCTTCCCGTCGAACAACGGACTCCACGGACTTCAGGTCTATTATCGATGGAAACTAGCAAGGAGTTAACATGGAGCCACAGGAAAAGTATCTTCGTGGTCGTGTTCTGGTTTGTAAAGGCAATTTTACTTGATATCACATGGTATAAAAAACACAGACTGTTCTCGTAAAATCAGGTGGGGGTGAGGTACAATTTTTTTTGTTTCTTGTTATTTTTTTCTTACAAAACGGATACATGCGCCCTCGAGCTCCACCTTCGATTCCTCCTCACCCCCGCCGAGTAAAAAATATCGAAGAACTCCGTGGATTAGAACAAATTCATAAAAACGCCGATTCGAAAATGCGCGGGGAGGGGCGGGCAGGTTGTTTTGGCCTCCCTCTCGGCACCCGTGATCAAATATCAACGATCGGAATACTGATTGAACGCTCTTTCTTGATCTTGTATGTTATCCTTGAACGCAACACGCTTTCCCCTTTTCCCCCGATTTAAAATCATCTACACGACTCTCGATCTGTCTTCCTCGGGTCTTTGTTGTTTCGACAAGACTGCACACGCGATCACATGTCGACTCGACGGCGCGTTTGCTTCTCTGATCCTTCCAGAAAAGAAATCGTCAACTGGAACCACGATGTCGAAAGGCTCGCAGAGTATATTCAGTACAGCGTGCGAAAAATAAAGGAAAGAATCAGAAAAATCTCTAGCAAAAACACGCAGCTTTCGGTGTATATTTTCCCCTCGAACGCGCTTTCAGGCGTTTTTCATTTCAGTATTCTCGTGATATACGAAATACAGTAAATCATTCATGAATGTTCGAATGCTGCTCGACGCACTGAGTGTTCAGAGGAACATTCGAACATTCATCGATGATTTACTGTACCGACCAAAAGTATTGGACCGAAGTTCATGGTTGATGGAACAGTAACTCATTATTGATTTCCAATCAGTTTCAGCACATTCCATTTATCAAAACATTGTTGAATCTAATATTTTTCTTCTTTAAACATCAAACACCTGATCCCATACTTTTCATCGATAGTTAGTGTAACGTATGGTTTCGTGCGATTTCAGGGATTTTCACGACATACCTTCGATTAAAGTACCATTCTCTCCCTCTCTCTCTTTCTTTTTATTAATGAACGGACGCAAATGGCTCTTGCAAAAATACAATTTGTTATCTCATTATCATTCATCATTCTCGCCGTTACTCTAAAAAAAAGTGTTACACTCTACCTACTCTCCTCTCTCCACTTGAACTTTCGTCCTTTATTATAATCATCATATCGCCGCTCGATCAGGGGTTTTTGTATTTGTTTTCGGGGCCCGCAGCGGTCGAAGTGTGCTCTCCCCGTGCTCGTCGGAAGCGATCCATCCGCGGTGGCAAGAAGGCCGTCATAAAACACCGGTCAAAAACGTTCTCCCCGTACGAACACACATATCAGAATTTTCGTGGAAAAATTTCATCGATCATCCCCGCCGATCGTACACCGCATATATCCCCCTTCCCCTTTGTCGAAGCGCGTGCAACGAACTCGATCGTATACCCCCACTCCGTGCAACAGCATGCACATCTCTGCCGTAGTTACATATAATATAGCGCAATATATTATATAATAATATACAATATGTTTTCTTATCGTTCTAGAACTCTAGCAACAACGAAAAAAGAACAAAGGAAAAGAAAAGAGAATGTGTCTGTGATCGAGGAAATTTTTCGCGGTTCGTGTCCCTTGAACGGGAGGGGATAGCCCTAGGCCCTTTATGAAAGGGCGCTCGAATCGACAACTGTCCGGTGTGAACAGCGTTCGTTTTATAAGTTCTTTCTATCGTCGTCGTTATACTAAAAAAAAAAAAAAAATCTTCTCGCGCGCGCGCGCGCGTGTGTGTGTATTTTTGTTCTATCTTTCTGTACATCTCGTCATCGTGGTCGCGGTTGGTTCGACCAGGTTGGTCCTCCTCCAAGCGTGTTGTCGACGACCACCGGTAACGAGGAGTCGAAAAGAGCCGAGGGACGAAGGAAGAATCGCGGTGGAGTCTCGTGCCGTGCCGTGACGCCATCGTTCGCGGCCCAGCAGCTCGAACGATCGGTCGTGCTGAGTGGCGATCCTCCTCGTATCCGGGGCTGCTCGACTGTTGTTGTTGCTCCCTTGATCTTTCCCGATCATCTGTCAGGCAACGACCAGTCCGGCGGTAGCGTGCACGGAGCAGATCAACCGTGGTCACTCGAGACTCCTGATCAAGACCGCGAGCTCGCGGAAGATCGCGCCCAGTTTGCCCGGGATTGTGTGCTTCTTCAGGAGGACCCCGCGGATCGTTTGGAGCTTCTCGTAGCAGGCGAGGCACTTGTGGTATCTGGCGAATACGGTGAAAAGTTGTCTCGTTTTACTTGGATGTTTTTTTTTATTTAGCTTCCGTAGCTTTTGAGGGGATCTACGGTGACGGCGACAGATTTTGTTTTTTGGAGTATTCGAAAAGAATTTTGAATTTCTTTCAGATCGATATGTGTCTTTGAATTATTAGGTGTATATAGTGTGATCGGTGACAAAGTGTTCTGTTAATATTGCCTTTGCTATGTGACTTGAGCTTTACTTCTACGTGCCTATAATTCATTATTTGACCTTTAACCTGTAGAGGACGGACAGGTTCTGTAATGACTATGTTCGAGTTATAACTTTTATATGTATATCTGTTGTATGGTGTTATACTACAGAAAATAGACTTCCCGTCCTCTAGAGGGTAACTACAGACGACTCGTCCCGCACATGAATAATCAAACGACTAATTCACGAAAATTCAGAGTCGTCTGTACAATTAAGGGTTGATTCCCATTTAGAAATTTTTTTTCCCAGATATGTTTCGCTTACCGTTCCTCCCGCGACACGTCCACACCGATCGTGTGCAGAGGCGCCTCCACGTTCGACTTTATCACCGACGCAAAGTTTCGCAGGATCAACCTCAACGCTGCGGCGCCCACCATTATGTACCTGAAACAATCGCGATCGAGCGACCGACACAACATACATTTACAACTGTGTACCGATTCATATTTCATCGATCAACGATTTTATTCAGTCGTTTGTTAACGATTTCAGGGAACGTTTGAACGAAAAACATGCAACGCCAAACGACGCCGAATACAAAAGAGGGAAAAACGATGAGAACACACCACGCTTCGGTTACGAGAGAGATCGACCGCCCACCGGTGCCCAAGTGTCACGCCTAGTTTGTTCCGAAACGTGTTATTAGCCCATAACGACGCCAATAAATAACGAAAGGCACGAAAAGGCTTAGGCGGGCCGATTGGCCACGCTCGCTTTCGGAACGGCGATAAAGGGTTCTCCGCGGGCGGCTGCTTCGCTCCCGTTCGGATCGGCGCGACGAATCGGCGCGGACCGCCTCGTAAATGTTCCGCGCGTAACGTCCGATCTCGTACGCCTCGAAAGTTTTCTGAATCATCTACAAAGTGTTTAGATCCTATATGCCAGTTGCTCACAATCCTCTAATGTCGTCTCGCAACTTCTATACTGTCTTGAAACATATTTTTATTCAACAATATCACTGGTTATTATTTGGTACATTTTATATATCGCACAGGACCGGATGGTTAACTGTTATTAATCGCCATTCACCTCTGTCAAGCCGCGTGTAACCTCTAAAACGTGAACTAGGATTCTAGAACTCTACTTTTGTTTCATTAAAAAATTGTTTACTATTATGCAACAGAATTTATTAGCAGTGGTAACTCATGAAATTGCACTAATAATATTTGTTTTTCACACCGCCCCAGAGTGTTTTCGTTCACGAAAGAGGGCTCGGGGGCAATCACGGAGGGAGGGATGATCGATACAAATCGGGAAACGACTGCGGAACGACCCCTCGAACGCAAGGCACGCGTCCGTCGTCCAGGATCCCCGAGAATATATATTCATCCGTTGCTCTTTCTTCTTTTATTTTTTTCTCACGAGCCCGGCCACCTTCGAACCAGGACGAACGCCCGTGACGAACGAACCGTGAAAACGGGCCGAGTAGTTACATGCAAACTGCACTGCATTATCCCGCGCCGCCCGAGATGTGTATATTTAGGCGGCTGCAATTTACCGGCCGGATTCACCCTTTCGCCGATTGTCGAACCGTGACACGGAAAGCACCGTAATCGGGTGTTGGATCGCGACGAATCGCGGTCGCCGTGAATAAGAATGGTCATTTTCGATGAATTACACGTTGAGTACACTTGGGAGGGGGGAGTTCCGCGTGTTGTGTTCTGCCCCGAAGATTTCGAGAACCATCGATATGTTCCTCGCGTTATTAGGGGTTAAATCGTTCATTCTAACGTTTACGATGAAAGTGCAATTGAATAATAAATAAGAAATGTAATAGTATTTACTATGTAATAGTAAACGATTCTATAAATTTATCAATTGTTAACGTTGGCAATAACTGAGAACATATAGTCGATAAAAGTTCGCTTGTCCATCGATGGAAATAGCCTTAAGGTGAACTGGGAGTTACTTACGACTGAACCTATTTATTTCATTCTTACCCAGTGCGAAAAGCGTGTCGGGAGACGACCAAGTTCCACGGTGGAACATGTTCTTTTGATTGCAGCTTAATCGTTTTTCGAGGGAATAGGCGGCGGAGGCAAGGGAGTCGCGAACGACTGAACACTCGTCTGTTACCGTGCGGGACCGTGGACAGCAGCTGTTGAGCGACCGACGATTAGTCCGAATCCACTTTTACGCGTGTAGGCTACGGTGGTGCACGCGAACGTGGTAAGAGACACGGGTCACCTGAACGATCGTGGTTAACGACCGTGAACTTGGCCAAGCCGCCTGATGGTAGAAACATGAATATTTGTTTGAATGTACACGCGAACAAGGACCAATGATAATGGTATAAACGGTTCGATAACGTTACGTTGAGAAATTGAAGAACCTTAGAAGATCCAGAGCCCTTTAAAGGATCCATAGAATTTGGACGAATCGATAACGTAATAGAAGATTCAAACTGATTACTGATTCTAATACACAATTAAGGACGTGAAAGAAACTTTGGGTCGATAACGAAATTTGAAGAATTATGAAAACCGAAGAGACCCTGATCGATACCACTTTGATCTCCTTAATAGCTGCTATCATCGTAGATTCAATCCCACGTCGTCATTATCGATCGAAGTGTACATTCTATTAATATCTAATGACACGAGACGAAGAGTTAAAAGGAAGAGTGAATACGATCGTCGCAATAAGCGGATGCGTAATGAACGGAACGGTGATTTTCCGGACTGATGACTTCAGATCATCAGCGGACGAAGCTATTATTAGATCGGTACTGATTGGCCTGTCATTAAATTCACATGAGAAAGGTTTTCAAGTCTAATCGAATAATAGCCGCGGGATATAATCGATCGGATGAAATGAAATGTTTCTCTTTTTTTCTTTCTCTCCGACACCTGCACATTGCAATTTTAAAGGGACGCCGTATAGAAACTGCAACGTTTTCAGCCGGCAACTGAGTAGGCGAGCGGAATTTATAATACACATGTTTATAATTAGAGGAAGAACGTAACAGGAGGAAACGGATAACCAATGCACACACGTGAAAGGAAATGCTCGTTTCTCGTCACGACAGCGCAACAGCAACAGCTTGTAACTGTGCGGCGGTTAATTAACCGGTTCCGAGTATTGCTCGCACGCGCCATTTAATTCGTTTCTTTGTTCCTTCAGAATCTTTTTCTTTTTGTTTAACCTCTTGCCGTACTTTGACGAGTCTCACTCGTGATCAGAATTTATCAATTTCGGGCCATATATTAGGCACTAGGTATATTTATGGTGGAGATAGCGGTTGATGGGGATAAGGGATAAAATTTAAACAGTCTCGGCAGTAGGGAACTTAAATAGAAACTCAGAATTTCCGCGCATCACGTTGCCTCGGATTTCGCCAAGTTAAATAGTACGACAAAGGGTTAAACGTCGACGATCCAACGTGACTGAAAAGAAATTAAATTTAATACAAAGTTTAAAATTATCCTATCCAGGCTTGTCTACGCTTAAACAACAACATTAAAGAATAAAAGAACGAAGGACACAAAGCCTGTGTGAATCGAAGGTCCTACTGAACCCAACACCAGAATCCAGGCCGACCATATCGTTCTTCCTACGCCGTCATTAATATTCATGATCGACCGTCGGAGAATATAAAAAGAAAAAAAGAATACACGACAAAAAGGATTTATCCGTGAAGAGTGTCAACATATGCATCGACATACGCGTGGCCCGTCGAGTCCTCTGATCGTCGGAACAATACGACTCGCGACAGCGAGGATTCGATCCTCGAATTTGCATCTGGCACTGTCCTCCATTGTCTCGGCTAATTTCGCGAACCCTCCTTCCCGTCGCCTCGTATTTCCCCCGTTCGTCGAATTAGCCATTCCCATACAGGGTGACGTCGAGCCACGTGAAGTACCCGGGCCACCCCACTCGAAACGACCCTGTCTACCGGCAGGGCTCGCTCGCGTGCTGCGAACGCCCAAGCCATTCGAGAACTCGCCCCTAACCGACGCAAGGGGTGTCTCGATTTTCCTTCGTTCACGTACCGTGTAGCGTTACACGTTTAAAACGGGAGTAATGTTAGACAATGATACGCTCGAACGGACGACACCGAGTGTGTCTGTTTTCAATTCTCTAAGAAATATTGTTAAACAAAAAAATGAAGTTCCTTTGAAGTAGTGTGTTCTTGTTTTTCTCTCTTAAGACTTTTTCTTCAGTTCAAAACGATTGATTGGAAACAAGGATATTACTAACAATTTGTATCAGGAAATTGTAAATACGTTGTACTCACATTTCGTATTTACTTTGCAGTAGATCGCCGATTGGGCCGAGTAGAGAGTTACACAAATCCAGGTTCCACATTGCTCTGAGAATAGGAAGGATATGATTAGATAACGCAGAACCGTGAAACAGAGTGGTTTTAAAAAATTGTATTACTTACGGTTTTAGAGTCAGTATCCCCAACAAATCGACGATAACCGAGAGATCGTTCATCGCTACAGCGGACTCGACCGCAGCCTGAAAGTGTAATCGTTTATTCCGATGTTATTATTTCTATTGTAGTGATACAGTGTGTAGACACATAGATTGTAATGCACAACAAACGATGAGTTACCTTAAGATCCTTGTGTTGCATAAGAGAGTAAATGATTTGCAACGACCGATGACGATTCGTCAGTACAGCCATCATCGACTCATGGCCGCGCATCATGCTGTTAAGCACTTCAGCCTCGGACATTTCGTTGAGAACTCCCATTTGGGGATACCCAAACGCCGTTGAACCCGCGAAATGATTCTGTCCGAAACATTCCCCAACATCAGTCCAATCTGTACGATATATTCTGACCGTACAATAAACCGATTTCACAGTATATACTCACAGGCAGGAAAGTTTCGACGTCTAAACCGTAAGGTTTATCCGCGCTCATAGGGACGAATTCTTCCTTTTCCGTTGTCTCGACGCTCGGCCTCAATTGAGACGCTCGGACGTCTACCTTAGGATTCGGAGGCACTTGAGCTTTGATGGATTTCTTTGTCGCGAACGACGTGGTGGTAGTGGAAGCGTTGCGTGCAGACAGCGACGATGAGGTAGTAAAGTTTCTGTTTAGCGAGGTGGACCTGGACTGCGCTGAGTTCGGCCTGTTTAACGCTGGATCGGAGGGGCTATGCCTTATACTATTAATTCTACAAGGAAATCACAATTTCTCAACACCGTATAGAAAACTGAAATTATATTTAGGGAAAAAGGGTATCTGTATACTTACTGTACCGGATAATCGCTTTCGTAACCCTGTTCTCCGTCCCTACAGCTACTCTGTCGCTTTAAGTAATGCTTAGGAGAATCCGGGCTAGGTGCTCTGTTCTTCAACTTTCCATCGTCCATCACTGGAAGAACGGCAGCCATTGGCGCCACCCGCGGTGTCAGTGTCGAATTCGACCTTTGAGGGCCCAATGGTTGTGGAAGCGTGCCTATATCACTACTGGTGCCAATCTTTTTACCGGGAAGAGGAGTAATGCTCTGCCTGAGGGGAGGTATAGATGCCAAATTCTTTGACGCTCTGTTAAGGCCATTATTCGTTTGTAGGTTCTTAGCTTGACTCGTTGTTGTCACTGCGTTCCTCTGAACAGGCGGCGACGATTTGATTGGCTGAACACGCACTGGTACTGACTTAGTTAACGATAACGTTGGTGCGGGCGGTGGTGGAGATAAGGGTGATGACACTGGTGGAACTTCCTCTGGCTCCGCCGTATTTAGATTTGACATTGAGGTAGAAAGATTTTGTAATATCTGTGGCTGCGTGGGATCTGAAAAAAGGAAATAATATACACGGTATAATGTAGAAGACGTGTGGTCGGAATAAATGCGTGCAAAGATTGTTAAGTCAACGTTCATGCAACGTTGGTATCAAAGAAGGAAGAAGATTGGGAAGTTTACGTGGAACTCACCTATATCTTGAGGCTCCTGGAAAGCCTCAGGTTCTGGAGGTGGAGTGCGAGACACTGAAACATACCGTGCATAGCATGCTCATTCACAAACTGTACGACACAACATTCAGATGCATTTGTATATTCAGGCTTGTGATTACAGGTGGATAGTTACAAGTTGGAAGAGAAGAGAGTTTGAGTTAAGTTAGGGTACACAATGAAATCTTGCAACGGAGAGTTGAATAACAGGTACTGTGATACTTACGTGATCTGTTTGGTTGAAAAACGTCGTGATACTCGGTGACATTGGGTATGTCCGCATACGTTGCCTCATCTTCTGGATCGGTTCCAGACTTATCTGCCTCTTCTATAGTTCGTACATCTAATCTATAAGTAACACATCATGGTTACTACATATAAAACAATAAATGATCTTAAGCTACTTGATTTAACTCACGTATGTTTCTTTAGTCCAGGCGGTCGTTCCCTCGAGAAGCTTTTCCTCAAAGAATTCCCATGACTGAACGGCGAATCAGACGTCGATACTCCGCCCAATGGAGCAATTTTTTTTAAATCACATACATATAACACGATGTTGGCAGTATGTAAGCTGGCACCAATCTGAAACGTTTGTGAATAGATTTGTACAAATGATTTATCGTATGTGTATCAATTTCTCTTGAGTATCGACTTACCAACTGGTTCTGGGCTACAGCTATATCCTGTACTTTCGTCCAACCAGTCGGAACTGAGTCTAACGTTCGACCCGGTTCCCAACCATAGACTTTTAACACATCATGGCAGCCAGCAAAAAGACATTCTCCACCTTGACTGAAATAGAGGCACCTGACGAACGAACAAAATGTTTCGATAAAATATTTAAGATCTGTGGTAATACACACACATTGAAACATATGAATATTCACCGAATAGCTGTTGAGTGACTTTGATCTGTAGATGATACAAGCTGAAATGATTCCAAGTCCCAAAAGTGAACTGTTCTATCTGCACTGCCACTAGCTAATAAGAATTCATGGGGATGAAATTCTACTGTTGTTGCTGGGCCTCTATGTTCTGTGAATTCTCTAAGCTGTCTACCAGCTCTTAAATCCCACAACTAATTAAAAGAAACATGGAATTATTAAACACTACCACTAGTTTGTATTTACAGTAAAGTAATCTTGAACTGATTCTACCTTAACCATTCCTTCCTCTCCTGCACTAGCAATCCACTGACCATCAGGACTGAATTTTAGACTGTTCACCATCCTATTGTGCCCTTTGTATGTGAAGATACAGCCTTTCCTCCTGATATCCCACAATTTAATCGCAGTGTCCAAGCTACCAGAAGCCAACAACTCTCCATAAGGATGAAAGTCCATACAACGTATGCCTGCTTTGTGTCCTGTTAATGTTCTGGCCAATTTAGCATGCTCCAAATCCCAAATTTTCAGTGCTCCTGTTTGCGAGCCAGCGCATACTAAGTCCTCTGTTTGTCCAAATCTTACACATTCTATTGGAGTAGTATGACCACTCAGGCTCTAAAAACAATATCAGTTACCAATGAATTCTACTCTCTCAATATCAAAAGTAATGATTCTATCTCAACTTTGCTCAAGTAACCCAGTAGAATGATCTAACATACCATAATACAATTCTGCTTCCCAACAGCCCATAGGTTCACTTTCTTGTCATCACCACCAGTAACCAAAACGCGTCCAGATTTGTGACCCAATGCCAGGCAATTGACATTGGACGTGTGGGCAACAAAATCCTCTGCGAAAAAAGAAGCATCTCTGATTCAAACGAACTTGAACAGAGTGTCAGGTGCCACTGACATCACAAAGCCAATCCATTCCACGATCCGGCGAAGGTTATGACCATAATGGGAAGATGCAACTGGGAAATTAATCAGTGGGATCCCCGTCGATCACGTTGTAAACATGAATTGTTTACCCGTTATCGGGGAGTAGAGCGCCAGAAAAGAATTCATTGAACGCGCACCATGCACACCGATGTATCGGATAAAGTGGACGGAATACGACGAGGATGACCACTTACGGAGTTTCCATGACCTCTTCGTGGACGAAGCCATGTTCCGGGGCCGCAGGATCGCGGTCTACACGACTTATTTGGCAACGACAACAATTCGAGATTTCAGCTTGCAGATGCACGATTTTTTTTTGCTCGGGCTCGTCGGTAACATTTTTACTTTCTGTTTGTGATCTCAGTACGGTGGCGATCGTTCAACGGGGCGACAGCATCTCGCCGCGGCACGGTCTTCGGGGCGATCCTCCTTTCCTTGAAGTTTCTGTCCGTTTTCAGAGACCGTTCGTTCCACCTCTTCGTCGTATCTCATTTCTTGAATCTGCCTGTCCGTGGGTAGCGCGAACTAACGTGACGTTGAGAAATATCGAAGTTTCTGTTTCTGTATCGAGATCGCGTTCCAATCGATCGCACCAGATGTCACCAGCTCCCCGGTCAATTAAACCGGACCCGGGTGGCAGGTGTCAAGTCAAACATGGCCGACAGTTCAATTAAAGTGGACCGGTATTGCGGAATAGCTAATCGAGATTGGTTGATTATGTTATTAGAATGCACCGACTTATTACATGACATACATATGTTATGCGGTACATGACATAATCAATGCTGATGACGTACTGTTGACTGGTCGAAATAAGGTTACTTTATTCGAATGAACTATAGCTCCATTTGTACTGGGATAATTCATCTGACTTGACAGTTTGCTTGACAATATTTTTTTTTTATTATCAACAGTAGTCTTGTTACGAATTTATTCCACAAAGTATTATTAAGAGTATATAAGGTAACAGTCAATGCAATAAATAAGTTATCAAGGTAGAATAAATGGGAGGTTTCTTGTATACAGCAAAAATTTCGCATGTAACTTGAAATTGTTGTGTGCTAGGTGATTTGCATTGTTCGTAAAATAAGATACAATGTTCCCATATTTACGGCCATATTTACTCACAATCGCAGTTAAAAGGTTTCATTATGAAATACCTACAAGACATCTAGTAACATATGTGCAAGGACAGTCTCCAGAACATAGAATTCGAGAATATTTTTATTACATTGATCACCAAGGCATGGTATAATTTATTCTTTGATTAGATTCTAAACGTTTGCAATTATAAAGCTATAGAATAACTGAAGATCTTTCTCCTTTGTTCTGCTATAGTTGTTCTTGGATGATGCTCGTATGAAAAACTTCACCTCATGTTTCAAAGGTAGACACAGATCTTAAAGGATACATTTTAATATGTATATGTTGCAATTTGTATATAACTGAAGATATGTGATTGTAGATAAAAAATTTTTGGCATTCTTCTTCAAACGATTAAAGAAGAATGATACAGGAAGGTATACAAAAGATTTTCCATATGTTTCACTGTGTGGTCCAGAAAGAAATTTTATCAGATGCGATGATCTGCCAATAGTCTTTACAAAAGTTGTACAGCTACAGAATAATGAGACAGGAATAAAGGAGGATTGGTTTGGCTATGCATATGCAGAAGAATTACTGATGGTATATATAGTTTCAAAATATAGTCCAAGTAATTATTTGATTTAATATAGAGTAATGAATTCTTTGTAGGTACCATTTGAACCAGAAAAGTTATACATGAATATTCAGACAGGAAGAGTATACCATCCTGCATCGGACAAAGCAGGTGGAGTTGGTCTAGTGAGATCGAAAATAGCAATCGAGTTTAGTTCACTATTTAATTTCGAAAATGGTGAAGAACATAGTCCAACTCATTTCGTGTGGAAAAACCAAAGATATTCCCTTGACTCTGAATGGTGCAAGGATAAAGTACTACAGACTATCAGCTAAAAATAAATAAATTTTATTTTTAGTTAAAAAAGAAAACAAAGTACGATATATATATATGAACAACTTTCATAAAATGTACATAGATTTTAGATAATAACAAAGATTTATATACTTTTTCTATACAATAGATCACATTATGATAGAGTTGAAATATCAAAAATCCTAGCTGTAGAATCATCAGATGTCGTTAATGCTTTTTCTCCGTTTCTGAAAAGTATTGACATCATGTCCTGTTTCATTTAAACTCTATTACTCAGTAATAATTTTAAGTTGCTGTAACTTACTCAGATATATATAGATCAAGAATGTCTGCAGTGTGTCCTGTGAACGAATGTATACATTGACCAGTTCTTGCATCAAAACACCTGAGAAAACCATCTAATCATAATTCCGGTAAAAGTCAGTTTCTGCAATACCACATAGGGTTATATTTAAGTAGTAAAAGTGGTATTACCTGTTTTGAGATATCCCAGATAAAGATTTCTCCATTAACTGTGCCAGTTGCAGCAACTGGAAGTACAGGATCCTTACAGAAAGCTGCAGTCTCCACCCAATTACTATCAACATTTCCTTCACTACTCTCAGCATCTTGGTTAGTATCCGCAATACTATTTTGTTCGCGATAATTTAAATTTTGTAGAACAGAAACTATCTAAGAGTTTTAAATCATATTATTTTAACTCTCCAAATTCATAAAATCTTATTTTTTATTACCTTGCCTGTACTTGCAGTACTAACTATAGTTTTTCCATCTACAGCTGCTGAAAGGACTAGATTATTATCTGGATGACAGTCAAGACTAGTTATGGTAGAGGAATGACCTAATGGGGAAGTTATTGATGATAAGATTGAGCTTGTTTTCAAATCTATTATCCTAATCATTCCATCTTCATAACCAACTGCCATACGTTTGCCTAAAACAATTCCAGTACAGTAAACTGTAATTTCTTTAAATATGAAATTGCTCTGAGAAATGAATACCATCTGGGAATATTACACCAGTCTCTGCCCGGCAACCATATCCTTGAAATACTTTGCAATCTCCATCGGGTATTTTCCACATATATATTTCTCCATCAACAGATCCTGCTAACAGAACATTTGCAGCAATGTGCCATTTCATCCACTGTAATAACAAAAGTCGTTTTTAACTATATTATCATTCAGAACTTAAAGTGCAATTACATAAATCAAACTCACTGTTGCATCCCCCATGTTGTAATCCCAAATCTTAACTTTATCCATCACTCGCCAAACTTGTATCATACCACTCATGTCTCCAGTAGCTAGGTAAGATTCATCGTGACTAAATTCTGAAAAGATAATACTATCTTTGTGTCCGGTACAGTCAAGAATAATCTCTCCAGATGATGTATCCCAAATGTAAGCCTTATCTTCTTCACCTCCAGAGGCAGCTAATTTTCCATTTTTAGTCAAGAAACCACAAAAAACTGACCCTGAAATTTTTACATACTATCACAGTAATTTATAATATTAGTCTTATGGCTGTAATTGGAATTTTCTTGACCTCGTTCATGGCCAGTGAATACACACGAAGCGTTGCTTGCTTCTACAGGATCTTCAATTATATCTTCATCTCTAATATCCACTTCATACGCCTCTATCACTTCTTCAACATTATCCGCATATATCATATCCTCATCCTCCATCTGATTATGCATGTTGGCTGGAGAGGATGGTGGTGTATCTTTCTGCGTCATTTACTTCAATATCTAATAAAGCGTGCAACAGGTCACGTTTTAAAAGGGTTACAAGTATATGTAACTAAGATGCAGATGAAATAAAGTAGACACAAAAATAATCACTTATTGCCCAACTCATATAAAAAATACGGGTGTCTATGAATTCTTACCTTCGTTAAAAATTTAAGATTGAAACCGATAGTTTCTCGTTCGTAAAAATGAAAATTCAAATATCGGTCAACAACACTCAGATCTCGTGAACACTGGTGAACAACAGCTGATTTAGAAATCTCGTGCAGTAATACTCGTGGGGAATTTTTATCTGAAGTTGTTGGTACTAATAAAATCCTCTTGGTCATTTCAGAGTTACGACATCTACTATAGGGAGACAGAAACAATTGTACCACAGACGAGAAAATTATGTAAATGAAACTTTACACAGATGTTACACCGTTATACGGATAGTTTTCGTCTAGATAAAGCACTCGACTTGTAGCTGAAAGAACGTAGATTAATCCCCTGCCATTGAAAATAATAATAAACGACCAGAACACTGTCAAAATCGCATTTAATTGTGGAATACCACTATTTTTACTGGTGGCGCCACCCGTGGCGAATCGCTGAAACTGCTAGCCAAATTATAGGCGATGCATCAGAATAGATGTAGTTTCATAAATAGTTTATCAAATCTATATGTGGGGGAAAATATACACCGCTTTTATTAAATTTACATATTTATAATTTATATGGGAGTATGAATGTTCAAGAAGAGGTAAAGAAGTTTCATATTATGTTATTCCCATTCATTACAATTTCCCTTGCGGGAATGCCTTACCGTCATGAGCCGTCTCGTAGCGGGATTCCGGGAATCGGGTGACATCCCGGCGTGCGAGTGAGAGCGGTAGAGCGAGCCGCGGTATCGGTGCTCTCCGTCGGTGTTGACGCGTGCAGAGGAATTTCAGTGGTCTATGGGGGAAAGCGTGCGAGCGAGAGAGTACGGTAGAGAGTGCTGCGTATCGGTTCTCTCCGTCAGTCCAACGCACTAGTAACGTTGCGTCACACAGTTTATTGACTTAGCCGTGTACGCCGTGTACCAAGGTCGTACCATCCCGTGCAGGTCTGTGCTTGCTTCCTCA